>NC_090358.1:0-300000 GCF_035084215.1 Heptranchias perlo | reverse complement strand
TGTAGAAGCTCTTACAATCTGTTTTTACATTTCTTGCTAGTTTACTCTTGTATTCAATTTTCTCCTTCTATCAATTTCTTGGTTATCATTTGCTGATTTCTAAAACCTTCCCAATCCTCAGGCTTACTACTCTTTTTGGCAATAGTATAAGCCTTTTTTAATCTAATACTATCCTTATCTTTTCTAGTTAGCCACAGTTGGATCAATTTTCCTGTGGCGTTTTCATTCCTCAAGGGAATGTATATTTGTTGGGAATTATGAATTATTTCTTTAAATGTTCACCATTGCTTATCTACTGTTATATCTTTTGATCTAATTTCCCAATCTACCTTAGCCAACTCGTCCCTCATACCTACATAATTTGCTTTGTTTAAATTTAAGACCCTAATTTCGGACTTAACTACATCACTCTGAAACTCAAGTCATGTTGTAAAGCGTATATTTTGTGCACCATGGGGGGACTTTTAACCCCCAAGATGGACGGGAGGTGGGGGGTGGTTAAAATATCAAAAATGGGAAACCTGCCTACAAAGCACCCACTTCTGGTTTTAACGGGGGGGGGGTCGGGTCACTAATCTGCTCTCCGGAGGCAGGTCCGTCATTTAAATATGTTAATGAGGCCACGTCTCTCAAATTTTAGGACAGTTTTAAATTTAATAGCTGTGGTCTTGGGATTCCCAGCAGCTGAAGGGAGACGAGAACGGCTGGATCCAGCGGGTAAATGCTTTATCCAGCACAGCTTGTGGGCCTAGAGGAGCAGGCGTGTTTCCCCAAGCAAACCTGCTGCAATCGTACTCCCCCAACCCTCCCCCCGCCATCCCCGGCCCCTCCTCAGCCCCGGCCCCTCCTCAGTCCCGGCCTTCCCCGATCTTGAAGGAACCCCAGCCCCGATCCACGATTTCACTGGAACCCCTCCTCCCACTGATGGCCGAGGATCGTTCCCAGGGATCCCCAGCTGCAGCCAGATTCCCACTCCAGCCGTTGGACAGACTGTCAGTCTGACCGGGTGTCAGGCGGCAGTCTGCACAGAATGATTTAAATCAGGTCTCCGGATCCTAGAATTCTCCAGGTTCACCCTCTCGCCCCCTCGTAATAATTGAGGCTTAGGTGTTGCTGTTTAACTGTTGTGTAAATTTGCTTACGAGTGTCAGCAATGCAGGTGGATTACAGTCACCGTCACTGTTACTACATTAAATGCATGGTTAAATAGATTCAATTGTGATGCACTTTATAACATCACAATATTTTTGGATACGAGTTTGTTGGCTTTTCAATGACAGTAAAGCTCCCCACGTATAGGTCTGATGTACGACAATTGGTGGCATCAGAAACACACGGACTATGAATGTGGATCTGATGCCCCGTCGTCTCGTGGATCTCGGGGTGACGCTGATCTCAGGGCTCCAGGCTGGGAGGAGGAGAATCAGCAGGGCTCCTGCTCCTGATTGCTATCCAGTGACTGCTGCTGGAGTGCAGGTTAGGATATCAGGTGAGGACTCCATGTCGAATTATGCATAGAAAATGGTCACTTGGACAAGTACCAGGGGGCTGCTGATGTTTTTGGAACTGTACCTTCAGGAGAGAAGGGGAGGAAAGTTGAGGGAGAAACATTTAGCCACAGAGGAGAAGGAATCGTTAATGAGCAACTGTCCCCTGATTAATCAATGGGACACAGGTCTGGATATATTTTACCCTTTGCACAACCCCAACCAGAGCAGGGAATTCCCCATTTTATCAGCAAATTGTAGGTGCAAGTTTCTTCTTCTGCCTTTCGGAATAGTGATGGCTGATTGCACAAATAGTGCAGAACCTGAAATTCTCAACCCCAAAAATGAGCGTTCGATAGATTGCTGCAATGGTTTTACTTGAATGATGTTGTAACCAGTTATATTGCAGTGAATCAGGAATTTATCATCCTCTTCAGGAATTCCAGTTATTTAATGTTTTTATGATATGTTACAGATATCTCCAATATACTTTGGATCCGACTAAGATTAGAAAGCAAGACGCCACATCAACCATCGTTTCTATTGCCAGTAATGTGGTTGGACAGTCTCTGGCCTGGGACTTTGTACGAGCTCAGTGGAAGTTTATATTTGAGCAGTGAGTAACTGACTTTTCTGACTAAATCATCAATTTAATTAAAATCCTACATGTTGTGCACTTTGATGCCTCCAGGAATTAGAATTTATATTCCATGGGATGTTACCGCTCCTTGTGGCCTATTCGATTACAATCTATCTGTTCTAAAAGGATTAATATTTGAAATATTTCACTCTTTTTAGATACGGCGGAGGGTCATTTTCATTCTCATCATTGATAGCGAGAGTGACACAACGATTTTCATCAGAATTTGAGCTGAGTCAGGTTTGTGATAACATTGAGCATTCTATTGTACTAGTGTCTCTCTCTCTCTCTCTCGATTAGCTTAACCAGACACTTGCTTGGTATAATTTAACCGCTCTTGCTTAGTGAGCATAACCCACCTCTGTCTTAAACAATCTTTCTTATTTACTTAAAGCACTTTCTCCCTCTGATGCGCAGATTAACCAGTCTTGTGATCGGCCATGATCTAACTGAATGGCAGAACAGGCTCGAGGGGCTGAATGGCCAATCATGTTCCTATATCATTCTGTTAGCTTAATCGATTGTCAGATAAAGCTTGCTACTGCTCAGATAGTTTAACATTCCACTCGTTTAGCTTAACCAGTCTTGTATTTAAATAGTGAAAAGCAAAATACTGCAGATGTTGGAAATCTGAAACTAAAACTGAAAATGCTGGAAATACTCAGCAGGTCAGGCATTAATGTTTCACTGTGCACTCATCCACAGGACAGTTTTTGAAGTGTCCGCACATGAAACATTAATTATTATCTCCACAGATGTTGAATGTTTGCTGTGTTTGCCCAGCATTTTCTGTTTGTTTCTGTTTCTTATTTACAGAGTGTCTTCAACTTTGCTCAGTAACCACTTGTCACTCAGATAGCTTAAGTAGGCTTCTTCAACAACATATTTCGTCTCGTTCATTTAACTTAGCCAGTCTTTTGTGTTAGCTTACTCCACTTACTACTTCAGTGCAGTACTGAGGGAGCACTGCTCTGTCAGAGGTGCCTCACTGAGGGACTGCTGCACTGTCGGAGGTGCCTCACTGAGGGAGTGCTGCACTGTCGGAGGTGCCTCACTGAGGGAGTGCTGCACTGTCGGAGGTGCCTCACTGAGGGAGTGCTGCACTGTCGGAGGTGCCTCACTGAGGGAGTGCTGCACTGTCGGAGGTGCCTCACTGAGGGAGTGCTGCACTGTCGGAGGTGCCTCACTGAGGGAGTGCTGCACTGTCGGAGGTGCCATCTTTCGGATGAACACGTTAAACCGAGGCCTCGTCTGCCTTCTCAGGTGGATGTTAAAGATCCCATGACACTATTTCGAAGAAGAGCAGGGGAGTTCTCCCTGGTGCCCTGGCCAATATTTATCTCTCAAACAACATCACTAAAACAGATTATCTGGTCATTTATCTCATTACTGTTAGTGGGATCTTGCTGTACACAAACTGGCTGCTGCGGTTCCTATATTAGAACAGTGACTACATTTCAAAAGTACTTCATTGGCTGTAAAGCACTTTGGGACATCCTGAGGTCGTGAAAGACGCTATATAAATGCAAGTCTTTTTGATCAGTGTCTTGGTCATTTTACTAGTGTAGATGTTGTAAACTCTAGGTTTAAATATCAGACTTGGCTTTAAGAAATACCAGAAATTATAAACCACTGAATGATAATTTCTCTAATACATTGTAAATACCTCCAGTCAGATATGAGCAGCTTGAGAAAGAAAATGTCAAGCTACCTCTCATCAAAATAAGTTCATCTGATTCCCAGATAGAGCTCAGAATACTTAATGTGACTCTAAGATTCTAACACAAAGCCACTTTGACTAGAAGCATTTCTGGAATCTGTGCCTGGAATTTCTGCAAGGATTTTCCCAAACACTCACCATTTAAACAAAGGAACATAGGAGCAGGAAGAGGCCATTCAGCCCCTCCATCCTATTCCACTATTCAATTAGATCATGGCTCATCTGTACCTCAACTTCATTTATCTGCTTTTGCTCAATATCCCTTGATACCCTTACCCAACAAAAATCTATCTATCTCAGCAACTGACCCTACAGCCTTTTAGAGGAGAGAATTCCACATTACCATTACCCTTTGTGTGAGAAAGTGCTTCCTGATTTCACTCCTGAACAATTTGGCTCTAATGTTACAAATTTGTCAACTTGTTCTGGATTCCCCCACCAGAGAAAATAGTTTCTCTGTATCTATATCTGTATCTTGGGTAAGGGTATTGTAGAGGTTATGTTATGGTCTAGTAATCGAGAGGCCTGTACCTGGGCCCCTTGATCAGTGTACCCGGGCCCCTTGATCAGTGTACCCGGGCCCCTTGATCAGTGTACCCAGGCCCCTTGATCAGTGTACCCGGGCCCCTTGATCAGTGTACCCGGGCCCCTTGATCAGTGTACCCGGGCCCCTTGATCAGTGTACCCGGGCCCCTTGATCAGTGTACCCGGGCCCCTTGATCAGTGTACCCGGGCCCCTTGATCAGTGTACCTTATCCTTGGTTCTTTGTATGTGCCCCTAAACCTCAGCTCTTCCATTGCATTGAGAATGTTACTGAATTAGTTAAGATTGGGGCTTCTCTGCACTTTAAAAAGTTTTCAAATCAAAGCAAAAGATATATTTCTCATTCCTCAGCTCGTTTCTGAAGGTTACTAATAAATCTAATTATCAAGGATTAAACTTTTCTGGAAGAAAGTTAGGCTGATATTAGAAATATGTCCATGTTAAAGAGAATTTTTTGTTCATTTAATCAACATGTGATAACTCATTTAGTTTTTTATTTTCATTGTTTACAGCTCGAACAGTTTAAGCAAGATAATCAGCATATTGGATTTGGCTCTGGGACACGTGCACTGGAACAGGCTTTGGAAAAAACCAAGGCCAATATCAAGTGGGTGAAAGAAAACAAGGAGTCTGTTAACAAGTGGTTTTTTGATGCCTTGAACTCCAAAAATCCTTAACTGTAATAAAATGTAAATAGAAAAATTCTTTGAAATACGTTTCTGAATGCAATGCTCAACTGAGGGCAGGAAGCAGTTCCGATCGAAGACATTATCAATGTGTTCTACAGAGGAGAATGTTTTATTACTTATGTCTAAAACCACAGAGGATGTAAATTTTTTAGTCAAGTAATTTCTGGCCATGTTTGATGGTCCAAAAAAATAGGGAAATAAACCATAAATACCATACAATGCCAATTTCAAGCCATGCCATGTCATCCCATACTGTGCGATGCTACAGTGCCAAGGCATTGCCGACCGTAGCATATTATTACTTACCAATTCCAATAGTAAAATAATTCATAAAATTAATTTTATTAAATTAATAACACAAGACTGCAGAAAGAAAAAATACCTGTGATAGGAGGCTACTTTTAAAAATAAAAGGTGCAGAATATTCTGGCTTTTAAATAGATCTATTTTTCTACACTCTAAACTGCCCCGAGCATTGCAACAGAAACTAAACTCCCTGAAAAACATTCACAGAAAAAATTCAGTTGATTAATTGCTGAAGATTTGAAACATATATGTGCATTGTAAGGTTGTCACAAAATGTAGACTGAGGGAACAATGATATCTTGTGACTAGCCTGTAAATTTTACACAGAGTGGAAGTAAAGAATTGAATGAAGGTGAAGCAGGGATGCAGCTTGCCTGCAGCACAATCAGAAATGTTTATCTTCACTTTCCGAAATAAAAGCTCCCATTGAAAATCGCTCAAAAACATTATTTGTGTGTTAGTTAAATATCAGTTATTCACATTCCAAGGCAGTTGGTATTTTGGAGAAAAGCTGGGACTTTTTGAGGGGGATGTTTCCACCCCATGTCTACACTCAAAACACATATTTACTGTTGTTTTCTAAAACCCACATATTCGTGAATGAGCAGCACCCAAGGAATTCTGTTGAATGGAATATGCCCAAAACATCAATCGTCTTTTCTCTTCACAGCAGCTCATTGACCTGTTGTGTATTTTCAACATTTTCTGTTTTTATTTCTGAGGACTTTGTTCATTTGCAAGAACACAGCACTTTACTGGAGGGGGAAACAATGGAGCCCGACCTCCTACTCCCCCACTATCAAATAAAGGAACACACTCTATGGCAATTTATCCTGAGTGAATGAGGCAAAGGGGTGAGAGGCATTTAAAGTGGAGGGAGGGGTTTTAAGGTTCTGCATGTAAGTAATGACTGTGAGGGGAGCTGGGCGGCCATATTGAGTTAGAGCCACTCTTAACCAGGGTGCGGTGTGAAGGGATAGTTGTGCAAGTGTTGCTTTAACAGGTGAAGAGTAAGCTGGTGGGCAAGGAAGAAAAGGTAGAGAGTGTCCAGTGTGTTACCTTACTGCCTTGGTGTGATAATTGAACTTCTTGCAGCATTGGTCTGCAGCTATGGGGGTGAGGGATTGGTGCTCAGTGCCTGACCTGGGGGTGAGGGATTGGTGCTCAGTGCCTGAACGGGGGGTGAGGGATTGGTGCTGAGTGCCTGAATGGGGGGTGAGGGATTGGTGCTGAGTGCCTGACCTGGGGGTGAGGGATTGGTGCTCAGTGCCTGAACGGGGGGTGAGGGATTGGTGCTCAGTGCCTGAATGGGGGGTGAGGGATTGGTGCTCAGTGCCTGACCTGGGGGTAAGGGATTGGTGCTCAGTGCCTGACCTGGGGGTGAGGGATTGGTGCTCAGTGCCTGAACAGGGGGTGAGGGAGTTGGTGCTCAGTGCCTGAATGGGGGGTGAGGGAGTTGGTGCTCAGTGCCTGACCTGGGGGTGAGGGATTGGTGCTCAGTGCCTGAATGGGGGGTGAGGGAGTTGGTGCTCAGTGCCTGACCTGGGGGTGAGGGATTGGTGCTCAGTGCCTGACCTGGGGGTGAGGGAGTTGGTGCTCAGTGCCTGACCTGGGGGTGAGGGAGTTGGTGCTCAGTGCCTGACCTGGGGGGTGAGGGATTGGTGCTCAGTGCCTGACCTGGGGGTGAGGGATTGGTGCTCAGTGCCTGACCTGGGGGGTGAGGGATTGGTGCTCAGTGCCTGACCTGGGGGTGAGGGATTGGTGCTCAGTGCCTGACCTGGGGGTGAGGGATTGGTGCTCAGTGCCTGACCTGGGGGGTGAGGGATTGGTGCTCAGTGCCTGACCTGGGGGTGAGGGATTGGTGCTCAGTGCCTGACCTGGGGGGTGAGGGATTGGTGCTCAGTGCCTGACCTGGGGGGTGAGGGATTGGTGCTCAGTGCCTGACCTGGGGGTGAGGGATTGGTGCTCAGTGCCTGACCTGGGGGTGAGGGATTGGTGCTCAGTGCCTGACCTGGGGGGTGAGGGATTGGTGCTCAGTGCCTGACCTGGGGGGTGAGGGATTGGTGCTCAGTGCCTGACCTGGGGGTGAGGGATTGGTGCTCAGTGCCTGACCTGGGGGGTGAGGGATTGGTGCTCAGTGCCTGACCTGGGGGTGAGGGATTGGTGCTCAGTGCCTGACCTGGGGGGTGAGGGATTGGTGCTCAGTGCCTGTGCCACCTCTCTCCAAGCAGCGTAAGTTTAGTTTCTGGGTGACTTGGTGGCCCCACAGCCAGGAGTCGGTTCCTCCTGTCCTCGAGCTCCTCGCGGAGGGTTTGGAGGTCTGAATGAGTGAAGTTTTAGGTTCTTCTCTGGCTTGGTGCCATTTCCTGCTTCTCTCTCGTACAGAAGAAGTTTGAGTGGTCATAATTCTGTACCAGTATAATAATATTGCTAAGCCAAGGTTTAGAGAGTGGGGTGAAACAGACAAGTCCTGACCTCTCTGGCCAATTGACCCCCAGTCTGCTGTGGAAAAGTGCAGGCTGACCTACTTTTTAAAGGTTGCACAGAAGTTTCCAGACAGCTCAGCTGTTTACACCTGTTTTAGAAACATAAACATAGAAAATAGAAGCAGGAGTAGGCCATCCGGCCTTTCAAGCCTGCTTCGCCATTCAATATGATCATGGCTGATCCTCTATCTCAATACCATATTCCTGCTCTCTCCCCATTCCCCTTGATGCCTTTTGTGTCTAGAAATCTATCTAGCTCCTTCTTAAATATATTCAGTGACTTGGCCTCCACTGCCTCCTGTGGTAGAGAATTCCACAGGTTCACCACCCTCTGAGTGAAGAAATTTCTCCTCATCTCAGTCCTAAATGTCCTACCCCGTATCCTGAGACTGTGACCCCTCGTTCTAGACCCCCCAGCCAGGGGAAACATCCTCCCTGCATCCAGTCTGTCTAGCCCTGTCAGAATTTTATATCTTTCAATGAGATCCCCTCATTCTTCTAAACTCTGGTGAATACAGACCGAGTCGACCCAATCTCTCCTCATAGGACAGTCCCGCCATCCCAGGAATCAGTCTGGTGAACCTTCGCTGCACTCCCTCTACGGGTAAGGAGACCAAAACTGCACACAATACTTCAGGTGTGGTCCCACCAAGGCCCTGTATAACTGCAGTAAGACATCCCTGCTCCTGTACTCAAATCCTCTTGCAATGAAGGCCAACATACCATTCGCTTTCTTAACTGCTTGCTGAACCTGCATGTTTGCTTTCAGTGACTGGTGTTCAAGGACACCCAGGTCCCTTTTGTACATCAACATTTCCCAATCTATCACCATTTAAATAATACTCTGCCTTTCTGTTTTTCCTTCTGAAGTGGATAACTTCACATTTATCCACATTATACTGCATCTGCCATGTATTTGCCCACTCACTCAACTTGTCTAAATCATCTTGAAGCCTCTTTGCATCCTCCTCACAACTCACAATCCCACCTAGTTTTACAGCAATGCCTGCACCAATGAAAATGCAGATGACAGAGACAAGGGGCTCGATTTTAGGGTCGGGTTTCCTGCGGGTTTCCTGCGGGTTTCCAGCGGGGGGGCCCTGAAAATCCCGATATTTGGTCACGTGACCGGATCGCGCCGCGATCCCGACCACTTCCGGGTTCCCCGATGACGTGCGGGGCTGCGTGCGTGGCCCCCGCTGGTGGGAATCCCGCAGGCAATTAAAGCCAGCGGGGTTCCACTTGACAGTACTTACCTTGCTTGTTGAGGTCAGTTAATGAGCTGAATCAGCTGTCAAAAGAGGAAGTGTGGGATTTTACCTTCATCGCAGAGTGTTTCACACACTGGGGGAAACAGTCTCTCTCCAACCAGGCGTGTTGCAGCCAGCAGCCTGTGGCAGGTGCCAAGGTGCACCCCACGGGGGAGAGCCCTCACCCACGCAGGAGGCCACCGCGTCACATAGGGCAACCCCTGCCCCCCACCACCCCCCGCCAAGCCAGAGGACAGACCGACACAAAACCACAGCCCCAGTCCGAGGAACCACCCACCTACCCTGCACAACCCCTCAGACCAACACCTGCCAGATGGGTGGTGCGTTGACATCCTCGGAGGACGAACAGCATGACCAGCCCCAGCAGCCTCGCAGTCCACGCCGTCCGCCGCAGAGACGTGGAGCCCCCCAACACGGTGTTGTTGCACGCCCACCTGCACAGCAGGAGGGAGGGCTACCGCAGAGAGAGACGCATCGCAGAGGGCACTACCCTCGCCACAGGGTCCACAGACCGAGGCGCAGCTCCCCGGACCTCTCCGAGCAGCAGTGCACACGGAGGCGCAGATTCGCTCGACAGGTAGTCGTGGAGATCTGCAGGCTCTTTCATGCCGAGCTGCTCCTGGCTGGCCCCAGCACCAACTGCTTACCTGTCGCTGTCAAAGTCACCACTGCCCTCCACAACTTCTCCTCCGCATCCTTCCAGGGTGCAGCTGGCTACACCGCCGATGTCTCTCAGTCGTCTGCGCAGAAGAGCCCTGCAAATACACCTGCACCTACTCTGCAGTAACACGATGGGTGGCATCAGTGGTGGGTCCTCATAGTGATACCCAGGAGCGGGCATTATTGGACACAACGGACAGGATTCGCGGAGACATGGCAGTGGTGGTGCCAATATAATGTGTGCTGTTTGTTGCTCTGAAATTCAATATAGGTAACACCCATGGCAAACCCTCCGACACCCTTGTGCACCCCCTTCATGCTCACGAAACATTTGCCTTACGCTGCCTACTGCACATATGTGATGCATGCCCTGTGGCTGCAGCACAGGTGGTGGCAGGTTGAGTGAGGCTGGCCGTGAGGGAGATGCACGAGAGGGTGAGTATGGGATAGAGCCATGAGATTGTATGAGGATTGGGTTGCGTGTTAGTGGCAGGATGAGTACTGGCGAGGTGAGTAGGTGGAGGTAAGATGAGGATGGGGTTTGAGTGGGTATGAGGGATGATGTGACAGAGTAGTGTTGGCGGTGCCGAAGGAGATGTGGGGTTGGGGCAGTGTTGTGGCAGACGGAGTGTAGGGGAAAGACTTTGTGTTCTCACTGTGGCTGACCTACTGAGGTCATTGCAGCGCCTCCTGCACTGTATGCAGGTGGGCGATATGTTGGTGGTGCAGGTGACCCCCTCTGCCACCTCGAGCCAGGCCTTCTTGGTGGCAGAGGCTGGCCGCTTCCTCCCGCCCGCCGGGTGGAAGATCTCTGTCTTCGCCCTCCTCCTTACCCCATCTGATGATACCTGGGGTGAGGCATCATTAAACTGGGTTGCTCCATGCTGTAATTTGTTCCATTGGTTGCAGCATCTGTCAGTGGAGGACTGCCCCTTTAACTAGAGAGCCTCCAGCTGACAGATCGTACTGCGCATGCGCAGCCCGCCCGACGCGCAGACCAGCAGCGCGGACCCCGGAGGAGCAGGTAATTGATTCCTATTAGTGTGTTGCCTGCTACGATCGCGCGGGCAACCCACTAATTTCACCGAGCGTGTTGACCACGCTCCCGAAACCCAACCCGCCGGAAACCCGCAGGCCTGGTAACATCGAGCCCAAGAAACTTGAGGCCACCGGTGGGTGCTATTTTGTTAAAAAGGGGCAACAGTGGAGTAACTTACTTGGAAGAAATTCTAGACCTTAATCTCTGAAGAAGGTAAGGGTATCAAGGGATATGGAACAAGGGTGGGTAAATGGAGTGAGGTACAGAGCAGCCATGATCTAATAGAGTGACGGAACAGGCTCGAGGGGCTGAATGGCCGACTCCTGTTCCTAAGGATTCCAGGTGACAAAATTGTAAATGCATTTGTTACTATCAGAATTTTGCTGTAAATAGCATGAAGGTGATGTTAATTACTCATTAATAAATGGAAGATCTGCTAATGCTGCACATGTATATGACCTTTTTAGGGCAGGGGATGCTACTGTTTAGCAGACAAAGCTGATTCCAGTAACTGTCAATTTGTTCACACTGATGTCCCCAACCAACCTAATAACAGCTTAAAGGAGCACAGACTGAGCAAAGGGCAGTGAGCCAAGGGACACCTACTCTATCAGGGGATCTACTCTATCAGGGGATCTACTCCACTTATTTTACCAAAGTTTCTCTAAAATTTCTCCATGAGATTTTAGTGCACGTACGTAAATGCAGTTAACGTGGTAAATAAGGTCGGTGAGCTGCAGGGTCAAGTCACCACATGGGTCTATGATATAGAGGCAATAACCCCCTGAAAGAAGAGGAAGATTGGCTACTTAACATTCCTGGCTACAAGGTATTCAGGAAAGATAGGGAAGGAAAGAAAGGAGGCGGTGGGAGGGGGCGTTTGTGGCAGTGTTGATCAAAGAAACTATTCTAGCACTGGAAAGGGATGATGTGATTGAGGGGTCAAAGACAGAATCTATTTGGTTAGAATTAAGGAACAAGAGAGGAGCTAATACGCTACTGGGTGTAAACTATAGGCCACCAAATAGTGGGAAGGAGAGAGAGGAGGACATTTGCAGGCAAATTACAGAAAGATGCAACAACAATAGAGTAGTGATAAGGGGATTCAAATATCCCAATATAGACTGAGACAGTAACAGTGTAAAGGGCAGAGAGGGGGAGGAATTCCTGAAATGTGTTTGAGAACTTTCTGGAACAGTGTGTTTCCAGCCCAACCAGGAAGGAAGCAGTGTTAGAATCATAGAATGGTTACAGCACGGAAGGAGGCAATTCGGCCCATTGAGTCCATGCCAGCTCTCTGCAAGAGCAATCCAGCTAGTCCCAGGTCCCTGAACTATCCCCGTAGCCCTGCAAATTTTTCCCTTCGAGTACTTATCCTTTTGAAAGCCACGATTGAATCTGCCTCGACCGCCCCCTCAGGCAGTACATTCCAGATCACAACCACTCGCTGTGTAAAAAAGTTTTTCCTCATGTTGCCTTTGGTTCTTTTGCCAATTACCTTAATGTTCTTTGGTTCTTGACTCTTCCAATGGGAACAGTTTCTCTCTATCTACTCTGTCTAGACCCGTCATGATTTTGAATACCTCTATCAAATCTCCTCTCAACCTTCTCTGTTCCAAGGAGAACAACCCCAGCTTCTCCAGTCTATCCACGTAAATGAAGTCCCTCATTCCTGGAATCATTCTAGTAAATCTCTTCTGCACCCTCTCTAAGGCCATCACATCCTTCCTAAAGTGCTGAGCCCAGAACTGGACACAATACTCCAGTTGTAGCCGAACCAGTGTTTTATAAAGGTTCATCATAACCGCCTTGCTTTTGTACTCTATCCCTCTATTTATAAAGCCCAGGATCCTGTGTGCTTTCTTAACCGCTTTTTCAACCTGCCCTGCCCCCTTCAATGATTTGTGCACATATACCCCCAGATATCTC
Organism: Heptranchias perlo; assembly: GCF_035084215.1. Lineage (NCBI taxonomy): Eukaryota > Metazoa > Chordata > Chondrichthyes > Hexanchiformes > Hexanchidae > Heptranchias > Heptranchias perlo. The sequence continues at coordinate 287,229 of NC_090358.1, read as the reverse complement.
TGTTCCTGTACCCCTTTTAGAGTTGTACCCTTTAGTTTATATTGCCTCTCCTCATTCTTCATACCGAAATGTATCAATTCACACATTTCTGCATCAAATTTTATCTGCCACGTATCTGCCCATGCCACCAGCCTGTCTATATCCTCTTGAAGTCTATCACTATCCTCCTCACTGTTCACGACCCTTTCAAGTTTTGTGTCATCTGCAAATTGTGAAATTGTGCCCCTGTATACCCAAGTCCAAGTCATTAAGACATATATCAAGAAAAGCAGTGGTCCTAGTACCGACCCCTGGGGAACACCATTGTATACCTCCCTCCAGTCCGAAAAACAACCGTTCACCACTACTCCTTGTTTCCTGTTACTTAGCCAATATTGTATCTATGCTGCTACTGCCTCTTTTATTCCATGGGCTTCAACTTTGATGACAAGCCTATTATGTGGCACTTTATCAGACACCTTTTGGAAGTCCATATACACCACATCAACCTCGTTGTCCTCATCAACCCTCTCTGTTACCTCATCAAAAAACTCTATCAAGTTAGTTAAACATGATTTGCCTTTAACAAATCCGTGCTGGCTTTCCTTAATTAATCCACACTTGTTCAAGTGACTCTTAATTTTGTCCAGGATTATCGATTCGAAAAGTTTCCCCACCACTGAGGTTAAACTAACTGGCCTGTAGTTGCTGGGTTTATCCTTACACCCTTTTTTGAACAAGGGTGTAACATTTGCAATTCTCCAGCCCTCTGGCACCACCCCCGTATCTAAGGATGATTGGAAGATTATGGCCAGCACCTCCGCAATTCCACCCTTACTTCCCTCAGCAACCTAGGATGCATCCCATCTGGACCCGGTGACTTAGAATCATTGAATCATAGAAAGGTTACAGCACGGAAGGAGGCCATTCAGCCCACCGAGTCCACGCCGGCTCTATGCAAGAGCAATCCAGCTAGTCCCACTTACCCGCCCTAACCCCGTGAACTCCTTTCAAGTACTTATCCAGTTCCCTTTTGAAGGCCATGATTGAATCTGCCTCCACCACCCCCTCGGGCAGTGCATTCCAGATCCTAACCACTCGCTGTGTAAAAAAGTTTTTCCTCGTGTCACCTTTGGTTCTTTTGCCAATCACCTTAAATCTGTGTCCTCTGGTTCTCGACCCTTCCGCCAATGGGAACAGTTTCTCTCTATCTACTCTGTCTAGACCCTTCATGATTTTGAATACCTCTATCAAATCTCCTCTCAACCTTCTCTGTTCCAAGGAGAACAACCTCAGCTTCTCCAGTCTCTCCACATAACTAAAGTCCCTCATCCCTGGAATCATTCTAGTAAATCTCTTCTGCACCCTTTCTAAGGTCTTCACATCTTTCCTGAAGTACTGTTCCCAGAACTGGACACAATACTCCAATTGTGGCCGAACCAATGTTTTATAAAGGTTCATCATGACTTCCATACTTTTGTACTCCATGCCTCTATTTATAAAGCCCAGGATCCCGTATGCTTTTTTAACCACTTTCTCAACCTGCCCTGCCACCTTCAATGATTTGTGCTCATATACCCCCAGACCTCTCTGTTCCTGTACCCCTTTTAGAGTTGTACCCTCTAGTTTATATTGCCTCTCCTCATTCTTCCTACCGAAATATATCACTTCGCATTTTTCTGTGACTTATCTACTCTTAAGTACAGCCAGCCTTTCTAGTACCTCCTCTTTATCAATTTTTAGCCCATCCAGTATCTCAACTACCTCCCCTTTTACTGTGACTTTGGCAGCATCTTCTTCCTTGGTAAAGACAGATGCAAAGTACTAATTTAGCACCTCAGCCATGCCCTCTGCCTCCAAGGGTAGATCTCCTTTTTGGCCCCTAATCGGTTCCACCCCTCCTCTTACTACCCGTTTACTGTTTTCATGCCTATAGAAGACTTTTGGATTCCCTTTTATGTTGGCTACCAGTCTATTCTCATACTCTCTCTTTGCCCCTCTTATTTTCTTTTTCACTTCCCCTCTGAACTTTCTATATTCAGCCTGGTTCTCACTTGTATTGTCAACCTGACATCTGTCATACGCCCCTTTTTTCTACTTCATCTTACTCTCTATCTCTTTTGTCATCCAGGGAGCTCTAGCTTTAGTTGCCCTACCTTTCCCCTTCTTGAGAATGTACCTAGACTGTACCGAGCCATCTCCTCTTTAAAGACCGCCCATTGTTCAATTACAGTTTTGCCTGCCAATCTTTGATTCCAATTTACCCGGGCCAGATCCGTTCTCATCCCACTGAAATTGGCCCTCCTCCAATTGAGTATTTTTACTTTAGAGTGGTCCTTGTCCTTTTCCATAGCTAATCTAAACCTTATGATACTATGATCGCTGTTCTCTAAATGTTCCCCCACTGACACGTGCTCCACTTGGCCTGCCTCATTCCCCAGAACCAGGTCCAGCAATGCCTCCTTCCTCGTTGGGCTGGAAACGTACTGGTCAAGAAAGTTCTCCTGAACACATTTCAAAAATTCCTCCCCCTCTTTGCCCCTTATAGTATTACTATCCCAGTCTATATTAGGGTAGTTGAAGATCCCCATTTTCACTACTTTATGGCGCTTGCACATCTCCGTAATTTCCATGCAAATTTGCTCCTCTATATCCTTCCCATTATTTGGTGGCCTATCGAACACACCCAGTAGTGAAATGGCACCTCTTCTGTTTCTTAACTCTAACCAAATAGATTCTGTCCTTGACCCCTCCAGGACATCCTTTCTCTCCAGCACTGCAATATTCTCCTTAATCAATACTGCCACCCCCCTCCTTTCTTTCCTTCCCTATCTTTCCTGAACACCTTGTATCCAGGAATATTTAGTACCCAAACCTGCCATTTTCCATTATCGCCACATTATATTTTCATGTGGCTATTTGCGTCTGCAGCTCACCAACCTTGTTTATCATGCTTCGTGTATTTACATACATGCATTGTAAACCTATCTTAGACCTTCTTGTATTCTCTCTTAATCTGATCCCACCTAATACCATTTCTTACTCTAGTGCTAGCTGTATCTCCCAATCCTTTGTGCACCTTCTTTCTCCTTTCCAATGCTACATCCTGGTTGGATCTAGTTCTGGGGAATGAAGTGGGGCAGGTGGAGCATGTTTCAGTGGGGGAGCATTTGGGAAGCAGTGATCATAATATCATTAGGTTTAGAATAGTTTTGGAAAAGGACAAGGAACAATCAAATGTGAAAATGCTTAACTGGAGGAGGGCAAATTTCAGTGAGTTAAAAAGGAATCTTGCCCAGGTGGATTGGAATCAAAAATTGTTAGACAAAACAGTAATTGAACAATGGGAGGCCTTCAAGGAAGAGTAGACACGTTCCTATGAGGGGGACAGGAAGGGCATCCAAAGCTAGAGCTCCCTGGATGACTAAAGATATAGAGATTAAAATGAAACAGGAAAAGGAGCCTTATGACGAATGTAAGGTTCATAATACAGTAGAGAATCAGGCTAAATACAGAAATTACAGAGGAGATCTAAAAAAGGGTATAAGAGGGGCAAAGAGAGAGTATGAGACTAGATTACCAGCTAACATAAAAGGGAACCCAAAAGTCATTTATAAACATATAAATAATAAAAGGGTAGTCAAAGGAAGGGTGGAGCTGATTAGGGACAAAGAAAGAGATCTTCTTGTGGAGGCAGGGGGCATAGCTGAGGCACTAAATGAACACTTCCCATTGGTCTTCACTACAGAAGAGGATGCTGCCATTGTAGAGTAAAGGAGGAGGCAGTAGTGATATTGAATAGGATAAAAATAGTTAAAGAGGAGGTACTTAAAAAATTGGCTGTACTCAAAAGTAGAAAAGTCACCCGATCTGGATGGGTTGCATCCTCGGTTACTGAGGGAAGTAAGGGTGAAATTGCGGAGGCTCTGGCCACAAAATTCCAATCCTCCGTAGATATGGGAGTGGTGCCGGAGAACTGGAGGACTGCAAATGTTACACCCCAGTTCAAAAAAGGGGAGTGGGATAAACCCAGCAATTATAAGGTGGTCAGCCTAACGTTGGTGGTGGGGAAACTTGTAGAGACAATAATCCAGGACAAAATAAATTGGCACTTGGAAAAGTATCGGTTAATAAATGAAGTCTGCATGGATTGTTAAAGGAAAATTGTGTTTGACTAACTTGATTGAGTTCTTTGATGAAGTAACGGAGAAGGTTGATGAGGGTAGTACGGTTGATGTGTGTATGGATTTCAAAAGGCATTTGATAAAGTACCACGATAGACTTGTTAGCAAAATTAAAGCCCATGGGATTAAAGGGACAGTGGCAGCATGGATACAGAATTGGCTAAGGGTCAGAAAGCAGAGAGTAGTGGTGAACAGTTGTTTTTCAGACTGGAGGGAAGTATATAGTGGTGTCCCCCAGGGGTCGATGTTGGGACCACTGCTCTTTTTGATATATATTAATGACCTGGACTTGGGCATAGAGGGTATAATTTCAAAGTTTGCAGATGTTACGAAACTCGGAAATGTAGTAAACAATGTGGAGGATAGTAACAGACTCCAGGAGGACAGAGACAGACTGACTCCCGCTCACCGTACCCGCCCACTCCTTAAATTCGGGGCCTCTGAGTTAATTCTTTTCTCACTCATAAGAACATAAGAAATAGGAACAAGAGTAGGCCATCTGGCCCCTCAAGCCTGTTCTGCCATTCAACAAGATCATGGCCGATCTTCTACCTCAACGTCATTTTCCTGCACCATCCCTATATCCCTTGATGCCTTTAATATCTAGAAATCTATCGTTCTCTGTTTTGAATGTACTCAATGACTGAGCCTCCACAGCCCTCTGGGGTAGAGAATTCCAAGATTCACCACCCTCTGAGTGAAGAAATTTCTCCTCATCTCTGTCCTAAATGGCCTACCCTTTATTCTGAGACTCTGACCCCTGGTTCTAGACTTCCCAGCCAGGGGAAACATCCTCCCTGCATCTACCCTGTCGAGCCCTGTAAGAATTTTGTATGTTTCAATGAGATCACCTCTCATTCTTCTAAACTCAAGAGAATACAGGCCTAGTCTACTCAATCTCTCCTCATATGTCAATCCCGTCATCCCAGGAATCAGTCTGGTGAACCTTCGTTGCACTCCCTCTATGGCAAGTATATCCTTTCTTAGGTAAGGAGACCAAAACTTCACACAATAATCCAGGTGCGGTCTCACCAAGGCCCTATATAATTGCAGTAAGACAGTTTATCCTGTACTCAAATCCTAATTGCTTGCTGCACTTGCATGTTAGCTTTCAGTGACTCATGTACAAGGACACCCAGGTCCCTTTGAACATCAATATTTCCTAATCTCTCACTATTTAAAAAATACTCTGCATTTCTGTTTTTCCTACCAAAGTGGATAACTTCATATTTTTCCACATTATATTCCATCTGCCATGTTCTTGCCCACTCACTTAGCCTTTCTATATCCTCTTGAAGCCTCTTTGCATCCTCCTCACAACTCACATTCCCACCTAGTTTTGTGTCATAAGCAAACTTGGAAATATTACATTTGGTCCCCCCATCCAAGCATCGTTCCCTGCAGTACCCCACTAGTCACAGTCCGCCAACCTGAAAAAGACCCATTTAGTCCTACTGTCTTTTCTGTCTGTTAACCAATTCTCAATCCATACCAGTATATCACCCCCAATTCCATGTGCTCTAACTTTGTTCACCAACCTCCTGTGTGGGATCTTATTGAAAGCCTTCTGAAAATCCAAATACTCCACATCTACTGGTTCCTCCTTATCTATTCTACTAGTTACATCCTCAAAGAACTCCAATAGGTTTGTCAAACATGATTTCCCTTTCATAAATCCATGTTGACTCTGCCAAATCCTATTATTATTTTCTAAGTGTCCTGTTATCACATCCTTTATAATAGATTCTAGCATTTTCCCCACTATTGATATCAGGCTAACAGGTCTGTACTTCCCTGTTTTCTCTCTCCCTCCTTTCCTAAATAGTGGGGTTACATTTGCCACCCTCCAATCTGCAGGAACCTTTCCATAATCTATAGAATTTTGGAAGATGACAACCAATGCATCCACTATCTCTATAGCCGCCTCTTTCAAAACACTGGGCTGTAGATCATCAGGTCCTTGGGATTTATCGACTTTCAGTCCCATTAATTTCTCTAGTACTATTTTTTTACTAATACTAATTTCTTTCATAGAATCATAGAATCATAGAAGTTTACAACATGGAAACAGGCCCTTCGGCCCAACATGTCCATGTCGCCCAGTTTATACCACTAAGCTAGTCCCAATTGCCTGCACTTGGCCCATATCCCTCTATACCCATCTTACCCATGTAACTGTCCAAATGCTTTTTAAAAGACAAAATTGTACCCGCCTCTACTACTGCCTCTGGCAGCTCGTTCCAGACACTCACCACCCTTTGAGTGAAAAAATTGCCCCTCTGGACCCTTTTGTATCTCTCCCCTCTCACCTTAAATCTATACCCCCTCGTTATAGACTCCCCTACCTTTGGGAAAAGATTTTGACTATCTACCTTATCTATGCCCCTCATTATTTTATAGACTTCTATAAGATCACCCCTAAACCTCCTACTCTCCAGGGAAAAAAGTCTCAGTCTATCCAACCTCTCCCTATAAGTCAAACCATCAAGTCCCGGTAGCATCCTAGTAAATCTTTTCTGCACTCTTTCTAGTTTAATAATATCCTTTCTATAATAGGGTGACCAGAACTGTACACAGTATTCCAAGTGTGGCCTTACTAATGTCTTGTACAACTTCAACAAGACATCCCAACTCCTGTATTCAATGTTCTGACCAATGAAACCAAGCATGCCGAATGCCTTCTTGACCACCCTATCCACCTGTGACTCCACTTTCAAGGAGCAATGAACCTGTACTCCTAGATCTCTTTGTTCTATAACTCTCCCCAACGCCCTACCATTAACGGAGTAGGTCCTGGCCCGATTCGATCTACCAAAATGCATCACCTCACATTTATCTAAATTAAACTCCATCTGCCATTCATCGGCCCACTGGCCCAATTTATCAAGATCCCGTTGCAATCCTAGATAACCTTCTTCACTGTCCACAATGCCGCCAATCTTGGTGTCATCTGCAAACTTACTAACCATGCCTCCTAAATTCTCATCCAAATCATTAATATAAATAACAAATAACAGCGGACCCAGCACCGATCCCTGAGGCACACCGCTGGTCACAGGCCTCCAGTTTGAAAAACAACCCTCTACAACCACCCTCTGTCTTCTGTCGTCAATCCAATTTTGTATCCAATTGGCTACCTCACCTTGGATCCCATGAGATTTAACCTTATGTAACAACCTACCATGCGGTACCTTGTCAAAGGCTTTGCTAAAGTCCATGTAGACCATGTCGACTGCACAGCCCTCATCTATCTTCTTGGTTACCCCTTCAAAAAACTCAATCAAATTCGTGAGACATGATTTTCCACTCACAAAACCATGCTGACTGTTCCTAATCAGTCCCTGCCTCTCCAAATGCCTGTAGATCCTGTCTCTCAGAATACCCTCTAACAACTTACCCACTACAGATGTCAGGCTCACCGGTCTGTAGTTCCCAGGCTTTTCCCTGCCGCCCTTCTTAAACAAAGGCACAACATTTGCTACCCTCCAATCTTCAGGCACCTCACCCGTAGCTGTCGATGATTCAAATATCTCTGCTAGGGGACCCGCAATTTCCTCCCTAACCTCCCATAACGTCCTGGGATACATTTCATCAGGTCCCGGAGATTTATCTACCTTGATGCGCGTTAAGACTTCCAGCACCTCCCTCTCTGTAATATGTACACTCCTCAAGACATCACTATTTATTTCCCCAAGTTCCCTAACATCCATGCCTTTCTCAACCGTAAATACCGATGTGAAATATTCATTCAGGATCTCACCCATCTCTTGTGGTTCCGCACATAGATGACCTTGTTGATCCTTAAGAGGCCCTACTCTCTTTTGCCCTTTATATATTTGTAGAAGCTCTTTGGATTCTCCTTTGCCTTATCTGCCAAAGCAATCTCATGTCCCCTTTTTGCCTTCCTGATTTCTCTCTTAACTCTACTCCGGCAATCTCTATACTCTTCAAGGGATCCACTTGATCCCAGCTTCCTATGCATGTCATATGCCTCCTTCTTCTCTTTGACTAGGGCCTCAATCTCCCGAGTCATCCAAGGTTCCCTACTTCTACCAGCCTTGCCCTTCACTTTGTAAGGAATGTGCTTACCCTGAACCCTGGTTCACACACTTTCAGTTCCTCATTCTCGCCAGACCCTTGGTTCTCTAGTATTTCTGGGAGGATTTTTGTGGCTTCTTCCATGAAGACAGACACAAGGTATTTGTTTAACTTCTCTGCCATTTCCTTATTCCCCATTATAAATTCTTCCGTCTCTGTCTGTGAGGGACCCACATTTGCCTTCACCAGTCTTTTCCTTTTTACGTACCTATAGAAGCTTTTACAGTCCGTTTTTATGTTTCTCCCTAGTTTACTCTCATATTCTATTTTCCCTTTATCTATTTCTTGGTCCTCCTTTGCTGAATTCTAAAATGCTCCCAATCCTCAGGCTTACTGCTTTTTCTGGCAACTTTATTTGCAAATTATGTATTAATTCTTTAAATACCAGCCATTGCCTGTCTACCATCATACCTTTTAATGTAGTTCTCCAATCAACCACAGCCAGGTTGTGCCTCATACCTTCGTAGTTTCCTTTGTTTAGATTTAAGACCCTGTTTTCAGATTGAACTACATCACTTTCAAACTTAATGAAGAATTCTATCATATTATGGTCACTCTTCCCTAAGGGCTCCTTTATAACAAGATTATTAATGAACCCTTTCTCATTGCACAATACTAGATCTAAAACAACCTGTTCCCTAGTTGGTTCCTGAACATGCTGATCTAGAAAACCATCTCGTGTACATTCCAGGAATTCGTCCTCCACAGTATTAGTGCTAATTTGGTTTGCCCAATCTATATGTAGATTAAACTCCTCCATGATTACCCTTGTTACATGCACTTCTAATTTCCTGCTTTGTACCGTGCCCGACATTACCACTACTGTTTGGTGGCCTATAAACAAATCCCACCAATGTTTTCTGCCTCTTTCTGTTTCTTAGCTCCACCCAACCTGATTTTACATCTTGATCTTCTGAGCCAAGATCCTTTCTCACTATTGTACTGATCTCATCCTTTATTAACAGCACTACCCCACCTCCTTTTCCTTTTTGCCTGTCCTTCCTAAATGTCGAATATCCTTGAATATTCAGTTCCCAGCCTTGGTCACTCTGCAGCCATGTCTCTGTTCTGGCAATTAGATCAGACCCATTTACTTCTATTTGTGCCTCTCGCTCCATCGGCCCAGAAAAGACATAATTTCCAGATGGCACGAAACTCAGAAATGTAGTAAACAATGTGGAGGATAGTAACAGACTTGAAAAATACATAGGCAGACTGGTGAAATGGGCAGTCACATGGCAGACAAAATTTAACACAGACAAGTATGAAGTGATGCATTTTGGTAGGAAAAATGAGGAGAGGCAATATAAACTAAATGGCACAATTTTAAAGGGGGTGCAGGAACAGAGAGACCTGGGGGTGTACATATTATGCCACATCTTTGAAGGTGGCAGGACAAGTTGAGAAGGCTGTTAAAAAGCATATGGGATCCTGGGCTTTATTAATAGAGACAGAGAGTACAAAAGCAAGGAAGTTATGCTAAACCTTTATAATAGGCCTCAGCTGGAGTATTGGTTCAATTCTGGGCACCGCACTTTAGGAAGGATGTCAAGGCCTTGGAGAGGGTGCAGAAGATATTTACTAGAATGGTACCAGGGATGAGAGACTTCAGTTATGTGGAGAGATTGGAGAAGCTGAGGTTGTTCTCCTTGGAACAGAGACGGTTAAGGGGAGATTTGATAGAGGTGTTCAAAATCATCAACAATTTTGACAGAGTAAACAAGGAGAAACTGTTTCCAGTGGCAGACAGGTTGGTAACCAGAGGACACAGATTTAAGGTGATGGGCAAAAGAGCCAGAAGTGACATGAGGAAACATTTTTTTATGCAGCGAGTAGTTATGATCTGGAACGTGCTGCCTGAAAGGGCAGTGGAAGCAGATTCAATATTAACTTTCAAAAGAGAATTGGATAAATACTTGAAGGGAAGAAATTTACAGGGCTATGGGGAGAGAGCAGGAGAACGGGACGAATTGGATAGCTCTGTCAAAGAGCTGGCACAGGCACGATGGGCCAAATGACCTCCTCCTGTGCTGTACCTACTATGATACTACTTCCCGCCTTCCCTTAACTAATCAAGGAAAATCCTTGAATATCTATCCATCCCCCACATCTGTACTATTCTCCCTGGCTGCCTGTTTTCCACAGTGATGTGGTTTTGGTCAGGCATTTCCATGGAGTATTTGTTCACCTCAGTCTCTAACCCTAGTCCCTGTAACTTTTAATCCCATTACTCCAGACATTTATACAGTTCTTTTCGGAGGGGTCAATGAATATCCATTCTGTGGGGGGAAGGTTTCTCCTTCTTTATTTCCTTGTTAATTTAGAATTCTTATTCATCTAGTTTTATACTCACAGTCAAGTTAAATAGGACCTAATCTACATTATGTATCATCATTTTAAAGACTTGCATCATATTTTCCTGAATTTTATTTTCTCCAAAGAATATAACATTTGCTACGATTGCTTTAAGAGGAGTATGACAGCGGAAATGATCTTGTGTGTTGTCCTGACAGAGTTTGATTGATAACCTAACAGCCTGATGAGTACATCTGTGATACCAGTTCAAATTGAGCTGACAAAGGCTGTGACTATAGCCACCTTGGTGATTTGTGACTGAGGGATGCGGTGGGGTTACTGACCTGAGCACAAAGTAAGGTGAAGCTATGAGCCACAGCAAACCATAGGGAGGGAGACAGAGTGAACATCAGTCAAGATCACTGGAACTGTACCCTAACCTCTAATTATCACAGGATGATAATATAGCAGATTTATGCTTCCTGAGTTATTGCTGTGTGTTAGATTGTAACTATTTACAGATTGTAAACTACATATTGATATTGTGAATATAATCTCCAATCTATAGATTGTTGCAATCTGTGCACAGTAACAAAGCTTACAGGCAATAAAGGGCTTGTGCTGACTGCAGTTATGAACTGCCCCACCAAGCTCTGGATTTCCACAGGTTTCCCTGATGATCTGCCTTAACCTCAGTGGGCAATCGGCAGAATCCCTGTGCAGGTGCTCCTCCGATCGCCTGCTGGAAAACACCTGCTGGAATTCCAGATGTGTCTAATTAGAAGAGAGTCGATTTTACACTTTTGCAGATAGGCCTAGAATTTCCTCGAAGTTAAGAATCAGGTCATAGGAAGTCATAGGAACATAGGAACAGGAGTAGGCCATTCAGCCCCTCGTGCCTGCTCCGCCATTTGATAAGATCATGGCTGATCTGTGATCTAACTCCATATACCTGCCTTTGGCCCATATCCCTTAATACCTTTGGTTGCCAAAAAGCTATCTATCTCAGATTTAAATTTAGCAGTTGAGCTAGTATCAATTGCCGTTTGCGGAAGAGAGTTCCAAACTTCTACCACCCTTTGTGTGTAGAAATGTTTTCTAATCTCACTCCTGAAAGGTCTGGCTCTAACTTTTAGACTGTGCCCCTCCACCTAAAATCCCCAACCAGCAGAAATAGTTTCTCTCTATCCACCCTATCCGTTCCCCTTAATATCTGATAAACTTCGATCAGATCACCCCTTAACCTTCAAAACTCCAGAGAATACGAACCCAATTTGTGTAATCTCTCCTCGTAACTTAACCCTTGAAGTCCGGGTATCATTCTAGTAAACATACTCTGCACTCCCTCCAAGGCCAATATGTCCTTCCGAAGGTGCGGTGCCCAGAACTGCTCACAGTACTCCAGGTGCGGTCCAACCAGGGTTTTGTATAGCTGCAGCATAACTTCAGCCCCCGTGTACTATTGTCCTCTAGATATGAAGGCCAACATTCCATTTGCCTTCTTGATTATTTTCTGCACCTGTTCATGATACTTCAATGATCTATGTACCTGAACCCCTAAGTCCCTTTGGACATCCACTGTTTTTAACTTTTTACCATTTAGAAAGTACCCTGTTCTATCCTTTTTTGATCCAAAGTGGATGACCTCACATTTGTCTACATTGAGTTCCATTTGCCACAGTTTTGCCCATTCACCGAATCTATCAATATCGCTTTGTAATTTTATCTTTTCATCTACACTGCTAACAATGCCACCAACCTTTGTGTCATCGGCAAACTTAGATATGAGACTTTCTATGCCTTCATCTAAATCGTTAATAAATATTGTGAATAATTGAGGCCCCAAGACAGATCCCTGCAGGACTCCACTAGTCACATCCTGCCAATGTGAGTACCTTCCCATTATCCCTACACTCTGTCGCCTTTCGCTCAGCCAACTTCCTAACCAAGTCCATACTTTTCCCTCGATTCCATGGGCTTCTATCTTAGCTAACAGTCTCTTATGTGGGACCTTATCAAATGCCTTCTGGAAGTCGATATAAATAACATCCATTGACATTCCCCTGCCCACTACTTTAGTCACCTCTTCAAAAAATTCAATCAGGTTTGTCAGGCACGACCTACCTTTCACAAATCCATGCTGGCTCTCTCTGATTAACTGAAAATTCTCGAGGTGTTCAGTCACCCTATCCTTATTTATAGACTCCAGCATTTTCCCCACAACAGATGTTAGGCTAACTGGTTTATAATTCCCCGGTTTCCCTCTCTCTCCTTTCTTAAAAAGCGGAGTGACATGTGCAATTTTCCAATCTAGAGGGACAGTTCCTGAATCTAGAGAACGTTGAAAGATTATAGTTAGGGCATCCGTAATGTACTCACCTATTTCCTTTAAAACCCTGGGATGGAAACCATCTGGTCCTGGGGATTTGTCACTCTTTGGTGCTATTATTTTCTTCATTACTGTTGCTTTACTTATGTTAATTTTATCAAGTCCCTGTCCCCGATTCAATATTAGTTTTCTTGGGATTTCCGGCATGCTATCCTCTTTTTCTACTGTAAATACTGACGCAAAATAATTGTTCAACATGTCCGCCATTTTCCCATTGTCAATGACAATATCCCCACTTTCAGTTTTTAAGGGGCCAACACTGCTCCTGACCACCCTCTTTTTCCTAATATAACTATAAAAGCTCTTCGTATTGGTTTTGATATCCCTTGCAAGTTTCTTTTCATGCTCTCTTTTTGTAGCCCTTACTATCTGTTTTGTGACCCTTTGTTGATCTTTGTATCTTTCCCATTCACCAGGATCTGTGCCATTTTTTGCCTTTTTGTATACCCTTTCCTTATGTCTTATACTGTCCCTTACCTCTTTAGTTGTCCATGGCTGTTTTTTTTGGCAAGTAGAGTTCTTGCCCCTCAGGGGTATAAACCAATTCTGTATCACGTTAAATGTTTCTTTAAACATTTCCCACTGATCATCAGTCGTTTTACCCATTAACAGATTTGCCCAGTTCACTGTGGACAGTCTCTGTCTCATCCCATTGAAGTCGGCCTTACCCAAGTCTAGAATCTTAGCAGCTGATTCACTTTTTCCCCTTTCAAACACTACATTGAACTCGATCATGTTATGATCGCTATTGGATAGATGTTCACACACAGTTAAGCTGTTAACTAAATCTGGTTCATTACTCATTACTAAATCTAGTATGGCTTGCCCCCTTGTTGCCTCTAGGACATACTGCTGTAGAAAACTATCCCGGACACACTCAAGAAATTCACTACCTTTCTGACAGTTGCTTGTTTGCTTTTCCCAATCTGTGTGAAGGTTAAAGTCCCCCATTAAGATCACTATGCCTTTCTTACACGCTTGTCTAATCTCTGCATTTATACAATCTCGCACTTCAGAGCTGCTGCCAGGGCTCCAATATACAACTCCCACTATAGTCTTAGATCCTTTCCTATTTCTCAATTCAACCCATAAGGTTTCTGTTGGATGCTTACCTCTCGTTATATCCCCCTTTATCATTGAAGTGATTTCATCTCTAATCACTGAGGCTACTCCTCCCCCTCTTCCATTTTCCCTATCTCTCCTGTAGACCTTATAACCCGGTATATTTAGTTCCCAATCCTGACCATCCTGCAGCCATGTCTCAGTAATAGCTATCATGTCATACCCTCCAATTTGAATTTGAACCTGTAGTTCATTTAATTTATTCCTTATACTCTGTGCATTTGTATATAGAACTCTTAGTTGGGCCACACACTCTAGCCTGAACTTCAGCTTTGATGCTGGGTTAATCGCCTTATGCCTTCTAGTTTTTATTTTATCTGTCATGCCTAAAGTACACTATCTTCCCACTGCTCTACGCTTTTCCCTTTCACTTGTTCTTGAACAACTGTTTGTACTATTTGTATTGTAGATTTCCCCAGGGTCTTCCCCTCTCTTGCTGCTCTCAACTTTACTCCCTTCTGACTCCCCGCTCAGGTTCCCATCCCCCTGCCAATCTAGTTTAAACCTTTCCCAACAGCACTAGCAAATACCCCCGCGAGGACATTGGTCCCGGTCCTGCTTGGGTGTAACCCGTCCCGCTTGTACAGGTCCCACCTTCCCCAGAACCGGTCCCAATGTCCCAGGAATCTAAATCCCTCCCTCCTACACCATCCCTGCAGCCACGCATTCATCCTGTCTATTCTCCTGTTCCTATACTCACTAGCACGTGGCACTGGTCGTAATCCTGAGATCACTACCTTTGAGGTCCTGCTTTTTAATTTATCTCCTAACTCCTTAAATTCACCTTGCAGGACCTCATCCCTTTTTTTACCTATGTCGTTGGTACCAATATGGACCACGACTACTGGCTGTTCACCCTCCCCCTCCAGAATGCCCTGCAGCCGCTCCATGACATCCTTGACCCTAGCACCAGGGAGACAACATACCATCCTGGAGTCACGTTTGCGGCCGCAGAAACGCCTATCTGTTCCCCTTACAATTGAATCCCCTATCACTATGGCCATGCCACTCTTCTTCCTCCCCTCCTGTGCAACAGAGCCACCCGTGGTGCCACAAACTTGACATTCCCCAGATAAGCCATCTCCCCCAACAGTATCCAAAGCAGAATACCTGTTTGAGAGGGAGATGGCCCCAGGGGACTCCTGCTCTACCTGCCTAGTCCTTTTACTCTGCCTGGCGGTCACCCATTTCCTTTCTGCCTGCGTAATCTTTACCTGCGGTGTGACCACCTCACTGAACGTGCTATCCACGATCGTCTCAGCATCACGGATGCTCCACAGTGAATCCACCCGCAGCTCCAGCTCTGAAATACGGTTAGCCAGTAGCTGCAGCTGGACACACTTCCTGCACACATGGTCACCAGGGACACCTGTAGTGTCCATGACTTCCCACATAGTGCAGGAGGAGCATATCACGGGTGCGAGCTGTGCTGTCATCACTTGCCTTAGATTTACATTGCGTTCACCTCTCAGACTCTCCTCCCGCTCTCGGTCTCTCCTTTTATACTGTGCTCACCTCTCGGACTCTCCTGCCTCACCTGTGACGTTGCACAGTAGTTGTCTCTTGTTGCAGGTCTGCTGCTGCTTTTATTCCCCAATCTCAGTCTTCTACACTCAGGTCCACTGCCGCTCTATGGAAAAAGTTAGGAAAAGCAAGGCAAAGCAGCACCTCCTTCCCCCACTTCACCAAACTCCCACACTTACCAAACTCTCAGCAGTTCACACTGTGTTGTCCGCACACTGTGCTGTCGCAGGTCAGCTTGGACTCTTCCACCGCAGACTGGGGGGTCAATGAGTCAGAGAGGGACATGACTTGTCTCTTTCACTCCACTCTCTAACACCTTGACTTAGCAATATTTTTATTACATTGTACAGAATAATGATCACTCAAACTCCATCTTCCCAGAGGGAAGCAGGGAATGGCATAGGCTTGATTCCTTCTTGCTCACAGCTTCCCTCTGTGCATCTCTCGGCATTCTCCGAAGGGCCTATTGAGGCACTTATCGCTTCCTCCTTACAAGCAGCAACTCCAACTGCCCCATCCTACTCTCTCCTTCCCATTCAATGTGCCCACTGGGGGCTAATCTTGCCAGCCTTCCTCTCCCATCGCTGACCCAATATATCAATGTCCTTTTGAAGACAGGATGCCAAAATTGCACATAATATTCAAAATGAGAACTCAGTAATGATTTGTAAGCCAATATGAAAGCTATTTTAACCTGGCATAATTAAATTCTGTGGAGATTTTTCCTGTTAGTTGATTAGCCTGGTTGACAGCTTCACATTGACTTTCAGTGAATGGTCAGTAAATCCACTCAAATCCTTCAGCTTTTATATATTTGCTTTTGGATAGTCCTTCGTGGAGCCATATCTCTAACAGAGATGACTGCAGAGATAGTGGATGCATTGGTCAAGGCCAGCATTTATTGCCCATCCCTAATTGCCCTCGAGAAGATGGTGGTGAGCCAACTTCTTGAACCACTGCAGTCAGTGTGGTGAAGGTTCTCCCACAGTGCTGTTAGGAAGGGAGTTCCAGGATTTTGACCCAGCGACAATGAAGGAACGGCGATATATTTCCAAGTCAGGATGGTGTGTGACTTGGAGGGGAACGTGCAGGTGGTGTTGTTCCCATGTGCCTGCTGCCCTTGTCCTTCTAGGTGGTAGAGGTCGTGGGTTTGGGAGGTGCTGTCGAAGAAGCCTTGGCAAGTTGCTGCAGTGCATCCTGTGGATGGTACACACTGCAGCCACTGTGCGCCGGTAGTGAAGGGAGTGAATGTTTCGGGTGGTGGATGGGGTGCCAATCAAGCGGGCTGCTTTGTCCTGGATGGTGTCAAGCTTCTTGAGTGTTATTGGAGCTGCACTCATCCAGGCAAGTGGAGAGAACTGCTTGATAGCACTGTCGACGACACCGTCCATCACTTTGCTGATGATTGAGAGTGGACTGATGGGGCAGTAATTGGCCGGATTGGATTTGTCCTGCTTTTTGTGGACAGGACATACCTGGGCAATTTTCCATATTGACTACAGATTGATCAACACTTTCACTGTCGTTATCACCCACACTCATCAGGTACAGTTGAACGATACAACGGCATGTTGAAGAACTAAACTTTGTGAGGAAACGGGGCTTAAGTGGGGAGATGTATGACCTTTAGCCCTCATGGTCATGAGGTCCTCAACCAGCAGGGTGACAGGACTGTCACCACATGAGATTGTGATGGGACGGCCACAACGTCTGCCGTTCTCAGCACCTCTGTCCATAAAACAAATGGATATACATACAATGGAGGAGGACATGCTGCAGTATTGCGTTGCTTTAACTAATTGTATTTCTAGTTTTCACCAGCAGGTCAAACAAGCACAACTTGAGCCCACAGGAGAGAAGTGTCACAGTATTGAGCCAGGAGATACTGTCTACATAAAAATCTTCAAGCGAAAGAATGGACTCCAACCTCGTTTTGAGGGACCTTATCAAGTACTACTCACAACAAATACTGCTGTAAAAGTGAAAGAACGACCTTCGTGGATACACGCATCCCACTGTAAAAAATCCTTGAACCAGGACTCTGACGGTGAAAAAAAAAACTGACTGATTAATTAAACTGTTGCAGCATGGCATGTCCTAAACTTTTAAATCAAATGAGAATAATTGGCTCGGCATGCCTGATCGTGTGGGTGGGAACTGGCATAAAACCTGCTACAACCCCTGCTGCAAGTCGACTCAATCGTGTTTCAAGGGAACTGCATGTCAATACTTTCTTATACATGTCATATATGTATGCAAAGCGTCAAGGTATCTCCAGTTGCTGGGTGTGCTCACATATCCCAATTCAATCCAAGGGAGGCATTCCCCTCAGACCAGTCCCCCCAACTTCCCAAGAAATAGCGGAGTGGGTAATAAATCAAATTTAAATTAATGGGAACAGAATGCGAGATAGTGGCTGGATGAGTGCGAGAACAAATAAGACAATGTTTGTGAGAAAGCAATGGAAGGAGTACACAATCACAACAAAATGTGAAACCAGATTTCGGGGGTGGTACCAACCTAATTACGATCAGACCCATAAACCTCCTTTTCTAATCCTTACAAATACACCAAGAACTAATGGAGCAATATGTTTGAGTAAGAATTCAGTAGGGGGTGATATAGTGGGATGGAGTAATTGCACTCAGTATATAAATATGACAGAAACCAGCATCAGTAGTACCATCAGATGGAAGCCTTGCACAGGTGGCCAAATTTACATAGATAGAATAAACATAAAGAATTCCCCTGCAATTACTGCGTATAATGAAACCTACTTTATTTGTGGCCACAAGGCATGTCCATGGTTGCCTCAAAGATGGACAGGATCATGTTACTTGGGATATGCGATCCCATATATCTGACACTCATCATCCCTGCCTCAATATCCTACTGGGCAATGAGTAAAGAGGGTAATTACTGAGGCTGACCGATTCTGGGCCATTGCTTTCCCTAGGTGGGGAGTGAGCATGGCCACCAGAGAAATTATTAAATTAGCCAAAATCTGGGAAATAATTGCTAATGATACGGCAGAAGCCTTAAAGGAAATTAAGCGCAGAAATGATAGCCATTCGTACGGTCACCTTACAAAACCGTATGGCCCTTGATTACCTATTGGCAGAGAAAGGAGGAACATGCGCACTAATTGGATCTGAATATTGTACCTACATACCTGATAGTTCAGAGAATATTACTAATTTGGCCGATCACATTCAAAGGGAAGTTGAGAAATTCAAGCAGCCCCCTTCATTCACTCTTTGGCGCTGGGCAACAGGATGGCTGGGTTCTATTGGGACTTCTCTAGTTCAGGGACTAGTCTTATTTGTTGTTATAATTCTTATAGCCTATTGCTTTGTCAAATGCTGCTGTGTTATGATGTCCAATCTGGGTACACATATAGCGCCCACAAATTTGATGGTGCAAGTAGGGGTGACACAGGATGAGGTGCAGGAGGAGTTTGAACGTCTGGGTGGAATAATGCTCTATTAGAGTATTGTCCTTTTATATATATATATATAGGACAAAAGGGGGGAATGTGGAAAACCATAAAGAAATGCCTGACCAAATTAACTTTCTAATACACCTGAACCATAAAGCTGACCATATTAATTTCCTAATACCCTTAAAACCAAAAAAAAGAAGAAATGCATGATGGATAAGTTGACCATGTTAGCTGACCAGCTGAATATAATAGAAAGCTTATGTTTTAGTTCTCACCAAAGACACACAGAAGAGCTATTGTCTGCTTATGAGATAACTGTCTGACTAACAGAAATGAATGACCATATAGCCTTGAGACTAGGTACAGACCCACTGATAAGAAAAACTGTTACTAAGGAAACATGCTTTCCCAGACAATGTTTAAAAGAATCACGAGGCAGTCATGAGGAACCAGAGGGTGGGTTCCCTATTTTGATTGACTAACCACTTGAACTAATAAAGAATGTACATGTACGCCCATATTCTATGATAGACAGACATTACTAATTAAACTGTATAAATGTGAACTGTTTTCCTATGTACAGTGAAGAGGTTGTTCTAACCATTGTTTTAGAGCACTCTTCCCTTGAGCTCAAGTTTCTTTTAATTAAAATTCTTACTTGTCTGAAAATAAGTGTTTGGAGTTAATGCATTGTATATATTAGGTAATTAAGTCTTCGACAATTTTTAGACTGTGCCCCCTACTCCTAAAATCCCCAACCAGCGGAAATGGTTTCTCTCTATCCACCCTATCTGTTCCCCTTAATATCTTATAAACTTCGATCAGATCACCCCTTAACCTTCGAAACTCCAGAGAATACAACCCCAATTTGTGTAATCTCTCCTGGTAACTTAACCCTTGAAGTCCGGGTATCATTCTAGTAAACCTACGCTGCACTCCCTCCAAGGCCAATATGTCCTTCCGAAGGTGCGGTGCCCAGAACTGCTCACAGTACTCCAGGTGCGGTCTAACCAGGGTTTTGTATAGCTGCAGCATAACTTATGCCCCCGTGTACTCTCCTCCTCCAGCTATAAAGGCCAGCATTCCATTTGCCTTATTGATTATTTTCTGCACCTGTTCATGACACTTCAATGATCGATGTACCTGAACCCCTAAGTCCCTTTGGACATCCACTGTTTTTAACTTTTTACCATTTAGAAAGTACCCTGTTCTATCCTTTTTTGATCCAAAGTGGATGACCTCACATTTGTCTACATTGAATTCCATTTGCCACAGTTTTGCCCATTCACCTAATCGATCAATATCGCTTTGTAATTTTATGTTTTCATCTACACTGCTTACAATGCCACCAATCTTTGTGTCATCGGCAAACTTAGATATGAGACTTTCTATGCCTTCATCTAAGTCGTTAATAAATATTGTGAATAATTGAGGCCCCAAGACAGATCCCTGCGGGACTCCACTAGTCACATCCTGCCAATGTGAGTACCTACCCATTATCCCTACTCTCTGTCGCCTTTCGCTCAGCCAACTTCCTAACCAAGTCCATACTGTTCCCTCGATTCCATGGGCTTCCATCTTAGCTAACAGTCTCTTATATGGGACCTTATCAAATGCCTTCTGGAAGTCCATATGAATAACATCCATTGACATTCCCTTGTCCACTACTTTAGTCACCTCTTCAAAAAATTCAATCAGGTTTGTCAGGCACTACCTACCTTTCACAAATCCATGCTGGCTCTCTCTGATTAACTGAAAATTCTCGAGGTCTTCAGTCACCCTATCCTTAATTATAGACTCCAGCATTTTCCCCACAACAGATGTTAGGCTAACTGGTCTATAATTCCTCGGTTTCCCTCTCTCTCCTTTCTTAAAAAGCGGAGTGACATGTGCAATTTTCCAATCTAGAGGGACAGTTCCTGAATCTAGAGAACTTTGAAAGATTATAGTTAGGGCATCTGCAATGTGCTCACCTACTTCCTTTAAAACCCTGGGATGGAAACCATCTGGTCCTGGGGATTTGTCACTCTTTAGTGCTATTATTTTCTTCATTACTGTTGCTTTACTTATGTTAATTTTATCGAATCCCTGTCCCCGATTCAATATTATTTTTCTTGGGATTTCCGGCATGCTATCCTCTTTTTCTACTGTAAATACTGACGCAAAGTAATTGTTCAACATGTCCGCCATTTCCCCATTGTCAATGACAATATCCCCACTTTCAGTTTTTTAAGGGGCCAATACTGTTCCTGACCCTCCTCTTTTTCCCAATATAACTATAAAAGTTCTTCGTATTGGTTTTGATATCCATTGCGAGTTTCTTTTCATACTCTCTTTTTGTAGCCCTTACTATCTGTTTTGTGACCCTTTGTTGATCTTTGTATCTTTCCCATTCGCCAGGATCTGTGCCATTTTTTTCCTTTTTGTATACCCTTTCCTTATGTCTTATACTGTCCCTTACCTCTTTAGTTGTCCATGGCTGTTTTGTTTGGCAAGTAGAGTTCTTGCCCCTCAGGGGTATAAACAGATCCTGTATCTCAACTCCATTTACCTGCATTTCTTCCATATCCCTTGAGACCCTTACCCAACAAAAATCTATCAATCTCAGTCTTGAAAATTTCAATTGACCCCCAGCATCCACAGCCTTTTAGGTGAGAGAATTCCAGATTTCCTCTACCCTTTGTGTGAAAATGTGCTTCCTGATTTCACTCCTAAACGGCCAAGCTCTAATTTTAAGATTATGCCCCCTTGATCTTGATTACCCCAACAGAGGAAATAGAGCCTCTCTATTTACCTATCAAATCCTTTCATCTTAAACGCTTCAATTAGATCACCCCCTTAATATTCTTAGCTCAAGGGAATACAAGCCAAGTTTATGCAAACTGTCCTCATAATTTAACCCTCTAAGCCCCAGTATCATTCTGGTGAATCTGCACTGCACCCTTTTGAAAAGATTCGACCTGACTCCAATTGGATATCGTGATACTTTATTAACTTCACACAAGGATCAACACAGGCAAGTATCTAAGCAGTAGTTAACAGTATAGAACAAGAATTAGATTACCCGTTCTGTTCTGGGTAGGCATTGTGTCCACTTCTTGCTTCCTCTCGCGAGGCGGGAGTCCGAGGTCAGGCGATTGGAGCAGGAGGTGCTTGGCCTGGAGTCCCGTCTCGGTCAGGCCGCCGAGGATCCAGCCCTGCGGCGGGCGTACGAAGAGAAGGACACTCTGAGGGACCTGAGACTGGTCGGGTCCCGAGGAGCGTACGTGAGGTCGCGGCTCCAGCTCCTTCGGGACCTGGACCGCGGCTCCCCCTTCTTCTACTCGCTGGAAAAGTGGCGGGGGGCCCGTAAGCAGCTCCTTACGCTGCTGGCCGATAACGGGTCCCTCGTCTCGGACCCGGAGGGAGTCAGGGCCCGGGCACGATCCTACTATGAGGCTCTGTTCTCTCCTGATCCGTCCAGCGAGGAGGCGCGCAGAGTTTTGTGGGAGGACCTGCCGAAGGTCGGCCAGGAGGACGCTGACCGGCTGGACGCTCCGCTGAGTCTGGCGGAGCTGACCGGCGCCCTCCACCAGCTCTCTAGGGGGAAATCCCCGGGGCTGGATGGGCTGACCGTGGAGTTCCTCAGGGCCTTCTGGGACGTCCTGGGGGAATGTCTGGCGACCGGGGAGATGCCCCTTTCATGGCGCAGGGCGGTCGTGGTCCTGCTGCCTAAGAAGGGGGATCTCCGCCACCTTAAAAACTGGTGCCCGGTCTCCCTCCTCAGCATGGATTATAAGGTCTTTGCCAAGGCGATGTCTGCTCGCCTCGGCACCGTGCTGGCCCACATGATCCACCCTGACCAGTCCTACACGGTCCCGGGCCGGAAGATCCACGATAACATCCACCTGGTCCGGGACCTGATCCACCACTCCCAGAGGGCTGGTCTGTCGGTCGCCTTCCTTTCCCTGGATCAGGAGAAGGCGTTCGACAGGGTGGATCACGAGTACTTATTCGGGACTCTGCGCGCGTTCGGGTTCGGGTCGCATTTTGTCGCCCGGATCCGACTTCTGTATGCCGCCGCGGAGTGTCTGATTAAGGTTAACGGATCCTTGACGGCGCCCCTTCGCTTCGGGAGAGGAGTGCGTCAGGGGTGCCCCATGTCCGGCCAATTATACGCCGTCTGCGTGGAGCCTTTCCTGCGCCTCTTGCACAAGAGGTTGTCGGGACTGGCTCTGCGCGAGCCGGGCGTGGAGGTCGTCCTCTCGGCTTACGCCGACGACGTGCTCCTCGTGGTCACCGATCCCCTCGACTTGCGGAGGATGCGCGAGTGTCAAAGGGTCTACTCTGCCGCGTCCTCTGCAAGGATCAACTGGGAGAATGTTCCGGACTCCTGGTGGGTCAGTGGCGGGTGGACTCCCTGCCGAAGGAGCTCAGGCCTTTCGCCTGGAGTACCACGCACCTCCGGTACTTGGGAGTCTACCTCGGCCCTGCCGAGGAAGCCTGGCCGGCGAACTGGGTAGAGCTGGAGGCCAAAGTTGCCGCTCGCCTGGCGCGCTGGACAGGACTGCTCCAAGTGTTATCCTACAGGGGTCGAGTGCTGGTCATAAACCAGCTGGTGGCCGCCATGTTGTGGTACCGGTTGGTCCCTTTGATCCCTCCTCCTGATTTTGTCGCCAAGATTCAGAAGAAGCTCGTGGACTTCTTCTGGGCCAAAGGGATACACTGGGTCGCTGCCGCAGTCCTGAGTCTCCCGCTTAGGGAGGGCAGTCAGGGGCTGGTGTGCGTCCACACCCAGGTGGCAACTTTCCGCCTTCGGATGCTGCAGCGATACCTGTACGTTAAGCGTCCTCTTAGATGGCGTGCGCCGGCGACGTATTTTTTCCGCCAGCTGCACGGCCTGAACTACGACACGCAGCTCCTGTGCATCTCGCTGCTGGGCGGCCGCATGTCTTTGCAGGAGCTGCCTGTCTTTTACCAGGATCTGATCAGGGTCTGGAACATGGTTGCCTCCAGTCGGGGCTCTCGCCCGTCGGGGGTAGCGGCCGTCCTGCAGGAGCCGCTGTTCGGGAATCCGTTCCTCCGCGGTATCAGATTCGGCCGCTCGCGGCTGACGGAGCGGATGGCCATGGCTGGTCACAACTTGAGCCGTCTCTCGGAAATTCCCTCCGTGCCGTTTCACTCCGCGCGGAGGGATTTCCTGTACGGGCTGCTCCTGCACACTCTCCACTTCCTCGCCCTCGTCTCTCGCCCGGACACGCCCTGGCGTACCATCCTGCTGTCCGGCGGAGACGTGGGTCCCCACTGGAGGGCTCTCTACACAGGGGTCCTCCCGTGTTACATCGGGGATCTGGGGTGGAGGGTGGCGCACGGAGCAGTCGCGTGCAATCGGCGTTTACGCCACTTCACGGACTCCCAGGCCGCCTGCAATTTTTGCGGCCTGGATGAGTCCGTGTTTCATTTATTCACGGGGTGTGGGAGACTGCAGCCCCTGTTTGATTATTTGGAGGGGCTGCTCCTCAGGTTCTGGCTGTGCTTCAGTCCCACGCTCCTGATCTTTGGCTGCCCGGTGAGGAGGGGGGCGGGCAGGTCGGTGGACGTCCTTGTGGGCCTGCTCCTGGGCCTGTCCAAGGTGGCCATCCACAGGTCCAGGTTGCTCGTGGCCCGTGGGGGCGGTCGCTCGGCCTGTCTGCCTCTCTTCCGCGAAATGCTCCGCGCCGGGGTGGCCCTGGAGATGGAGCACGCGGTGTCTGCCGGTACGCTCGAGGCTTTCCGCGACCGGTGGGCACCGCAGGGGCTGGAGTGTATCCTGGACGAGGAAAATAAAATTTTAATTTGATACTTGGTTTTGGTTTCTTTGGATTTTCACACATAAAAAGAAAAAAAAGAGAAAAAAAAAATGTCCCAATCAGCCTGAGGCAGAGTCCGAGGCCCACGGGCTACGGAACGTCAACCCGGATTCGCACAAAAAAAAGAAAAGAAAATAAATAAATAAAAAAAAGAAAAAGAAAAACTTCACACAAGGATCAACACAGGCAAGTGTCTAAGCAATAGTTAACAGTATAGAACAAGAATTAGATTACCCGTTCTGTTCTGGGTAGGCAGTGTGTCCACTTCTTGCTTCCTCTCACTTCTATTTTCTTTCTTCTCTACCCTGAGTCTGAGTCGGGGCTGGCTACTCATACCTCGCCTACTAACCCCTGGTCCCCCTTTTCACTGCAGCAAAATACATCCAATCAGGTATTTTCCAAAATACTCCCTCTAATTACCCAATCGTATAGATGACACGTACTAGTCCATAAGAGACAGTGGCTTGTGGACCCCTTACCTCTCCTTATCCCGAGCACCATGTTCCCCAGTCCCTGCAGTTGATAAATCGCCCTATAGGCCTTGAAGGTGACAGGAGGTGGCGAGTTTCAGCATTCCAGTATGTCTGAAGGAGTGGGGGTTACTGTTACGTTCTTCCCTTAGTATGTAATAGCAAGATTCCCATGACTGTTAGTGCCTGCAGCTGCACTAAGTTGATTTAAAAGCAGTCTATATTATAGTACAGTACTTTCAGCTAAAGGCTTAACTAATTAACCCTTTCGAGCCCGGATCCCCTAAATATCTTAACCTATATTTGCTTACAACCTCCTCCAAGGCAAATATATCCTTCCTGAGGTGCGGTGCCCAAAACTGAACGCAGTATCTCCCGATGGGGTCTAACCAGAGAGCTGTACAGCTGTAACATAACTTCCATCCCTTTGTATTCCAGCCCCCTTGAGATAAAGGCCAACATTCCAATAGTCTTTTTACTCTTTGTATCTTTGCAGTAGCTTTTAGTGATTTGTGTACATATACCCCTAAATCCCTTTGCTACTCCACAGCTTCTAGTCTTTCACCATTAAGAAAATATTATGATTTATCTTTCTCTGATCCAAAGTGGATGAACTCACACTTCCCCACATTAAATTCCATCTGCTATAGTTTTGCCCACTCATTTAGTCTGTCTATGGCCCTTTGTAACTGTGACTCCAAACTTTCTCGCTCCACAGATGCTGCCTAACCTGCTGAGTGTTTCCAGCATTTTCTGTTTTTATTTCAAATTTCCAGCATCCGCAGTATTTTGCTTTTGTTTTACTCTTTATTTTAAGTTCCTTTATTAGTTGTGTCCCTTAAAAAGGGGGGTTGGGGGGCGGCAGGTGTAAATTATTTTTTTCCGTTCATAGAATCATAGAATGATACAGCAAAGAAGAAGGCCATTTGGCCCATTGTGTTTGTGCCAGCTCTTTGAAGGAGCTATCTAATTAGCCCAACTTCCCAGCTCTTTCCCTATAGCTCTGCAAAGTTTTCCCCTTTTCCCTTTTGAAAATTATTATTAAATCTGCTTCCACCACCCTTTCAGGCAGTGCATTCCAGATCAGAACAACTCACTGTGTAAAAAAAATTCTCTTCATTACACCTCTGGTTCTTTTGCCAATTACCTTAAATCTGTGCGCTCTGGTTACTGATCCACCCGCCAGTGGAAACAGATTCTCCTTATTTACTCGATCAAAACCCATCATAATTTTGAACAGCTCAATTAGATCTCCCCTTAACCTTCTCTCCTCTAAGAAGAACAACCCCAGCTTCTCGAGTGTCTCCACGTAACTGAAGTCCAGCATCCCTGGTATTATTCTAGTAAATCACCTCTGCACCCTCTCTAAGGCCTTGACATCCTTCCTGAAGTGTGGTGTCCAGAATTGGACACAATACTCCAGCTAGGGCCTAAACCAGTGTTTTATAAATGTTCAGCATAACTTCCTTGCTTTTGTACTCTATGCCTGTTTATAAAGCCCAGGATCCCATATGCTTTTCTTAACAGCCTTCAAAGATTTGTGTACAAACACCCCCAGGTCTCTCTGTTCCTGCACCCCCTTTAAAATTGTACCATTTAGTTTATATTGCCTCTCCTCATTCTTCCTACGAAAAAGTATCACTTCACACTTCTCTGCGTTAAATTTCACCTGTCATGTGTCTGCCCATTTCACCAGTCTGTTGATGTCCTCCTGGAGTCTGTTACTATCCTCCTCATTCCCATGTTTCGTGTCATGGTTACCCCATGTGTTGATGCACTGCGGCAACCCCGTCATCCTTATGGATCATTTAGAGTCATTGCCACGGAAACGATGCGCGGCTCCTCCCTTCTCAGATAAACATTTGCCATCACTTTTTCCTGGAGATGACGACACCCCTTTAAAGGCAATGCCAGTCCACACACTGGATATTTAGCCATAGAATCATAGAATCATAGAAGTTTACAACATGGAAACAGGCCCTTCGGCCCAACATGTCCATGTCGCCCAGTTTATACCACTAAGCTAGTCCCAATTGCCTGCACTTGGCCCATATCCCTCTATACCCATCTTACCCATGAAACTGTCCAAATGCTTTTTAAAAGACAAAATTGTACCCGCCTCTACTACTGCCTCTGGCAGCTCGTTCCAGACACTCACCACCCTTTGAGTGAAAAAATTGCCCCTCTGGACCCTTTTGTATCTCTCCCCTCTCACTTTAAATCTATGCCCCCTCGTTATAGACTCCCCTACCTTTGGGAAAAGATTTTGACTATCTACCTTATCTATGCCCCTCATTATTTTATAGACTTCTATAAGATCACCCCTAAACCTCCTACTCTCCAGGGAAAAAAGTCTCAGTCTATCCAACCTCTCCCTATAAGTCAAACCATCAAGTCCCGGTAGCATCCTAGTAAATCTTTTCTGCACTCTTTCTAGTTTAATAATATCCTTTCTATAATAGGGTGACCAGAACTGTACACAGTATTCCAAGTGTGGCCTTACTAATGTCTTGTACAACTTCAACAAGACATCCCAACTCCTGTATTCAATGTTCTGACCAATGAAACCAAGCATGCTGAATGCCTTCTTCACCACCCTATCCACCTGTGACTCCACTTTCAAGGAGCTATGAACCTGTACTCCTAGATCTCTTTGTTCTATAACTCTCCTCAACGCCCTACCATTAACGGAGTAGGTCCTGGCCCAATTCGATCTACCAAAATGCATCACCTCACATTTATCTAAATTAAACTCCATCTGCCATTCATCGGCCCACTGGCCCAATTTATCAAGATCCCGTTGCAATCCTAGATAACCTTCTTCACTGTCCACAATGCCACCAATCTTGGTGTCATCTGCAAACTTACTAACCATGCCTCCTAAATTCTCATCCAAATCGTTAATATAAATAACAAATAACAGCGGACCCAGCACCGATCCCTGAGGCACACCGCTGGACACAGGCATCCAGTTTGAAAAACAACCCTCTACAACCACCCTCTGTCTTCTGTCGTCAATCCAATTTTGTATCCAATTGGCTACCTCACCTTGGATCCCGTGAGATTTAACCTTATGTAACAACCTACCATGCGGTACCTTGTCAAAGGCTTTGCTAAAGTCCATGTAGACCACGTCTACTGCACAGCCCTCATCCATCTTCTTGGTTACCCCTTCAAAAAACTCAATCAAATTCGTGAGACATGATTTTCCTCTCACAAAACCATGCTGACTGTTCCTAATCAGTCCCTGCCTCTCCAAATGCCTGTTGATCCTGTCTCTCAGAATACCCTCGAACAACTTACCCACTACAGATGTCAGGCTCACCGGTCTGTAGTTCCCAGGCTTTTCCCTGCCGCCCTTCTTAAACAAAGGCACAACATTTGCTACCCTCCAATCTTCAGGCACCTCACCTGTTCGGGGCACCACGGGTGGCTCTGCTGCACAGGAGGGGAGGAAGAAGAATGGCAGGGCTATAGTGATAGGGGATTCCATTGTAAGGGGAACAGATAGGCGTTTCTGCGGCCGCAAACGTGATTCCAGGATGGTATGTTGCCTCCCTGGTGCTAGGGTCAAGGATGTCACGGAGCGGCTGCAGGGCATTCTGGAGGGGGAGGGTGAACAGCCAGTAGTCATGGTCCATATTGGTACCAACGACATAGGTAAAAAAAGGGATGAGGTCCTGCAAGGTGAATTTAAGGAGTTAGGAGATAAATTAAAAGGCAGGACTTCAAAGGTAGTGATCTCAGGATTACTACCGGTGCCACGTGCTAGTGAGTATAGGAACAGGAGAATAGACAGGATGAATGCGTGGCTGCAGGGATGGTGTAGGAGGGAGGGATTTAGATTCCTGGGACATTGGGACCAGTTCTGGGGAAGGTGGGACCTGTACAATTGTGACGGGTTACACCCGAGCAGGACCGGGACAAATGTCCTCGCGGGGGTGTTTGCTAGTGCTGTTGGGGAAGGTTTAAACTAGAGTGGCAGGGGGATGGGAACCTGAGCGGGGAGTCAGAAGGGAAGAAAGTTGAGAGCAGCAAGAGAGGGGAAGACCCAGGGGAAATCTACAATACAAATAGTACAAACAGTTGTTCAAGAAGAAGTGAAAGGGAAAAGCGTAGAGCAGCGGAAAGAAAGTGTATTTTAGGCACTACAGATAAAGTGAAAACTAGAAGGCGTAAGGCGATTAACCCAGCATCAAAGCCGTGGCAGGGGGTTGGGAACCTGAGCAGGGAGACAGAGGAAAGCGTATCAGGAAGGGACAGAAGGTATGGAGTAAAAGGAAAAGTGTTAAAAAAGGAAAAAGCAGGAACTAAGTGTCACAAAACATATTTGAAAGTTCTTTATCTGAATGCACGTAGCATTCGTAACAAAATGGACGAGTTAACGGCACAAATAACGACGTATGGATATGATCTTGTGGCCATTACAGAAACATGGCTGCAGGGTGACAACGACTGGGAATTAAATATGCCAGGGTATTTAACAATCAGGAAGGACAGGCAGGAAGGAAGGGGAGGTGGGGTGGCTATGTTAATAAGGGACGGAATCACTGTAATACAGAGAAAAGATATTGGGACAAAGGATCAGGATAATGAAACAGTTTGGGTAGAGATAAGGAATAATAAGGGGCAAATAACACTCGTGGGCGTAGTATATAGGCCTCCTAATAGTTGCAACTCTGCTGGAAGAAGTATTAATCAGGAAATAGTAGGGGCATGTAATAAGGGAACAGCTATAATTATGGGGGATTTTAACTATCATATTAAC
This sequence comes from Heptranchias perlo, assembly GCF_035084215.1. Classification (NCBI taxonomy): domain Eukaryota; kingdom Metazoa; phylum Chordata; class Chondrichthyes; order Hexanchiformes; family Hexanchidae; genus Heptranchias; species Heptranchias perlo. The sequence goes on along the minus strand of NC_090358.1, from coordinate 257,130 downwards.
TGGACAAATCAAATTGGGCAGGGTAGCCTTGAGGAAGAGTTTATTGAGTTTATTAGGGTTGGATTTCTTGAGCAGTATGTAACTGATCCTACAAGGGGGCAAGCAACCTTGGACCTGGTCCTGTGTAATGAGCCAGGATTAATTAATAATGTCCTAGTTAAGGATCCCCTTGGAATGAGTGACCATAACATGGTTACATTCCATATCCAATTAGAGGGTGAGAAGGTTGGTTCTCAAACAAGCGTACTGAGCTTGAATAAAGGAGACTATGATGGTATGAGAGCGGAATTGATTAAAGTGGACTGGGAAAATAGATTAAAGGGTAAGATGGTACATGAGCAGTGGTGTTCATTTAAGGAGTTATTTTACAAATTTCAAAAAATATATATTCCACTGAGGAAAAAAGGGTGTAAAAGAAATGACAGCCATCCGTGGCTAAGTAAAGAAATTAAGGATAGCATCCGACTAAAAACAAGGACATATAAGGTAGCCAAACTTAGTGGGAGGATAGAAGATTGGGAAGTCTTCAAAAGACAGCAAAAAGTAACGAAAGGATTGATTAAGAAAGGGAAGATAGATTATAAAAATAAATTAGCAAAAAATATAAAAACAGATAGCAAGAGTTTCTACAGTTATATAAAAAGAAAAAGGGTGGCTAAGGCAAACGTAGGTCCTTTAGAGGATGAGACCGGGAAATTAATGGTGGGAAACATGGAGATGGCAAAAATGCTGAACAAATATTTTCTTTCAGTCTTTACGGTCGAGGACACTAAGAATATCCCAACACTGGACAAACAGGGGGCTCTAGGGGGGGGAGGAGCTAAATACGATTAAAATCACTAAGGAATTGGTACTCAGTTAATTAATGGGACTCAAGGCGGATAAATCCCCTGGGCCTGATGGCTTACATCCTAGGGTCTTGAGGGAAGTGGCAGTAGGGATTGTGGATGCTTTGGTAATAATTTTCCAAAATTCTCTGGACTCAGCAAAGGTCCCGGCAGATTGGAAAACTGCCAATGTAATACCCTTATTTAAAAAGGGTAGTAGGCAGAAGGCTGGAAATTATAGACCAGTTAGTTTAACATCTGTGGTGGGTAAAATTTTGGAGTCTATTATTAAGGAGACAGTAGCAGAACATTTGGATAAACATAATTTAATAGGACAAAGTCAGCATGGCTTTACAAAGGGGAAGTCATGTCTGACAAATTTGCTTGAGTTCTTTGAGGATATAACGTACAGGGTGGATAAAGGGGAACCAGTGGACGTAGTGTATTTGGACTTCCAGAAGGCATTCGACAAGGTGCCACATAAAAGATTATTGCTCAAGATAAAGAATCACTGGATTGGGGGTAATATTCTGGCATGGGTGGACGATTGGTTATCTAACAGGAAGCAGAGAGTTGGGATAAATGGTTAATTCTCGGACTGGCAACCAGCAGCCAGTGGTGTTCCGCAGGGGTCGGTGCTGGGTCCCCAACTCTTTACAATCTATATTAACGATTTGGAGGAGGGGACCGAGTGTAACATATCAAAGTTTGCAGATGATACAAAGATGGGAGGGAAAGTAGAGTGAGGAGGACATAAAAAACCTACAAGGGGATATAGACAGGCTGGGTGAGTGGGCGGAGATTTGGCAGATGCAATACAATATTGGAAAATGTGAGGTTATGCACTTTGGCAGGAAAAATCGGAGAGCAAGTTATTATCTTAATGGCGAGAAACTGGAAAGTACTGCAGTACAAAGGGATCTGGGGGTCCTAGTGCAAGAAAATCAAAAAGTTAGTTTGCAGGTGCAGCAGGTGATCAAGAAGGCCAACGGAATGTTGGCTTTTATTGCTGCAGTTATATAAGGTATTGGTGAGACTGCACCTGGAATACTGCATACAGTTTTGGTGTCCATACTTAAGAAAAGACATACTTGCTCTTGAGGCAGTACAAAGAAGGTTCACTCGGTTAATCCCGGGGATGAGGGGGTGGACATATGAGGAGAGGTTGAGTAGATTGGGACTCTACTCATTGGAGTTCAGAAGAATGAGAGGCGATCTTATTGAAACATATAAGATTGTGAAGGGGCTTGATCGGGTGGATGCGGTAAGGATGTTCCCAAGGATGGGTGAAACTAGAACGAGGGGGCATAATCTTAGAATAAGGAGCTGCTCTTTCAAAACTGAGATGAGGAGAAACTTCTTCACTCAGAGGGTGGTAGGTCTGTGGAATTTGCTGCCCCAGGAAGCTGTGGAAGCTACATCATTGAATAAATTTAAAACAGAAATAGACAGTTTCCTAGAAGTAAAGGGAATTAGGGGTTACGGGGAGTGGGCAGGAAATTGGACATGAATTTAGATTTGAGGTTAGGAGCAGGCTCGAGGGGCCGATTGGCCTACTCCTGCTCCTATTTCTTATGTTCTTATGTTCTAATGTAGCTGTCTTTGATTCAAATATCTCTGCTAGGGGACCCGCAATTTCCTCCCTAACCTCCCATAACGTCCTGGGATACATTTCATCAGGTCCCGGAGATTTATCTACCTTGATGCGCGTTAATACTTCCAGCACCTCCCTCTCTGTAATATGTACACTCCTCAAGACATCACTATTTATTTCCCCAAGTTCCCTAACATCCATGCCTTTCTCAACCGTAAATACCGATGTGGAGATGCTGGTGATGGACTGGGGTTGACAAATGTGGAGAATCTTACACCACCGGGTTATAGTCCAACAATTTTTCAAATAAAATTGTTCGATTCTCTACATTTGGATATTTAGCGGAACCGTTTGCTTTGGGCGGAGGACGGGGGGGACAATATTGGCAGTAAGACCGGAAGTAGAAAGTTCCTGCTCCAAAGATGGAGGCGCCCAGCGGTTAACGAGCTGTCGTCGGTCGGGTGTCTGAGGCCGGCGCCATGGCCGCTCCCTGATCGCTCTTCCGACCCCGGAGATGTGGAACCCAGTGTCGGGCCTGGCGCGGACCGTAGCCCGGACCTTTCCCCGTATTGCACCGGCGGCGAGTCGCTTGTTCAGCGCGGGAAGCTCGGCGGATCCCCCGGAGGGAAGGTCCGGCCCGCGGCCAGTCCGGGTCGCGCCCCCTTGGAGGATCCTGTTCTTTGGAACCGACACGTTTGCCCTTCGGTCTCTGCAGAAATTGCACCTGGCCAGGTAGCGAGAGGGGTGAAAGACTGGAGCTGGGACCCGGGGCGGGGGGGAGGAGAGGTAGGGGGAGAGGGGAGAGAAGCAGAGAGGGGGAAGAGGGAGGGGAGAGGAGAGGGAGAGAGGAGAGGGGAGAGGAGTGAGGGGGGGGAGAGGAGTGAGGGGAGAGGGGGGGAGGGAGGGGAGAGAAGTGAGGGGAGAGGGGGGGAGGGAAGGGAGGGGAGAGGGGGGGAGGGAGGGGAGAGAAGTGAGGGGAGAGGGGGGGAGGGAGGGGAGAGAAGTGAGGGGAGAGGGGGGGGGAGGGAGGGGAGAGGGGGGGAGGGAGGGGAGGGGGGGGGAGGGAGGGGAGGGGGGGGGAGGGAGGGGAGAGAAGTGAGGGGAGAAGGAGGGAGGGAGGGAGAGGAGAGAAGCGAGGGGGGGGAAGAGAGGGGAGGGGGGAGAGGAGAGAAGCGAGGGGGGGGAAGAGAGGGGAGGGGGGAGAGGAGAGAAGCGAGGGGGGGGGAAGAGAGGGGAGGGGGGAGAGGAGAGAAGCGAGGGGGGGGAAGAGAGGGGAGGGGGGAGAGGAGAGAAGCGAGGGGGGGGAGAGAGGAGGAGGAGGAGGAGAGGAGGAGGAGGAGAGGGGGGGGAGAGGAGTGAGGGGGAGAGGGAGAGAGAAGCGAGGGGGGAGGGAGGTGAGGGGAGAGAAGTGAGGGGAGAGGGGGGGAGGGAGGGGAGAGAAGTGAGGGGAGAGGGGGGGAGGGAGGGGAGAGAAGTGAGGGGAGAGGGGGGGAGGGAGGGGAGAGAAGTGAGGGGAGAGGGGGGGAGGGAGGGGAGAGAAGTGAGGGGAGAGGGGGGGAGGGAGGGGAGAGGGGGGGAGGGAGGGGAGAGAAGTGAGGGGAGAGGGGGGGAGGGAGGGGAGAGGGGGGGAGGGAGGGGAGAGAAGTGAGGGGAGAGGGGGGGAGGGAGGGGAGAGAAGTGAGGGGAGAGGGGGGGGGAGGGAGGGGAGAGGGGGGGGGGGAGGGAGGGGAGAGGGGGGGGGAGGGAGGGGAGAGGGGGGGAGGGAGGGGAGAGAAGTGAGGGGAGAAGGAGGGGGGGAGGGAGGGGAGAGAAGTGAGGGGAGAAGGAGGGAGGGAGGGAGAGGAGAGAAGCGAGGGGGGGGAAGAGAGGGGAGGGGGGAGAGGAGAGAAGCGAGGGGGGGGAAGAGAGGGGAGGGGGGAGAGGAGAGAAGCGAGGGGGGGGGAAGAGAGGGGAGGGGGGAGAGGAGAGAAGCGAGGGGGGGGAAGAGAGGGGAGGGGGGAGAGGAGAGAAGCGAGGGGGGGGAGAGAGGAGGAGGAGGAGGAGGAGAGGAGGAGGAGGAGAGGGGGGGGAGAGGAGTGAGGGGGAGAGGGAGAGAGAAGCGAGGGGGGGAGGGAGGTGAGGGGAGAGAAGTGAGGGGAGAGGGGGGGAGGGAGGGGAGAGAAGTGAGGGGAGAGGGGGGGAGGGAGGGGAGAGAAGTGAGGGGAGAGGGGGGGAGGGAGGGGAGAGAAGTGAGGGGAGAGGGGGGGAGGGAGGGGAGAGAAGTGAGGGGAGAGGGGGGGAGGGAGGGGAGAGAAGTGAGGGGAGAGGGGGGGAGGGAGGGGAGAGAAGTGAGGGGAGAGGGGGGGAGGGAGGGGAGAGAAGTGAGGGGAGGGAGGGGAGAGAAGTGAGGGGAGAGGGGGGGAGGGAGGGGAGAGAAGTGAGGGGAGAGGGGGGGAGGGAGGGGAGAGAAGTGAGGGGGGAGGGAGGGGAGAGAAGTGAGGGGGGAGGGGGGGAGGGAGGGGAGAGAAGTGAGGGGAGAGGGGGGGAGGGAGGGGAGAGAAGTGAGGGGAGAGGGGGGGAGAGAAGTGAGGGGAGAGGGGGGGAGGGAGGGGAGAGAAGTGAGGGGAGAAGGAGGGAGGGAGGGAGAGGAGGGGAGGAGGGGAGAGAGGAGGAGGAGGAGGAGGAGAGAGAGAGAGAGAGAAAGAAAAGAGGGGCCGGAGGGAGAAGGGGGTGGTGGAGGTCAGAGAGGGGCCATTGCTCAATCCACTGCCCACCCAACCCAAATGGCCCTGTTTTGTTTGGAAATAACGGGGGGAAACCTGTGACTCTGCCTGAGGCTTAATGAACATTAGATTTTACTTGTCCCTCTGCGCCTCTCACTGCCCTGTTAACCCACCATTCTTAAAACTGTTTCTGTACATTCATTTGTTGGGTGTCCCAGGAGTGTGGTGCCACATCCGCTCCCTGATCGCCCTTCTGTCCCCGGAGTGTCAGGCCTGGCGCGGGCTGTAGCCTGCAGCCTGGACCTTTATTCCCTTATTTATTCGAATGTTGCCTAGCATGAACATATGAAATAGGAGTAGGCCCCATGGCCCCTCGAGCCCGCTCCGCCATTCAATCAGATCACAACTGATTTTCAACTTCAACTCCACTTTCCCGCCCGATTCCCATATCCCTTGATTTCCCTAGAGTCAAAAAATCTATCTATCTATCTCAGCCTTGAATATACTCAACGACTGAGCATCCACAGCCCTCTGGGGTAGAGAATTCCAAAGATTCACAACCCTCTGAGTGAAGAAGTTCCTCCTCATCTCTGTCTTAAATGGCCGACCCGTTATCTTGCGACCATGCCCCCTAGTTCTAGATTCTCCAGCCAGGGTAGCATCTTTCAGCATCTACCATGTCAAGCCCCCTCAGAATCTTATATTTTTCAATGAGATCACCTCTCATTCTTCTAAACTCCAGAGGGTATAGGCCCATTCTACTCAATCTCTCCTCACAGGACAACCCTCTCATCCCAGGAATTAATCTAGTGAACCTTCGTTGCACTGCCTCTAAGGCAAGTATGTCCTTCCAAGTAGTACTCCTCATGCAGCAATCCAGGTGAGGTCCTACCAAAGCCCTGTACAATTGTAGTAAGGCTTCCTTACTCTTGTACTCCAAACCTCTTGCAATAAAGGCCATTTGCTTTCCTAATTGCTTGCTGTACTTGCAGGCTAACTTTGTGTTTTTTTGTACAAGGACACTCGAGTCTCTTTGAACACCAACATTTACTAGTTTCTCAACATTTAAAAAATATTCTGTTTTTCTATTCTTCCTACCAAAGTGAATAACCTCACATTTCCCCACATTATTCTCCATCTGCCGCCACCTTACCCACTCACTTAACCTGTCTATATCCCTTTGCAGACTCTTTGTGTCCTCCTGATATCTTACTTTCCCACCTAACTCTGTATCATCAGCAAACTTGGATACATTACACTCAGTCCCTTCATCTAAGTCATTAATATAGATTGTAAAAAGCTGAGGCCCAAACACAGATCCTTGCAGCACCTCACACGCCTGCCAACCTGAAAATTACCTGTTTATCCCTACTGTCTGTTTTCTGTCCATTAACCAAACGTCTATCCATGCTAATGTTACTCCCAAGCCCATGAGCCCTTATCTTGCATAATAACCTTTTATATGGCACCTTATTGAATGCCTTTTGAAAATTCAAATACACTACATCCACTGGTTCCCCTTTATCTACCCTGCCATGCTCAAAAAATTCTAATAAATTTGTCAAACATGATTTCCCATTCATAAAACCATGTTGACTCTGCCTAATCATATTATGATTTTCTAAATGCCCTGTTACCACTTCCTTAATAATGGATTCCAGCATTTTCCCGATGACTGATGTCAGGCTAACTGGCCTGTAGTTCCCTGTTTTCTCTCTCCCTCCCTTCTTCAATAGCGGGGTTACATTTGTCACCTTCCAATCCGCTGGGACCATTCTAGAATCTAGAGAATTTTGGAAGATCACAACCAATGCATCCACTATCTGTGCATCCACCTCTTTTAGAACCCTAGGATGGAGGCCATTAGGTTCAAGGGATTTATCGGCTTTTAGTCCCATTACTTTCTCGAGTACTTTTTCTCTACTGATATTAATTATTTTAAGTTCCTCACTCTCATTGGCCCCTTGGTTTCCTGCTATTTCTGGTATGCTTTTTGTGTCTTCTACTCTGAAGATAGATACAAAATATTTGTTTAACACATCTGCCATTTCCTGATTCCTCATTATAATTTCTCCTGTCTCAAGTCTCTAAGGGACCGACATTTACTTTTGCTACTCTCTTCCTTTTTACATACTTGTAGAAGCTGTTACAATCTGTTTTCACATTTCTTGCTAGTTTACTTTCCTATTCCATTTTCTCCCTTTTTATCAATTTTTTGGTCATCCTTTGGTTTCTAAACCTCTCCCAATCCTCAGGCTTACTATTCTTGGCAACATTATAGATCTCTCTTAATCTAAGATTATCCTCAACTTGTTTAGTTAGCCACGGATGGATCACTTTTTTCCCGTAGAGTTTTTATTTAGAAACCATAGCACCATAGAACAGATACAGCACAGAAGGGGGCCATTCGGCCCATCGTGTCCGTGCCGGCTCGAAGAACAACCAGGTGCCCATTCTAATCCCACCTTCCAGCACCCGATCCGTAGCCCTGCAGCTTACAGCAATTTAGGTGCAGGTCCAGGTACTTTTTATAAGAGTTGAGGGTCCCTGCCTCTACCACCAATTCGGGCAGCGAATTCCATACACCCACCACCCTCTGGGTAAAAAGGTTTTCCTCATGTCATGTCACTCCGCTTTTTAAGAAAGGAGAGAGAGGGAAACGGGAATTATAGACCAGTTAGCCTAACATCTGTTGTGGGGAAATTGCTGGAGTCTATAATTAAGGATAGGGTGACTGAACACCTCGAGAATTTTCAGTTATCAGGGAGAGCCAGCATAGATTTGTGAAAGGTAGGTCGTGCCTGACAAACCTGATTGAATTTTTTGAAGAGATGACTAAAGTAGTGGACAGGGGAATGTCAATGGATGTTATTTATATGGACTTCCAGAAGGCATTTGATAAGGTCCCACATAAGAGACTGTTAGCTAAGTCAGAAGCCCATGGAATTGAGGGAAAAGTACGGACTTGGTTAGGAAATTGGCTGAGTGAAAGGCGACAGAGAGTAGGGATAATGGGTAAGTATTCACATTGGCAGGATGTGACTAGTGGAGTCCCGCAGGGATCTGTCTTGGGGCCTCAATTATTCACAATATTTATTAACGACTTAGATGAAGGCATAGAAAGTCTCATATCTAAGTTTGCCGATGACACAAAGATTGGTGGCATTGTAAGCAGTGTAGATGAAAACATAAAATTACAAAGCGATATTGATCGATTAGGTGAATGGGTAAAACTGTGGCAAATGGAATTCAATGTAGACAAATGTGAGGTCATCCACTTTGGATCAAAAAAGGATAGAACAGGGTACTTTCGAAATGGTAAAAAGTTAAAAACGGTGGATGTCCAAAGGGACTTAGGGGTTCAGGTACATAGATCATTGAAGTGTCATGACCAGGTGCAGAAAATAATCAATAAGGCTAATGGAATGCTGGCCTTTATAGCTGGAGGAGGAGAGTACACGGGGGCAGAAGTTATGCTGCAGCTATACAAAACCCTGGTTAGACCGCACCTGGAGTACTGTGAGCAGTTCTGGGCACCGCACCTTCGGATGGACATATTGGCCTTGGAGGGAGTGCAGCGTAGGTTTACTAGAATGATACCCGGACTTCAAGGGTTAAGTTACGAGGAGAGATTACACAAATTGAGGTTGTATTCTCTAGAGGTTAGAAGGTTAAGGGGTGATCTGATCGAAGTTTATCAGATATTAAGGGGAACGGATAGGGTGGATAGAGAGAAACTATTTCCGCTGGTTGGGGATTCTAGGAGTAGGGGGCACAGTCTTAAAAATTAGAGCCAGACCTTTCAGGAGTGAGATTAGAAAACATTTCTACACACAAAGGGTGGTAGAAGTTTGGAACTCTCTTCCGCAAACGGCAATTGATACTAGCTCAATTGCTAAATTTAAATGTGAGATAGATAGCTTTTTGGCAACCAAAGGTATTAAGGGATATGGGCCAAAGGCAGGTATTTGGAGTTAGATCACAGATCAGCCATGATCTTATCAAATGGCGGAGCAGGCACGAGGGGCTGAATGGCCTACTGTTCCTATGTCCCCTCTAATCCTTCTGCCAATCAGCTTAAATATACGTCCTCTAGTTCTTGAACTCTCCGCTAGGGGAAACAGGTGTTCCATCTGGGCCCCTCATAATTTTGTACACCTCAATCAAGTCTCTCCTCAGCCTCCTCTGCTTCAAGGAAAACAACCCCAGCCTCTCCAATCTCTCCTTGTAGCTGCAATTTTCAAGCCCTGGCAACATTCTTGTAAATCTTCTCTGCACTCTCTCCAGAGCAATTATGTCCCTCCTGTAATGTGGTGACCAGAACTGCGCACAATACTCCAGCTGTGGCCTCACTAGCGTTTTAATACAGTTCCATCATTACCTCCCTACTTTTGTATTCTATACCTCGGCTAATCACTGAGACCATTCCGTATGCCTTCTTCACAACCTTATCTACCTTTACTGCCACCTTCAGGGACCTGTGCACATGCACTCCAAGGTCTCTCACTTCCTCTACCCCTCTCCATATATATGGAAGGGTTGTCTTATGAGGAAAGATTGAACAGGTTGGGTCTATACTCATTGGAGTTTAGAAGAATGAGAGGAGATCTTATTGAAACATACAAGATTCTGAGGGGACTCGATAGGGTAGATGCTGAGAGGATGTTACCCCTCATGGGGGAATCTAAAACTAGGGGGCAGAGTCTCAGAATAAGGGGTCGCCCGTTAAGACGGCAACGAGGAGGAATTTCTTCTACCAGAGGGTCGTGAATCTTTGGAATTCTTTACCCCAAAAAGCTGTGCAGGCTGAGTCATTGAATAAATTCAAGGCTGAGTTCGACAAATTTTTGATCAGCAAGGGAGTCAAAGGATGTGGGGAAAAGGTGGGAAAGTGGAGTTGAGGTAAAAATCAGATCGGCCATGATCTCATTGGAGGAGCAGGCTTGAGGGGCCGAATGGCCTACTCCTCCTATCTCTTATGGTCTTATTCCCGTTCACTGCGTATTCCCTTTTACTGTTTGCCCTCCCTGAGTGCATTACCTCACAATTCTCCGGGTTGAACTCTGCCATTTTTCTGCCCACTCCACCAACCCATTGATATCTTCTTGGAGTCCACAGCTATCCTCTTCACTATCAACTGCACGGCCAATTTTTGTGTCATCTGCAAATTTGCCAATCATGCCCCTACATTCAAGTCCAAATCATTAATATATTCCACAAACGCCAAGGGACCCAACACTGAGCCATGTGGCACGCCACTGGAAATGGATTTCCATTCGCAAAGACATCCATCGACTTTTACCCTTTGTTTCCTGTTACTTAGCCAATTTTGGATCCAATTTGCCACATTTCCCCGTATCCCATGGGCTTTTACTTTTCTGACCAGTCTGCCATGTGGGACCTTGTCAAATGCCTTACTAAAATCCATGTAGACAACATCCACTGCACCACCCTCATCAATCCTCCTTGTCACTTCCTCAAAGAATTCAATCAGATTTGTAAGGCATGACCTTCCCTGAACAAATCCATGCTGACTATCCCTGATTAAACCATGCCTTTCCAAGTGACAGTTTATCCTATCTCTCAGTATTGATTCTAATAGTTTGCCCACCACCGAGGTAAGACTGATCGGCCTATAATTGTTCGGCCTTTCCCTTGTACTCTTTTTAAACAATGGTACTACGTTTGCAGTCTTCCAGTCCTCCGGTACCTCCCCTGTATCTAGTGAGGATTGGAAAATGATCCTCAGAGCATCCGCTATTTCCTCCCTGGCTTCCTTCAATAGCCTAGGAAACAATCCATCCAGCCCTGGTGACTTATCAACTTACAAGGATTCCAGTCCCTCTAGTACTTCCTCTCGTTATGTTTACCTTATCCAGTGTTTCATACCTCTCCTCTTTAACTACTACATCCCTTTCCCTTGTGAATACGGAGACAAAATATTCATTTAAAACCCTACCCACATTCTCTGCTTCTACATACAAGTTACCCTTATCATCCCTGATAGGTCCCACCTTTTCCTTAGCTATCCTCTTGTTCTTGATGTACTGATAAAACATTTTTGGGTTTTGTTTAATCATACAAGCTAATATTTTTTTCATGCCCTCTCTTTGCTTTCCTTATTTCCTTTTTTACATCATCCCTGTACTTTCTAAACCTCTAGGCTTTCTGCAGTATTTAGTTTTCTGTGACATTCATAAGCTTTCTTTTTCTGCTTTATCTTGCCCCGTATATTTCAGACAACCAGGGGGCTCTAAATTTGGCAGTGCCACCCTTTTTCTTTGAGGGGACGTGTCTGCATTCTACCCATAGAATTTCACTTTTTAGTGCCTCCCACTGGCTTGCTACTGATTTCTCCTCAAGTAGTTGTGTCCAGTCTGTCAAATCACCTCTTGATTCTGTAAAATAATCATGAAATAATAGGCGCTTGTAACAAAGGTGATGCAGTAATCGTGGGGACTTTAATTTTCATATTGACTGGGCAAATCAAATTGGCAAAGGTAGTCTGTGCTGCTGTATATTCCCCTTTTACTCCTAATATTGCTGGTTTCTGGGCTTGGTATAATAAATACTGCCACTCATTGATTCCTTCCTCTGTAGATCCTTGGAGACTGGAAAGATGCTTATAGAACAGCTGGAAGTTGTCACCTTGTCACCCACTCAATCTAGCGAGCTCCCTGTGAGAAAATATGCCAGGATGAGTCGAATTCCGGTTCACGATTGGCCAAGCCTCGCACTGTGTGATCACTTTGATGTTGGAATAGTCGTGTCATTCGGGTGTCTGCTCAGCGACGCCCTCATTCAGCAGTTTCCATAGTGAGTAACTCTCTCCTGTTCGGTTACACAAGGGGCTTCTCACATCCCAATGTAGGCAAGTCGAGTTCTATTGTGTGGGATTGGAGACTTATTAATGGTGCATGAGTATAAAGAGGGGTTTGAAATAACTGGATTGGACACCATTGATTTTAGCAAACAATTTGTCATTTTTCCTCTCCTGTACTTTCCCTCACTGATTTTTCTATTTAATAAAAATGTGAAGACACCCCTTCATTTCCTCAGTCTACTCCCACTGGCAAAGGAGGGTTGGGAGAGCACAATAATACGGTCATACCCTACCTCCTGAACAGAATGGCAGGCAGTAGGAAAATGTGTTTTGCCTTCACTTTGGGACCAGTCTTGAGGTGAAAGTAACCATGGAAACCTCTTCAGTGACCACTGTATTCTCCCATTTAAAAAAAAAATCTATGTTACAGTAATGATATTGGACAGGTTTTAAAAGTTTAATTGATGGAGATGCCATTTTGGAGAATCTTGCTGTTCCTGTGTTTACAACACACTCGACTGTAAGCTGCATTTGGTCAGTTTTGGCATGTGGCTGTAATTCAAGAGCTCATAGCTGAATTGGAGCTAGCTGTGCTAAGATATGAATTGTTCCCATCTGAAATGGTGTTACTGGGCCAGGAATAATCTACACATCCTCCTGGGGGAATTCTCCCTTCACCGAATGTAAAATAGTCACTCCCTTCCAGTTTACCAATTTCATATGCAAGAAAACCCACCTTTGTGCCCCCCCGCCCCCCTTCCTGGGTCCAGCTCGTGCATCTCGTGCCTCCCCCCCAGCCGTAGTGATGATATTGAGCTGCCCAATGCCATCAGTTTTGTTTCGCAGCAATCTCCAGAGCCTCAGTTGGAAAACAATCTGAATACCATGAAATGAGAACAGAACTAGCTTTATTCCATCATTACCCCTTGACTTGCTGTGATCCTTTCTCCCTCCTCCCATGTCCCCGGCCCGCTGTATCTGTTATTTCACAGCGCCTTTAATATAGATTTATCGAGGATGTGCACAAGCCTGTTTCCAGTGTCTTTTTTTAATCTATCTTTATCCTTGTTCCTAGTGGAATATTAAACCTACATCCCAGTCTTCTCCCGAGGTGGCGAGGTCCTGCTCCAATTTTTCACACGGTGCTTTGTGGTGATCAGGTGACTGGGGTGACAATCATGCAGATCAGACCAAAAAGGTATCCTGACCCGTTCAGAGACTCGTGTAATGAATGTTTTTTATACTGTGAGTGTGGAGATTCTCTTTGATATTTCTGCATTGACTATTACATAGACACTCACTGTAATATGCTCAAGATATACATCACTGCACATCCTTTGCTGAAACACACTTGGATCTACCCTAACCACTGTGTAATGCATAAATATTTCCCACACCCATCACTCTATAGCATAGTCCCTGCTCCCTCAGTGCAGGATTGCCTGGCATGGTCCTGCTCCCTCAGTGCAGGATTGCCTGGCATGGTCCTGCTCCCTCAGTGCAGGATTGCCTGGCATGGTCCTGCTCCCTCAGTGCAGGATTGCCTGGCATGGTCCTGCTCCCTCAGTGCAGGATTGCCTGGCATGGTCCTGCTCCCTCAGTGCAGGATTGCCTGGCATGGTCCTGCTCCCTCAGTGCAACAACCTCTGACGTTCCCAGCTGTCTAAAAACTCAGTTTTCAATTCTTCAATAATGATCCCTTCTGCTTCAGTGCCACTCCCCTCTGGGCTGCTGCAGGAAATGTTCTGCCCCCTTAACTCCCATTCTTTCACAAGTACAATACCATTCTCTAAATAACCATTACCTTGAAGTCACGCTGTGACCTATTAGTAATGTACAGATTTAATGTCAAACTGGTCAATGTCTTAGTTAAAATAACAGACAAAAGAATTATCATACAAATCTATTAACACATTTGAGATTTCAATGCACACAAAGCATTGAATGAGAAACGGTTCTTCAGTCCATTGAGCTTGTTCCTCAGTGATCATGTCATTTGTTCCCTCATGGAGGCTATCCAATTACTTTAATCCTGAGGAAAAGTCTCCTGCCCCAAAGGTACTGGTAAAACTCTAGAATATTCAGCCTCACCTCTATCTTCAGCTGTGAGCAGTTACTTTCAGCAGAAAACATTTCAAGATCCCAGCAGCACCAGAACTATTGGATTTTGTAGAGTATTTAATTGTGTCTCTATTTTCCCAAATAACTTTCTTTTCCATGGATGGCCTCCTGAACTTGGTTGAAGACACACATTGTAGCTGGTTAACCAGGGGCTAACACAAATGAGTAGCATGATATTCAACTGAGGGGCTAATGTGAATGAGGTCATGTTCGTTAGAAGTTAAACACGTCACTGTTTGTTTGATGTTTTGTACCCATAGGTTTGATGTTGGCCCCATTGTAATGCAGCAGGAGTATGCTGTTCCACCAAGGTGTACATCTGATGAACTGGGAGCAATGTTGGCTGAAACAGGTGCTGAAATGGTAAAATAGTTGTACTCCGTACGCTGTGAATGCAGCACAATCCGGGAAAACTATCCGTAGTGTTTCTAAATTCCAACAACTAACAGAAATGAAAATACCTGAACAACAGGTGTTAAGACTTCAGTAACAGTACAAAGCATCAAAGTTCCTGTTTGGATTTTAGTGAACAAATGCTCATTGCATCAAATAACATTTCACTGCCTATTACTTTAACACAAGTGTAAACCTGTACATGGTAAATGGGCCAGTGCCCCCACTACAATAGATCAAAGGGTTTTGTATAAAGGCCTCATCATCCGTCCACTAATATCACCAATTTCTAGGTTCGTGTCTTTTGTGTTGGATATTAACGTGATTATGGGATTGCCATGTCCTTATGTGGTCAGTGAGCTGAAAATGCCACAACTTCTTCCCCTCTGACAGGCACCATATTGCCCTTTCCAAATCCTTTCCTTCCACCTGATTCACTGTAATGGACATTAAGGTTTGTTTCACTTTCAGCTGGTTGTTCTAGTAGGTTTCAGTCAGTAAAGGAAATGCAAAAGATTATACTTGGGGCCAATTACTTTAATTAAAACAAAGCAAAAACTGCAAAAGACCAGTTTTAATCCCAACTACTTATAACCAATGTGAAACTCCTGATAAATGCAGACCTGGATCCAAATCTAGAATCCCAGTGGACCAAACCACTTCCCATTGAATTCCTGAAGAGGAAAGGACCAAGGACAGATCCTTGGGGGACTCTGTAGGTGATGGGGTGAGAAGTGTAGCAATTGCTAGAGATACTCTGGCTACAGTCGGATAGATAGGAAGTGAGGGCCTCACAGACAATGGCATTCCTTGATCTTAGTCAGGGCCATTTTGGTGCTGTGGGTGGGGCAACAACCTGATTGGACAAATTCAAACAGGAAGTTGCAAGAGTGATGGGCATGGATCTGGGATGTGACACATTCAAAGAAAGGGAGGACAGAGATGGGGAGAGGGGTCAAGGGTGGGTTTTTTGAGTTCTGAAAAGGAGACAGACACTGCCTGAGGGAAGGGAACCATTTACAATATCAGCTAGCATGGGGGCGAAGAAGGAAAGTTGGGTGTCAGGAGTTTACTGGGAAAGGGGTAAAAGGAGTGGGAGATGGGGTCTCGTGGAGCTTGAAGCGGGAATGGGGAAGATGGGAGAGAACACAGAGAAATGGTGGTTCAGGGCTAGGGTAAAAGGGTCCTCCAGGGTGGAGGCTGCAGCATTATGGTGCCTACCTTGGTGACCAAGAAATCCGAGAGCTCCTCATGTTTTAGGTGAGTATGAAGGGGGCAGGGCAGAGACATTTTAGAAGGCTGTCCCCAATTAGTAATCCCCAGTGGTCCAGTCTTAAAGTACAATAGTCTGTACATTTCCAAACGTCTCCTAGAGTCAGCATTAGGAATTTAGAAGTGAATCAGTTTTGTAGAAATCATTTTTATTGACTGATCAGATTGAACCATCGAATGGATAGTTTAAATGCTGTTTGTATGAGATTTATAGAAATCTTGACACAACATTGATGAGGATGATTTCTAGGTAATTTTCCGACCAACCATGGAAGAGACTACGCTGGATCTAGTTTCTGGGGGGTCAGCGTGTGGGCCGGGATCTAGTTTCTGGGGGTGCAGCGTGTGGGCTGGGATCTAGTTTCGGGGGGGGGCAACGTGCGGGCTGGGATCTAGTTTCTGGGGGTGTCAACGTGCGGGCCGGGATCTGGTTTCGAGGGTGTCGTCGTGGGGGCCGGGATCTGGTTCCGGGGATGTCAACGTGAGGGCCGGGATCTGGTTTCTGGGGGTGCAGCGTGCGGGCCGGGATCTAGTTTCGGGGTGGGGGGCAACGTGCGGGCTGGGATCTAGTTTCTGGGGGGGGCAACGTGCGGGCCGGGATCTGGTTCTGGGGGGGCAACGTGCGGGCCGGGATCTGGTTCTGGGGGGGCAACGTGCGGGCCGGGATCTGGTTCTGGGGGGGCAACGTTCGGGCCGGGATCCAGTTCTTCTAAACTCCAATGAGTATAGACCCAACCTGTTCAATCTTTCCTCGTAGGACAACCCTTCCATATCCGGAATCAACCTAGTGAACCTTCTCTGAATTGCCTCCAATGCAAGTATGTCCTTCTTTAAATAAGGGCACCAGAACTGTACGCAGTACTCCAGGTGTGATCTCACCAGAACCCTATACAGTTGGAGCATGACTTCCCTGCTTTTATACTCCATCCCCCTAGAAATAAAGGCCAATATTCTGTTTGCCTTCCAGATTATCTGCTGCACCTGTATGTTGACTTTTTGTGTTTCATGTACGAGGACACCCAGATCCCCCTGTACCGCAGCATTTTGTAGTATTTCTCCATTCAAATAATATTTTGCTTTTTTATTTTTCCTCCTAAAGTGGATGACTTCACATTTTCCCACATTCCATCTGCCAAATTTTTGCCCATTTGCTTAACCTGTCAATATCCCTTTGCAGACACTTTGTGTCCTCATTGCAACTGCTTTTCCACCCATCTTTGTATCATCAGCAAATTTGGCCAGAAGTCACTCTGTTCCTTCATCCAAGTCATTGATATATATTGTAAATAGTTGAGGCCCCAGCACTGAGCCCTGCGGCACCCCACTAGTTACAGATTGACATTTTGAAAATTACCCTTTTATCCCGACTCTTTGTTTTCTGTTAGTTAGCCAATCCTCTATCCATGCCAATATATTACCCCCAACACCATGAGCTCTTATCTTGTGCAATAATCTTTTATGTGGCACCTTGTCGAATGCCTTTTGGAAATCCAAATATACTGCATCCATTGGTTCCCCTTTATCCACCCTGCCCGTTACTTCCTCAAAGAACTCTAATAAATTTGTCAGACATGATTTTCCCTTCATAAAACCATGTTGACTCTCGATTGTATTATGAGTCTCCAAATGTCCTGCTACTACTTCCTTAATAATGGATTCTAGCATTTTCCCAATGACAGATGTTAGGCTAACTGGTCTATAGTTACCTGCTTTCTGTCTCACTCCCTTCTTGAATAGGGGTGTTATGTTTGCGGTTTTCCAATCCACTGGGATCTTTCCAGAATCTAGTGAATTCTGGAAGATTACAACCAATGCATCCACTATCTCTGTAGCCACTTCCTTTAAGACCCTCGGATGCAAGCCATCAGGTCCAGGGGACTTGTCAGCCTTTAGACCCATGAGTTTACCTAGTACTTTTTCTCCAGTGATAGTGATTGCTTTTAGTTCCTCCCTCCCCTTTGCCCCTTGATTTTCTACTATTATTGATATATTATTAGTGTCTTCTACTGTGAAGACAGATACAAAATATCTGTTCAATTCCTCTGCCATTTCCTTATTTTCCATTATTATTTCCCCAGTCTCATCCTCTAAGGGACCAATGTTTACTTTAGCTACCCTCTTGTTCTTTCCTTCCCCCGTTTTCCCTGGCTCTGTACTTGCTTATAAACTGTTAAGTCTCAAACTGCTTTCAATTCTGATGAAAGGTCATCGACCTGAAACTTTAACTCTGTTTCTCTCCACAGATGTATTTATTTTCAGCTTAACATGGGGAGTGGGTTAGGGTTACCTACTAGAGGCTGTAATATGCGATTATAATTATTACTCACCTGGAAGGACATGGGTTAATTAATGGTGGCCAGAATGGATTTGGAAAAGGCAAGTCGAGTCAAACAAATTTAATCAGTGTTGGGATTATTGCTCTTATATGTTTGTTCTGGACTTGGGCACAATATCATAATCTACAGATGGCACAAAAATAGGGGAGTGAGGTTATGTGAAGAAGACTTAAGTGACTTTAGGAGGATATGGACAGATTAGTAGGTTGAGCAGATAGATGAAATTTAATGCAGATAAATGTGAGAAGCTACATTTTGATAGAATAAGGGAAGGAGGGTTTAAACTAGCTTGGCAGGGGGATGGGAACCTGAGTGTAGATTCAGATGGGATAGAATCAGAACTGGAGATAGAAGGCAGAAAATCAGTAAGTGACTTAGGAAGGCAGAGGAAACAAAGGTTAGAAAATAAACAGCGAAGGAGTTTGGCAGTGCTTAATGGTATATACCTCATTGCAAGGAGTATAGTGAATAAGGCAGATGAGCTGAGGGCACAGATAGACACATGGCAGTACGATATCTTAGCTATTGCAGAAACATGGCTTGAAGAGCGGCAGGAATGGCAGCTCAACGTTCCTGGTTACAAGGTTTTCAGACGAGATAGAAAAGGGGATAAAAAAGGAGGGGGGGTGGAAATTTTGGTTAAAGAAACAATTACAGCTGTGAGGAGGGATGATATGTTAGAAGGATCATCAAATGAGGCTATATGGGTTGAGCTAAGGAATGAAAAGAGCAATCACACCATTGGGCGTGTACTATGGACCCCCAAACAATCAGAGGGACATAGAAGAGCAAATATGTAGGCACATTTCTGAGAAGTGCAAAAACAGTAGGGCAGTAATAGGAGATTTTAACTACCCCAATATTAACTGGGACACAAACATTGTAAAGGGTATAGGGGGCACAGAACTCTTAAATTGCATTCAGGAGAACTTTTTTAGCCAGTACATAGCAAGCCCAACAAGAGAGGGGGCAGTTCTGGATTCAGTTTTAGGAAATGAGGCTGGGTAGGTGGGAAGGAATATCAGTGGGAGAGCATTTTGGTGATAGTGATCATAGGGGTGATTTTAAACCCCAAAAACAGGTGGGTTGGTGGTGGGTGGGAGTTGAAAATACTTGTTCTTTGGATCGCGATCGCAACCAGGCCTTATTTCCGGGTTTAATGTCAGCGCATTAAAGTACAGGCTTCCCACTGGGAACGCCAAGTCCAAAAATTTTGCGGTTGCGACCCCCAAAAAACAACTGAAATAAAACTCCCACCTGCCCCCAACCCACCTGTTCTTGGGGTTTAAACTCACCCCCCATAATTCAGTTAGTTTTAGTATAGTTATGGAAAAGGACAAAGATAGAACAGGAGTTAAAGTTCTCAATTGGGGAAAGGATAATTTTACTAAGCAAAGAAGTGATTTAGCAAAAGTGGACTGGAAACAGCTACTTGAAGGTAAATCAGTGTCAGAGCAGTGGGAGGTTTTCAAGGGAAGATTCAAGGGGTTCAGAGTAAACATCTTCCCACAAAGAGAAAGGGTGGGACTGCCAAATCTAGAGCCCCCTGGATGTCAAGGAGCATACAGGGTAAGATAAGGCAGAAAAGGAAAGCTTATGTCAGACACAAAGAACTCAATACTAGAGGAGTATAAAAAGTGCAGGGGTGAAATTAAAAAGGAAATTAGGAAAGCAAAGAGAGGGCATGAAAAAATATTGGCAAGGAAAACCCAAAGATGTTTTATAAATACATTAAGAGCAAGAGGATAACTAAGGAAAGAGTAGGGCCTATTAGGTTACCTTTTTGGTCTCTGTGGAGGTGGAAGATGTTGGTATGATTCTTAATGAAGGACGATGCAGACATTGTAGATAAGTAGGAGGAGTGTGAAATATTGGATGGGATAAACTTAGTGAGAGAGGAAGTATTAAGGGGATTGGCATCTTTGAAAGTAGATAAATCATAAGGGCTGGATGAAATGTATCCCAGGCTGTTAAAAGAAGCAAGGGAGGAAATAGCAGAAGCTCTGACCATCATTTTCCAATCCTCACTGGATGCAGATATGGTGCCGGAGGATTGGAGGACTGCTAACGTTGTACCATTGCTTAAAAAGGGAGCGAAGGATAGACCGAGTAATTACAGGCCAGTCAGTCTAAACTTGGTGGTGAGCGAATTATTGGAATCAATTCTGAGGACCAGGATAAACCGTCACTTAGAAAGGCACGGAGTAATCAAGGACAGTCAGCATGGATTTGTTAAGGGAAGGTCGTGTCTGACTAACTTGATTGAACTTTTTGAGGAGGTAACAAAGAGGGTTGATGAGGGTAGTGCATTTGATGTAGTGTACGTGGATTTTAGCAAGGCTTTTGACAAGGTCGCACATGGCAGACTGGTCAAAAAAGTAAAGGCCCATGGGATCCAAGGGAGGGTGGCGAGTTGGATCCAAAATTGGCTCAGTGGCAGGAAGCAAAGGGTAATGGTCGACGGGTATTTTTGTGACTGGAAGGCTGTTTCCAGTGGGGTTCCGCAGGGCACAGGACTAGGTCAGTGGTGTTCCGCAGGAGTCGGTGCTGGGTCCCCAACTCTTTACAATCTATATTAACGATTTGGAGGAGGGGACCGAGTGTAACATATCAAAGTTTGCAGATGATACAAAGATGGGAGGGAAAGTAGAGAGTGAGGAGGACATAAAAAACCTACAAGGGGATATAGACAGGCTGGGTGAGTGGGCGGAGATTTGGCAGATGCAATACAATGTTGGAAAATGTGAGGTTATGCACTTTGGCAGGAAAAATCGGAGAGCAAGTTATTATCTCAATGGCGAGAAACTGGAAAGTACTGCAGTACAAAGGGATCTGGGGGTCCTAGTGCAAGAAAATCAAAAGGTTAGTATGCAGGTGATCAAGAAGGCCAACGGAATGTTGGCTTTTATTGCTAGGGGGATAGAATATAAAAACAGGGAGGTATTGCTGCAGTTATATAAGGTATTAGTGAGACCGCACCTGGAGTGCTGCGTACAGTTTTGGTGTCCATACTTAAGAAAAGACATACTTGCTCTCGAGGCAGTACAAAGAAGGTTCACTCGGTTAATCCCGGGGATGAAGGGGTGGACATATGAGGAGAGGTTGAGTAGATTGGGACTCTACTCATTGGAGTTCAGAAGAATGAGAGGCGATCTTATTGAAACATATAAGATTGTGAAGGGGCTTGATCGGGTGGATGCGGTAAGGATGTTCCCAAGGATGGGTGAAACTAGAACTAGGGGGCATAATCTTAGGATAAGGAGCTGCTCTTTCAAAACCGAGATGAGGAGAAACTTCTTCACTCAGAGGGTGGTAGGTCTGTGGAATTTGCTGCCCCAGGAAGCTGTGGAAGCTACATCATTAAATAAATTTAAAACAGAAATAGACAGTTTCCTAGAAGTAAAGGGAATTAGGGGTTACGGGGAGCGGGCAGGAAATTGGACATGATTTTAGATTTGAGGTTAGGACCAGATCAGCCATGATCTTATTGAATGGCGGAGCAGGCTCGAGGGGCCGATTGGCCTACTCCTGCTCCTATTTCTTATGTCTCTTGCTTTTTGTGATATATATTAATGATTTGGACTTAATCATGCCCCCTATATTTAAGAAGTTTGCAGATTATACAAAAATTGGCCATGTGGTTGATAGTGAGGAGGAAAGCTGCAGACTGCAGGAAGATATCAATGGACTGGTCAGGTGGGCAGAAAAGTGGCAAATGGAATTCAGTCTGGAGAAGTGTGAGGTGATGCATTTGGGGAGGGCAAACAAGGCAAGGGAATACACAATAAATAAGAGAATTGGCTAAATGACAGGTAACAGAGTAGTGGTGAACGGTTATTTTTTTTGGAGTGGAGGGAGGTGTGCAGTGGTGTTCCCCAGGGGTTGGTTCTGGGACCACTGCTTTTCTTGATATATATTAATGACTTGGGAGTACAGGGCACAATTTCAAAATCTGCAGATGACACAAAGCTTGGAATGGTAGTGAACAGTGAGGAGGATAGTGATAGACTTCAAGAGGATGTCGACAGGTTGGTGAAATGGGTGGGCACGTGGCAGATAAAATTTAATGCAGAAAAATGCGAGGTGATGCATTTTAGTAGGAAAAATGTGGGGAGGCAATATAAACTAGAGGGCACAATTCTAAAAGGGGTGGAGGAACAGAGGGATCTGGGGGTATATGTGCACAACTCGTTGAAGGTGACAGGGCAGGTTGAGAAAGCGGTTAAAAAAGCATACGTGGTCCTGGGCTTTATAAATAGAGGCGTAGAGTACAAAAGCAAGGAAATGATGATGAACCTTTATAAAACACTACTTCGGCCACAACTGGAGTATTGTGTTCAGTTCTGGGCACCGCACTTTAGGAAGGATGTCAAGGCCTTAGAGAGGGTGCAGAGGAGATTTACTAGAATGATTCCAGGGATGAGGGACTTAAATTACGTGGATAGACTGCAGAAGCTGGAATTGTTCTCCTTGGAACAGAGAAGGTTGAGAGGAGATTTGATAGAGGTATTCAAAATCATAAAGGGTCTAGACAGAGTAGATAGAGAGAAACTGTTCCCATTGGCGGAAGGGCCAAGAACCAGAGGGTATAGATTTAAGGTGATTGGCAAAAGAACCAAAGGTGACATGAGGAAAAACTTTTTTACACAGTGAGTGGTTAGGATCTGGAATTTTTTTTATTTGTTCATGGGATGTGGGCGTCACTGGCAAAGCCAGCATTTATTGCCCATCCCTAATTGCCCTTGAGAAGGAGGTGAGTCGCCGCCTTGAACCACTGCAGTCCGTGTGGTGAAGGTTCTCCCACAGTGCTGGTAGGAAGGGAGTTCCAGGATTATGACCCAGCGACAATGAAGGAACGGCGATATATTTCCAAGTTGGGGTGGTGTGTGATTGGAGGGGAATGTGCAGGTAGTGTTCCAATGTGCCTGCTGCCCTTGTCCTTCTAGGTGGTGGAGGTCGTGGGTTTGGGAGGTGCTGTCGAAGAAGCCTTGGCGAGTTGCTGCAGTGCATCCTATGGATGGTGTACACTGCAGCCACGGTGCGCTGGTGGTGAAGGGAGTGAATGTTTAGGGTGGTGGATGGGGTGCCAATCAAGCGGGCTGCTTTGTCCCGGATGATGTCGAGCTTCTTGATTGATGTTGGAGCTGCGCTCATCCGGGCAAGTGGAGAGTATTCCATCACACTCCTGACTTGTGCCTTGTAGATGGTGGAAAGGCTTTGGGGAGTTGGGAGGTGAGTCACTCGCCATAGAATACCCAGTTTCTGACCTGCTCTTGTAGCCACAGTATTTATGTGGCTGGTCCAGTTTAGTTTCTGGTCAATGGTGACCCCCAGGATGTTGATAGTGGGGGATTCTGCGATGGTAATGCCGTTGAATGACAAGGGGAGGTGGTTAGACTCTCTTGTTGGAGATGGTCATTGCCTGGCACTTATCTGGCGCGAATGTTACTTGCCACTTATGAGCCCAAGCCTGGATGTTGTCCAGGTCTTGCTGCATGCGGGCTCGGACTGCTTCATTATTTGAGGGGTTGCGAATGGATCTGAACACTGTGCAATCATCAGCGAACATCCCCATTTCTGACCTTATGATGGAGGGAAGGTCATTGATGAAGCAGCTGAAGATGGTTGGGCTTAGGACACTGCCCTGAGGAACTCCTGCAGCAATGTCCTGGGGCTGAGATGATTGGCCTCCAACAACCACTACCATCTTCCTTTGTACTAGGTGTATGACTCCAGCCACTGGAGAGTTATCCCCCGATTCCCATTTACTTAATTCTTACTAGGGCTCCTTGGTGCCACACTCGGTCAAATGCTGCCTTGATGTCAAGGGCAGTCACTCTCTCCTCACCTCTGGAATTCAGCTCTTTTGTCCATGTTTGGACCAAGGCTGTAATGAGGTCTGGAACCAAGTGGTCCTGGCGGAACCCAAACTGAGCATCGGTGAGCAGGTTATTGGTGAGTGAATGCCGCTTGATAGCACTGTCGACGACACCTTCCATCACCTTGCTGATGATTGAGAGTAGACTGATGGGGCGGTAATTGGCCGGATTGGATTTGTCCTGCTTTTTGTGGACAGGACATACCTGGGCAATTTTCCACATTGTCGGGTAGATGCCAGTGTTGTAGCTGTACTGGAACAGCTTGGCTAGAGGCGCAGCTCGTTCTGGAGTACAAGTCTTCAGCACTACAGCTGGGATGTTGTTGGTGCCCATTGCCTTTGCTGTATCCAGTGCACTCAGCCGTTTCTTGCTATCACGTGGAGTGAATCGAATTGGCTGAAGACTGGCTTCTGCGATGGTGGGATATCGGGAGGAGGCCGAGATGGATCATCCACTCGGCACTTCTGGCTGAAGATGGTTGCAAACGCTTCAGCCTTGTCTTTTGCACTCACGTGCTGGACTCCGCCATCATTGAGGGTGGGGATGTTTGCAGAGCCTCCTCCTCCCATTAGTTGTTTAATTGTCCACCACCATTCACGACTGGATGTGGCAGGACTGCAGAGCTTTGATCTGATCCGTTGGTTGTGGAATCGCTTAGCTCTGTCTATAGCATGCTGCTTCTGCTGTTTAGCATGCATGTAGTCCTGAGTTGTAGCTTCACCAGGTTGGCACCTTATTTTTAGGTTTGCCTGGTGCTGCTCCTGGCATGTTCTTCTACACTCCTCATTGAACCAGGGTTGATCCCCTGGCTTGTTGGTAATGGTAGAGTGAGGAATATGCCAGGCCATGAGGTTACAGATTGTGCTGGAATACAATTCTGCTGCTGCTGATGGCCAACAGTGCCTCATGGATGCCCAGTTTTGAGCTGCTAGATCTGTTCTGAATCTATCGCATTTAGCACGGTGGTAGTGCCACTACAACACGTTGGATGGTGTCCTCAGTGCCAAGACGGGACTCCACGAGGACTGTGCAGTGGTCACTCCTGGTGAGGACGAGGTCAAGTAAGTTTTCCCCTCGTGTTGGTTCGCTCACCACCTGCCGCAGGCCCAGTCTAGCAGCTATGTCCTTCAGGACTCGGCCAGCTCGGTCAGTAGTGGTGCTACCGAGCCACTCTTGGTGATGGACATTGAAGTCCCCCACCCAGAGTACATTTTGTGCCCTTGCTACCCTCAGTGCTTCCTCCAAGTGGTGTTCAACATGGAGGAGGACTGATTCATCAGCTGAGGGAGGACGGTAGGTGGTAATCAGCAGGAGGTTTCCTTGCCCATGTTTGACCTGATGCCATGAGATTTCATGGGGTCCGGAGTCAATGTTGAGGACTCCCAGGGCCACTCCCTCCTGACTGTATATCACTGTACCGCCACCTCTGGTGGGACAGGACATAGCCAGGGACGGTGATGGAAGAGTCTGGGACGTTGGCTGAAAGCTTTGTCAGGTTGTTGCTTGACTAGTCTGTGGGACAGCTCTCCCAATTTTGGCACAAGTCCCCAGGGTCGACTGGGCTTGGTTTGCCGTTGTCGTGTCCGGTACCTAGTGGTCCATCCGGTTTTATTCTTGTGACTTTACGTAGTGCTTGCTAGGCCATTTCAGAGGGCAATTAAGAATCAACCACATTGCTGTGGGTCTGGAGTCACATACAGGCCACACCGGGTAAGGACGGCAGGTTTCCTTCCCTAAAGGACATTAGTGAACCAGATGGGTTTTTATGATGATCTGGTAGTTTCATGGCCACCATTACTGATACTAGTATTTTAATTTCAGATTTTTATTTAATTAATTGAATTTAAATTCGCCAGCTGCCGTGGCGAATTTAAACTCAATTTGAACTCATGACTCCCGATTTTAGTCCAGGCCTCTGGATTACTAGTCCAGTAACATAACCATTATGCTACCGTACCCTTGAGAAATGAGAACAAAGAAAGTTAAGAGGAGATCTGATTGAGGTGTTCAAAATGAGTGTTTTGATGAGGTAGATGGGAATGTTTCGAGAAAGTAAATTGGGAAGAACTGTTCGGTGAGTGAGTAATTAGAGGGAATAAATTTAAGATAATCACCAAAAGAACAAAGGCAGAAGTTGGAAGACATTTTTAATGCTGAGGGTTGTTGGGATATGGAGATCTGACCTGAATCCATGATAGCTTCTAAAAAGGAAGTGGATAAATATTTGAAAAAGAAAAATTTAAAGGGGATAGGGAAAAGAGAGTGAAAAGGGACAAAGTGGAAAGCTCTTTCAGCGTTAGCACAGATATGTTGGGCCAAATGGCCTCTTTCTCACAGTAAAATAATATTAATTTTATAATCAAGCATCCTAGGTTGCTAAGGGAAGTAGGGGTGGAAATTGCGGAGGTACTGTCCCTAATCTTCCAAACATCCTTAGATACGGGGGTGGTGCCAGAGGACTGGAGAATTGCAAATGTTACACCCTTGTTCAAAAAAGGATGTAAGGATAAACCCAGCAACTACAGGCCAGTTAGTTTAACCTCTGATGTGGGGAAACTTTTACAAACGATAATCCGAGACAGAATTAGCAGTCACTTGGAGAAGGATTGATTAGGGAAAGCCAGCACAGATTTGTTAAAGGCAAATAGTGTTTAACTTGATAGAGTTTTTTGATGAGGTAACAGAGAGGGTAGAGGAGGGCAATGTAGTTTATGTATATGGACTTTCAAAAGGCGTTTGATAAAGCGCCGCATAATAGGCTTGTTATCAAGATTGAAGCCCATGGAATAAAGGGGGCAGTAGCAGCATGGATACAAAATTGGCTAAGTGACAGGAAACAGAGTGTAGTAGTGAACGGATGTTTTTCGGACTGGAGGAAGGTGTACAATCGTCTTCCCAGGGGTCATTGCTGGGACCACTGCTTTGCTTGATATATATTAATGACTTGGACGTGGGCGTACAGGGCACAATATCCAAATTTGCAGATGACACAAAACTTGGAAGTGTAGTGAACAGTGAGGAGGATAGTGATAGATGTTAAGAGGATATAGACAGGCTGGTGAAATGGGTGGACATGTGGCAGATGAAATTTAACGCAGAAAATTTGCGAAGTGATACATTTTGGTAGGAAGAACAAGGAGAGGCAATATAAACTAGAGGGCACAATTTTAAAAGGGGTACAGGAACAGAGATCTGGGGGTATATGTACACAAATCGTTGAAAGTGGCAGGGCAGGTTGAGAAAGCAGTTAAAGTGTACAGGATCCTGGGCTTTATAAATAGAGACTTAGAGTATAAAAGCAAGGAAGTCATGGTGAACCTTTATAAAACACTGGTTCGACCACATCTGGAGTATTGTGTCCAGTTCTGGGCACTGCACTTTAGGAAGTGAGTGGTTAGGATCTGGAATGCACTGCCCGAGGGGGTGGCGAAGGCAGATCTAATTGTGGCCTTCAAAAGGGAACTGGATAAGTATTTGAAGGGAAAAGATTTGCAGGGCTATGGGGATAGGGCAGGGGAGTGGAACGAGCTGGATTGCTCTTGCATAGAGCCGGCGTGGACTCGATGGGCCGAATGGCCTCCTTCTGTGCTGTACCCTTTCTATGATTCTATCTTGCCCTATTCAAATCCAAACTAAAGTCACATTGAGGAGCAGGTCTCTCTCCATATCTAATC
Organism: Heptranchias perlo; assembly: GCF_035084215.1. Classification (NCBI taxonomy): domain Eukaryota; kingdom Metazoa; phylum Chordata; class Chondrichthyes; order Hexanchiformes; family Hexanchidae; genus Heptranchias; species Heptranchias perlo. The sequence goes on along the minus strand of NC_090358.1, from coordinate 229,509 downwards.
CTATTTCAATTTATTTGTTTCAGCTCCTGTCAACTTTGAAAAGTCTGCCAGAATGTATTGAGAATAAAAGGGAACAATCCAAGGAGGGAATCAAGTTTGGTGAGTTCGGAGATGTTCAAAATGTGTTATTTTTAATAGATAATTGGAATTATACTAAAAGCGAGGTTATCAAAGTTATCCCTGATATTTCCAGATGGATTGTAGAGAATCTCAAATGGAGCAGTTTGTGGGGTATACATTAATGATTTGGACTTAAATTTAGGGGGCATGATTAAGAAATTTGCGGATGACACAAAGATAGGCCGTTTGATTGATAGTGAGGAGAAAAGCTGTAGACTGCAGGAAGATATCAATGGACTGGTCAGATGGGCAGAAAAGTGGCAAATGGAATTCAATCCAGAGAAGTGTGAAGTGATGCATTTGGGGCGAGCAAACAAGGCAAAGGGAGTACACAATAAATGGGAGGATACTGAGGTGTAGAGGAAGTGAGGAACCTTGGAGTGCGTGTCCACAGATCCCTGAAGGTAGCAGGACAGGTAGATAAGGTGGTTAGGAAGGCATATGGAATGCTTTCCTTTATTAGCCGAGGCATAGAATATAAAAGCAGGGATGTTATGCTGGAACTGTATAAACACTAGTTAGGCCACAGCTTGAGTACTGAGCACAGTTCTGGTCACCACATTACAGGAAGGATGTAATTGCACTAGAGAGGGTGCAGAGGAGATTTACGAGGATGTTGCCAGGACTGGAGAATTTTAGCTATGATGACAGATTGGATAGGCTGGGGTTGTTTTCCTTGGAACAGAGGAGGCTGAGGGGTGATTTGATTGAGGTGTGCAAAATTATGAGTGGCCTAGATAGGAAGGACCTATTTCCCTTAGCGGAGGGGTCAATAACCAGGGGGCATAGATTTAAAGTGATTGGTAGAAGGATTAGAGGGGAGCTGAGGAAAGAAATTTTCACCCAGAGGGTGGTGGGGTCTGGAACTCACTGCCTGAGAGGGTGATAGAGGCAGAAACCCTCAACTCATTTAAAAAAAAAAAAATACCTGGATGTGTACCTGAAGAGCCGTGACCTGCAGGGCTACAGACCAAATGCGGGAAAGTGGGATTAGGCTTGGTGGCTCGTTTCTCAGCCGGCACGGACACGATGGGCCGAATGGCCTCCTTCTGTGCCGTAAATTTTCTATGATTCTAAAAGGATTTTAATAATTATGAAATGTGTTTGCAGCTCCGAAAATCACCGTTGCTATGAGTTGGGTGAATTGGGAGGAACAGACGTTGGAGGAGCTTGATCAGTTAAACCGAGCTATAGGGTCCAGGGTAAGTGCACTGAAGGTTGGTGAAAGGCATCTGTAGAACAGCTGGTACACGAGCTCTGTGGCCATACGTTGAGTTTAGTGAAAGGAAAAGAACTAAGACAAACAAATGTATTTTGATGGCAGCTCTAATTTAATTTTGTTTAGTTTAGAGAGGAAAGATAATTTAATCCTTTTTTCTTTCAAAGAAATCCTGACAATTTCTCAGTCACTCCACTAACTTCTGTTTCACCCTCGCTGCCTTCAGCCCTGTCCAACATGGTTGAGAGATCAAATCTTCTGGCCCAGACCCACTTTAGACACATCCTGTCAGTGCCAGTTGTAAGGCTGACTTGCTCTCTCCCAAGTTCCCGATGCTGGTGGTACTATCAGAGAGTGGAGTCTACCAGAGGAAGGGTGGTAAAATCCATGAGCATGTCACCCCACAGGGCTCTTGAACCCTAGCGAGTTGAAGAGGTGCATTGCCAGAAACAGAGTGGGTTCACTTCATGCCCCTGTGCCAGAGTGTGGTCTCAGGAAATGAAATGGGGGAAGAAAAAATGAAAGATGGTGAGAAAAACTAAAGAAGCTTAGTTCAGCGAGAAAAATAACTCTCTTGAATGGTGAGGTATGGCTGGAAATGGCACGGTTAATTCTGAATGTTGTTGTAGATTCCCTTGCGGACACTCTGGATGGGCAACACTGTGAAGCTGTTGGATTTAGTGGATGTGCGAGAAATCCCTGTTTTCCTGGGTAGGTTATTTAAAATGTCATGTTAAAAAGCAGGACTTTTTTTAGGCAATCTGATACTGAGACCAGTGAGTAGCTCTTTTTTTTTCCTGCTTTTTCCCCAAAGGAAGCTCTGATTAGAAAGTGACTCTTACGGAAATTAGCCTTGGCCCAATGGGGAGCGCACTCGCCTCTGAATCAGAAGGTCGTGGGTTTGAGTCCCACTCCAGAGACTTGAGCTCATAATCCAGGCCAATAGTACAAGTGCAGTACTGAGGGAGCGGTGCATTGTCGGAGGGGCAGTACAGAGGGAACGCTGCACTGTTGGAGGGGCAGTCTTTTGGATGTTCAACATAGAAAATAGGAGCAAGAGTAGGCCCTTCGGCCCTTCGGGCCTGCTCCGCCATTCAAAATGATCATGGCTGATCGTCTAATTCAATACCCTGTTCCCGCTTTTTCCCCGTATCCTTTCATCCCTTTAGCATTAAGAAATATATCGATTTCCTTCTTGAATACATCCAATGACTTGGCCTCCATTGCCTTCTGTGGTAGAGAATTCCACAGGTTCACCACCCTCTGAGTGAAGAAATTTCACCTCATCTCGGTTCTAAATGGCATACCCCGTATCCTGAGACTGTGACCCCTGGTTCTAGACTCCCAGCCATCGGGAACATCCTCCCTGCATCGAGTCTGTCTCGTCCTGTTAGAATTTGATATGTTTTGATGAGCTCACCTCTCATTCTTCTAAACTCTAGTGAATATAGGCCTAGTCGACCCAATCTCTCCTCATACATCAGTCCTGCCATCCCAGGAATCAGTCTGGTAAACCTTCGTTGCACTCCCTCCAAGGCAAGGACATCCTTGCTCAGATAAGGAGACCAAAACTGTACAAAATACTCCAGATGTGGTCTCACCAAGGCCCCGTACAACTGCAGTAAGACATCCCTGCTCCTGTACTCAAATCCTCTTGCAATGAACGGCAACATACCATTCGCCTTCCTAACTGCTTGCTGCACCTGAATGCTCGCTTTCAGCGACTGGTGTACAAGGACATCCAGGTCTCGTTGCACCTCCCCTTTTCCCAATCTATCACCATTCAGATAATAATCTGCCTTTCTGTTTTTACAACCAAAGTGCCATGTTCTTGCCCACTCACCCGACTTGTCTAAATCACATTGGGGCCTCTTTGCATCCTCCTCACAGCTCACATTCCACCCCAGCTTTGTGTCATCTGCAAACTTGGAAATGTTACATTCAGTTCCCTCATCCAAATCATTGATATATATTGTGACTAGCTGAGGCCCAAGCACTGATCCCTGCGGTACCCGACTCGTCACTGCCTGCCACCCGGAAAAAGACCCGTTTATTCCTACTCTCTGTTTCCTGTCTGTCAACCAATTCTCAATCCATGCCAGTATATTCCCCCCCAAGCCCATGTGCTTTAATTTTGCACACTAACCTCTTGTGTGGGACCTTATCAAAAGCCTTCTGAAAAGCCAAGTACACCACATCCACTGGTTCTCCCCTATCTATTCTACTAGTTACCTCCTCAAAAAACTCCAGTAGATTTGTTAAGCATGATTTCCCTTTCATAAACCCATGCTGACTTTGTCCAATCCCGTTAATGCCTTCCACGTGTTCTGTTATCACATCTTTTATAATAGACTCTAGCATTTTCCCCACTACTGATGTTAGGCTAACTGGTCTGTAATTCCCTGTTTTTTCTCTCCCTCCTTTTTTAAATAGTGGGGTTACATTTGCCACCCTCCAATCTGTGGGAACTGTTCCAGAGTCTATAGAATTTTGGAAGATGATCACCAATGCATCCACTATTTCCAGGGCCACTTCCTTTAGTACTCTGGGATGTAGATTATCAGGCCCTGGGGATTTGTCAGCCTTTAGCCCCATTAATTTCCCTAGCACTATTTATTTTACTAATACTGGTTTCCTTCAGTTCCTCCCTCTCACTCGACCCTTGGTTCCCTAACATTTCTGGCCGGTTGCTGAGCCCCCATCTGCCCCCTCGGGTGGAAGGAGAAGAACCCATGGCACTATTTCGAAGAAGAGCAGGGGTGTACTCCCTGGTGTTCTGGGCCAATATTTATCCCTCAATCAACGTCACTAGAACAGATTATCTGGTCGTTACCTGTCAAGAGCAACTTTTTGGTTAAGAACTCCCTTAATGGATTTACAAGTTTATATGGTAACAGCTAAGCTGGACAGATTGCGTGCTTCAGGATATCTGCCGGTTCAGAGGGTCTCCGCTCACGTAGCAGTGGTGATGCTGAGTCCCTGAGTGAGAGGGAAGGGAATTCTATGGACACACTCCCCTTTTATCCCCTCCGCAGATTAAAAGGTATGACGGTTGATAAGCAATGGCAAACATTCAAAAGAAATATATCAATACTCGCAACAAATACACATTCCATAGAAAAATAAAATCTCCATGGGAAAAGTGATCCAACCGTGGCTAACTAAAGAAGTTAAGGATAGTCTTAGATTAAAAGAGGCGGCTTATAATGTTGCTAAGAGCAGTAAGCCTGAGGATTGGGAGAGTTTTAGAATTCAGCAAAGGATGACCAAAAAATTGAGAGAAAGGGAGAAAATAGAATATGAAAGTAAACTAGCAAGAAATATAAAAACGGATTGTAAGAGCTTCTACAAGTATGTAAAAAGGAAGAGATTAGTAAAAGTAAACGTTGGTCCCTTGGAGGCTGAGACAGGAGAAATTATAATGGGGAATCAGGAAATGGCAGATGCGTTAAACAAATATTTTGTATCTGTTTTCACAGTAGAAGACAAAAGCATACCAGAAATAGTGGGGAACCAAGGGGTAAATGAGAGTGAGGAACTTAAAGTAATTAATATCAGTAGAGAAGAAGTACTTGAGAAACTGGGACTAAAAGCCGATAAATCCCCTGCACTTGATGGCCTACGTTCTCGGGTTCTAAAAGAGGTGGCTGCAGAGATAGTGGATGCATTGGTTACGATCTTCCAAAATTCCCTAGATTGTAGAATGGTCCCAGCGGATTGGAAGGTAGAAAATGTAACCCCGCTATTCAAGAAAGTAGGGAGACAGAAAACAGGGAACTGACAGTGGTTAGCCTGACGGTGGTGGAATCCATTATTGAGGAAGTGGTAACAGGGCACTTAGAACATCATAATATGATTAGGCAGAATCAATATAGTTTAATGAAAGGGAAATCATCTTTGACAAATTTATTTTGAGGATGTAACTAGAAGGGTAGATAAAGGGGAACCAGTGGATGTAGTATATTTGGATTTTCAAAAGGCATTTGATAAGGTGCCACCTAAAAGGTTGTTATGCAAGGTAACGGCTCGTGGGATTTTTAAAAATTCATTCACGGGATGTGGGCGTCGCTGGCGAGGCCAGCATTTATTGCCCATCCCTATTTGCAGGTAATATATTGGCATGGATAGAGGATTGGTTAATGGACAGAAAACAGACCAGGATAAATGGATCATTCTCAGGTTGGCAGGCTGTAACTAGTGGGGTGCTGCAAGGATCAGTCCTTGGGCCTCAGCTATTTACAATCTATATTAATGACTTAGATGAAAAGACCAAGTTTGCTGATGATACAAAGTTAGGTGGGAAAGTAAGCTGTGAGGAGGACACAGAGTCTGGAAAGGGATACAGACAGGTTAAGTGAGTGGGCAAGAAGATGGCAGAGTATAATGTGGGGAAATGTGAGGTTATTCACTTTGGTAGGATCTCTCTGAACACCAACATTTACTAGTTTCTCACCATTTCTTTTAAATGGTGAGAAACTAGTAAATGTTGGTGTTCAGAGAGATCTGGGTGTCCTTGTACAAGAAACACAAAAAGTTAGCATGCAGGTACAGCAAGCAATTAGGAAGGCAAATGGCATTTTGGCCTTTATTGCAAGGGGGTTGGAGTAGAAGAGTAAGGAAGCCTTACTGCAAGTGTACAGGGCTTTGGTGAGACCTCACCTGGAGTACTGCATACAGTTTTGGTCTCCTTAAATAAGGAAGGATATACTTGCCTTAGAGGCAGTGCAACGAAGGTTCACAAGATTAATTCCTGGGATGAGAGGGTTGTCCTCTGAGGCGAGGTTGAGTAGAATGGGACTATACTCTCTGGAGTTTAGAAGAATGAGAGATGATCTCATTGAAACATATAAAATTTTGAGGCAGCTTGACAGGGTAGACACTGAGAGGTTGTTTCCCCTGGCTGGAGAGTCTAGAACCAGAGGGCATAGTCACAGGATAAGGGGTCGGCCATTTAAGACTGAAATGAGGAGGAATTTCTTCACTCAGGGTTGTGAATCTTTGGAATTCTCTATCTCAGAAGGCTGTGGATGCTGAATTGTTGAGTATATTCAAGGCTGAGATAGATTTTTGTACTCTAGGGGAATTGAGGGATATGGGGATTGGGTGGGAAAGTGGATTTGAGGTTAAGATCAGCTATGATCTGATTGAATGGCGGAGCAGGCTCGAGAGGCCGTATGGCCTACTCTTGCTCCTACTTCTTATGTGCTGCAGAAACTCTTCCCCCGCTCCCCCGACACAAATCCCAACCTGCAGAGCTGCCAGGCCCCTGAAATCCCCCCACCCCCACAGAGCTGTTTAACCACAGGACCACTTCTCAGTTCTACCAAAGCTGAGAGCCCTACCTTAAGTACTACTAAACCCAATGACCCTCTTCTGCTACACCAGGTATCTACCTCTAACCTGCCTCTTGCTGTGTATCCTGGGTTTTAAAGGTGAGATAAATTTGTCTACTTGCATAAAGAAACATATAATCAAGGCCACTGATTGACAGTTTTGCAGATAGGTGGCTTAGTCAGTAAATGTAAAACAGTAACCTTAATGATAAATTGCAAACTCAATGGTGTAACCCTGGCTATAGTGCAGTATATTCTCCAACTCACTGAGGCATGGAATCACTGTTGGTAACAGTACGAAAGATTGTACAATAGTGTGCATGTTCAGTACCCTTTTTGATTGTCTGAATTATTTTTAAAGATGCACAGCTCTAATCATCTTTACTGGTCACTGTAGAGCATCTACCAATTTAAAAAAACAAACTGTACCAAATCACTCTGAAAAGATTTTTATCCTTCATACTGTTCTAAGCTCCTCCTAGAAACATAGAAAATAGGAGCAGGAGTAGGCCATTCGGCACTTCGAGCCTGCTCCACCATTCAATATGATCATGGCAGATCCTCTATCTCAATACCATATTCCCGCTCTCTCCTCATACCCCTGGATGCCTTTTGTGTCTAGAAATCTATCTAGCTCCTTCTCAAATATGTTCAGTCATTCTTAAATATATCTGGTTTGTGCATTTCTTCATTCTCAGGTCTCCACCATTACTGGAACTTTTCCCATTGACGACAGGGCGAGTGTTGGGGTCACGGGGTGGGGACAGGATCAGGGTTTTTTTTAATTCATTCATGAGATGTGGGCGTCGCTGGCAAGGCCAGCATTTATTACCCATCCCTAATTTCCCTTGAGAAGGTGGTGGTGAGCTGCCGCCTTGAACCGCTGCAGTCCAAACCCGCGACTTCTACCACCTAGAAGGACAAGGGCAGCAGGCGCATGGGAACAACACCACCTGCACGTTCCCCTCCAAGTCACACACCATCCCGACTTGGAAATATATCGCCGTTCCTTCATTGTCGCTGGGTCAAAATCCTGGAACTCCCTTCCTAACAGCACTGTGGGAGAACCGTCACCACACGGACTGCAGCGGTTCAAGAAGGCGGCTCACCACCACCTTCTCGAGGGCAATTAGGGATGGGCAATAAATGCCGGCCTTGCCAGCAACGCCCACATCCCATGAACGAATAAAAAAAAAGTCCGTGTGGTGAAGGTTCTCCCACAGTGCTGTTAGAGAGGGAGTTCCAGGACTTTGATCCAGCGACAGTGAACAAGCGGTGATATATTTCCAAGTCGGGATGGTGTGTGACTTGGAGGGGAACATGCAGGTGATGTTCCTGTGCGCCTGCTGCCCTTGTCCTTCTAGGTGGTAGAGGTCACAGGTTTGGGAGGTGCTGTCGAAGTTGCTGCAGTGCATCTTGTAGATGGTACACACTGCAGCCACGGTGCGCCGTTGGTGGAGGGAATGAATGTTTAAGGTGTGGATGGGGTGCCAATCAAGCGGGCTGCTTTGTCCTGGATGATGTCGAGTTTCTTGGCGCTATGGGGACAGGGCGAGTGACGAGGTGGACACTCCCTCAGTCAGGAGTTTGAATGTCGGTCGTACATCAAGTGAGTGGGGAGGTTCAGGCGAGTGGGGGGTAGGGGTCTGGGCAAAGGTGGGAGGGGCCCAGGGTCCAGGCGAGGATGGGGGGGGGGGTCCAGTCTCCGTGTGGGCCCCATCACTGGGGTCCATGACAGCCAAGCTGCCCAAGGAATTATGGGCCCCTGTAAATTGTACTGTTGTGATTTAAACATAAAAAAAAACTTGGATGAAGGTGCAAAATAAAAACAGATAATGTTAGAAATACACAACAGATCCATCAGCAAGTGTAAAGAGAAAAGACACATTAATATTTCAGGGCTGACCTTTCATCAGATCTGAACAAAAAGTGACTGAAGAGAAAGAGCAGATAGTGAGCATCAGGTATGCTGCTAAGTCACAAAGAGCAGTTAATGGGTTATGTGACCAGCAGAGAGAGAGAAAACCAGTATTTTTATAATGTTTATGATAACCTCAGGGTATCTGAAAGCACTTCAGAGCCATTGAATTACTTTTGAACTACAGCCACTGTTGTGTAAGCAAACTTGGCAGATAATTGCTCACAGCAAGTTCCCAAAACACTAAATAAATGAATGACCAGTTAATCTGTTTTATTTTAGTGTCGGTTGAGGGGGGAATTTGTCCAGGACACAAACACCAGGAAAATTTCTTCGAATAGTGTCATGGGAACTTTTACGCCCACCTAAACATGGTTTAATTTTTCATCCAAAAGATGGCACCTCCAATAATACAGCACTCCCTGAAATTGAACTGGACTGTCAGTCTAGATGGTGTTCAAGTCCTGGAGTGGAACTTGAATCCACAACCTTCGGGAACTGGGATGTGAGCTCTAGATTGAGCCGATCTTAGATTTTAGGAATGGCGATAACTGGTGGATAAAAGATTACCTCAGTGACCCTTTAACCCATTCACTCCTCTCTGACAGGAGGTTGCATTTCTGATTCTTGACTTTTACCTGTTCTTTCTCCTCCCTTTGTTTTGTTCACTGAATGGATTCACATAAGAACATAAGAAATAGGAGCAGGAGTAGGCCATCCGGCCCCTTGAGCCTGCTCCGCCATTCAACAAGATCATGGCTGATCTTCTACCTCAAAGCCATTTTTCCCGCACTATCCCCATATCCCTTGATGCCTTTAATATCTAGAAATCTATCGATCTCTGTTTTGTATGTACTCAATGACTGAGCCTCCACAGCCCTCTGGGGTAGAGAATTCCAAAGATTCACCACCCTCTGAATGAAGAAATTTCTCCTCATCTCAGTCCTAAATGGCCTACCCTTTATTCTGAGACTGTGACCCCTGGTTCTAGATTCCCCAGCCAGAGGAAACATGCTCCTTGCATCTACCCTGTCGAGCCCTGTAAGAATGTGGTATGTTTCAATGAGATCACCTCTCATTCTTCTAAACTCTAGAGAATACAGGCCTAGTCTACTCAATCTCTCCTCATACGACAATCCCGCCATCCCAGGAATCAGTCTGGTGAACCTTTGATGCGCTCCCTCTATGGCAAATATATTTTGGGTAAGTAGGCCAAAATTGTACACAATACTCCAGGTGCAGGCTCACCATGGCCCTATATAATTGCAGTAAGACATCTTTAATCCTGTACTCAAATCTTCTTGTAATAAAGGCAACATACCATTTCCCTTCCTAATTGCTTGCTGCACCTGCATGTTAGCTTTCAGTGATTCATGTACAAGGACACCCAGGCCTCCTTTGAACATCGTCATTTCCCAATCTCTTACATCTTCTAGTTGCGATGAGGGATCTACATTAGAAACACTGATCTATCTTTTCTCTTTACAGATGCTTTTTAAAAATGTATTCATTCTTGGGATGTGGGCATCACTGGCAAGGCCGGCATTTATTGCCTGTCCCTAGATGTCCTGAGAAGGTGGTGATGGGCTGCCTTGAACTGCTGCAGTCCATTCTTTGTAGTGGCTTTGAGACAACTCGAAGTGGCTTCAAAGGGCAGTTAAGAGTCAACCACATTGGTGTGGGACTGGAGACACATATAGCCCAGCCCGGCTAAAGACGGCAGATTTACAACAAGCCAACAGCTTTATGGTCACTTTTACTGGTAGCAGCTTTTTTTAATATATATTTCCAGATTTTTCTGAAATGAAACTCAAGTTGCCAATGGTGGATTTGAACTCATGTTGCCTGAATTATTAGACCAGGCCTCTGGATTACTCGTCTATTAACAATATCCTTGCCCTACCCCATGCCCTGGTTGTGTGTTTGCAGCATTTTCTGTTTTGGTTTTTCAGTTTTTTTTTATTTGGATGAAAATGCAGATTTTGCAGCATTTCCATGTGTTACACCTGCCCTGTTTTTATCCTTTAATGATTTACTGGAGTTATTTGTCTATTCTGAAGATGCTTTCTCTTGAGATTTACTAATTTCTCCTTATGACTTTTTTACATTTTGTTTTATCCTAATATTTCAAATATTCTGTAACTAGTAAGTGTATGACCTATTTTGTCTCTTTAACAATAATCCTGAGAAACATTTAAGAATTGCTTCCAATAGTTTTTAATGTTTGTTTCTGTAGCTTTCACACAGGAACAGTTAATCCCTGGCACTATCCAGTTCCACAAGGAATCGAACTTACTGCTGGTTCGCTGCAAGGTAAAAAGATATATATTATCGTTCATATGTAAATTTAAATCCGTCTTGAGGCTTCTGAATTTGGATTTGTTTTATTCACAAACATTTCCAGACCATCGCTGACCTCTTCTCCTCTGGAGATCTCATAGTTCCCCAACCCGGCACTGCCTGCTTCAACCTCCTTCCCAAGATCCACAAACAAGACTGCCCTGGGAAGACCCATTGTTTCAGCCTGTTCTTGCCCCACAGAACTTATTTCCTCCTATCTCGACTATTTTTTCCCCCCTTGTCCAGTCTCTTCCGACCTGCATCTGCGACTCTTCTGTCTCCCTCCGCCACTTTTACAGTTTCCAGTTTCCCGGCCCCAACTGTCACCTTTTCACCGTGGACGTTCAGTGCCTCTATACCTCCATCCCCCACCAGTACGGCCTGCGGGCCCTCCGCTTCTTCCTTGAACAGAGGCCCAACCAGTCCCCATCCACCACCACCCTCCTCCACCTGGCTGAACTTGTTCTTACGTTGAACAACTGCTCCTTTGACTCCACTCACTTCCTCCAAATAAAAGGTGTTGCTGTACTTTGCATCTGTCTTCACAAAGGAGAGGGATGATACAGGGATTGAAGTGGAGGAGAAGGGTGAAATATTGGATGAAATAAACATAGTGAGAGAGGAAGTATTGAGGGGATATTAGGATCTTTGAAAGTAGATAAATCACCAGGGCCGGATGAAATGTATCCCAGGCTGTTAAAAGAAGCCAGGGAGGAAATAGCGGAGGCTTTAATAATCATTTTCCAAACTTCACTGGATACAGGCGTGGTGCCAGAGGATTGGAGGACTGTTAACGTTGTACCGTTGTTTAAAAAGGAAGCGAAGGATAGACCGAGTAATTACAGGCCAGTCAGCCTAACCTCGGTGGTGAGCAAATTATTGGAATCAATTCTGAGGGACAGGATAAACTGTCACTTAGAAAGGCACGGACTGATCATGGACAGTCAGCACGGATTTGTTAAGGGGAGGTTGTGTCTGAGTAACAGGATTGAATTTTTCGAGGAGGTGACAAGGAGGAATGATGAGGGTAGCGAAATTGATGTAGTCTACATAGATTTTAGCAAGGCTTTTGACAAGGTCCCACATGGCAAATTGGTCAAAAAAGTAAAGGCCCATGGCATCCAAGGGAATGTGGCAAATTGGATCCAAAATTGGTTCAGTGGCAGGAAGCAAAGGGTAATGGTCGACGGGTGTTTTAGCAACTGGAAGGCTTTTTCCAGTGGGGTGCCACAGGGCTCGGTACTAGGTCCTTTGCTTTTTGTGGTACACATTAACGATTTGGACTTAATCATGCCCCCTACGTTTAAGAAATTTGTGGATAACAAAGATAGGCTGTGTGGTTGATAGTGAGGAGGAAAGCTGTAGATTGCAGGAAGATATCAATGGACTGGTCAGATGGGCAGAAAAGTGGCAAATGGAGTTCAATCCGGAGAAGTGTAAGGTGATGCATTTGGGGAGAGCAAACAAGGCAAGGGAATACACAATAAATGGGAGGTTACTGAGAGATGTAGAGGAAATGAGGGACCTTGGAGTGCATGTCTACAGATCCCTGAACTTAACAGAACAGGTTGATAAGGTGGTTTAAGAAGGCAAATGGAATGCTTTCCTTAGCCGAGGCATAGAATATAAAAGCAGGGATGTTACGCTGGAACCGTTTAAACACTAGTTAGGCCACAGCTTGAGTACTGTGCACAGTTCTGGTCACCACATTACAGGAAGGATGTAATTGCACCAGAGAGGGTGCAGAGAATATTTACGAAGATGTTGCCAGGACTGGAGAATTTTAGCTATGATGACAGAGGTAGCATAGTGGTTATGTTATTGGGCTAGTAATCCAGAGGCCTGGACTAATAATCCAGAGTCATGAGTTCAAATCCCGCCACGGCAGCTGGAGAATTTAAATTCAATTAATTAAATAAAATCTGGAATTAAAATACTAGTATCAGTAATGATGGCTATGAAACTACCGGATTGTTGTAAAAACCCATCTGGTTCACTGATGTCCTTTAGGGAAGGAAACCTGCTGTCCTTGCCCGGTCTGGCCTGTATGTGACTCCAGACCCACAGCAATGTGGCTGATTCTTAATTGCCCTCTGAAATGGCCGAGCAAGACACTCAGTTGTACAATCTCGCTACAGAAAGTCATAATAAGAAGAAAACCGGACGGACCACCCGGCATCGGACCACTGGGCTCCGGACACGACAAAGGCAAAACAAGCCGAGTCGACCCTGCAAAGTCCTCCTCACTAACATCTGGGGACTTGTGCCAAAATTGGGAGAGCTGTCCCACAGACCAGTCAAGCAACAGCCTGACATAGCCATACTCACAGACTCTTCCATCACCATCCCTGGGTATGTCCTGTCCCACCGGCAGGACAGACCCACCAGAGGTGGCTTTTCAGCGATATACAGTCAGGAGGGAGTGGCCCTTGGAGTCCTCAACATTGACTCTGGACCCCATGAAATCTCAGGGCATCAGGTCAAACATGGGCAAGGAAACCTCCTGCTGATTACCACCTACCGTCCTCCCTCAGCTGATGAATCAGTCCTCCTCCATGTTGAACACCACTTGGAGGAAGCACTGAAGGTAGCAAGGGCACAGAGTGTACTCTGGGTGGGGGACTTCAATGTCCATCACCAAGAGTGGCTCGGTAGCACCACTACTGATCGAGCTGGCCGAGTGCTGAAGGACACAGCTGCCAGACTGGGCCTGCGGCAGGTGGTGAGCGAACCAACACGAGGGGAAAACTTACTTGACCTCGTCCTCACCAATCTACCTGTCACAAATGCATCTGTCCATGACAGTATTGGTAGGAGTGACCACCGCACAGTCCTCGTGGAGATGAAGTGCCGTCTTGGCACTGAGGACACCATCCAACGTGTTGTGTGGCACTATCACCGTGCTAAATGCAATAGATTCAGAACAGATCTAGAAGCTCAAAACTGGGCATCCATGAGGCGCTGTGGGCCATCAGCAGCAGCAGAATTGTATTCCAGCATATTTTGTAACCTCATGGCCCGGCATATTCCTCACTCTACCATTACCAACAAGCCAGGGGATCAACCCTGGTTCAATGAGGAGTGTAGAAGAGCATGCCAGGAGCAGAACCAGGCATACCTAAAAATGAGGTGCCAACCTGGTGAAGCTACAACTCAGGACTACATGCATGCTAAACAGCAGAAGCAACATGCTATAGACAGAGCTAAGCGATTCCACAACCAATGTATCAGATCAAAGCTCTGCAGTCCTGCCACATCCAGTCATGAATGGTGGTGGACAATTAAACAACTAACGGGAGGTGGAGGCTCTGTAAACAACCCCATCCTCAATGATGGCAGAGTCCAACACGAGAGTGCAAAAGACAAGTCAGAAGCGTTTGCAACCATCTTCAGCCAGACATGCCGAGTGGATGATCCATCTCGGCCTCCTCCCGATATCCCCACCATCACAGAAGCCAGTCTTTAGCTAATTCGATTCATTCCACGTGATATCAAGAAACGGCTGAGTGCACTGGATACAGCAAAGGCTATGGGCCCCCACAACATCCCGGCTGTAGTGCTGAAGACTTTTTTTTATTCGTTCACGGGATGTGCGCGTCGCTGGCAAGGCCAGCATTTATTGCCCATCCCTAATTGCCCTCGAGAAGGTGGTGGTGAGCCGCCTTCTTAAACCGCTGCAGTCCGTGTGGTGAAGGTTCTCCCACAGTGCTGTTAGGAAGGGAGTTCCAGGATTTTGACCCAGCGACAATGAAGGAACGGTGATATATTTCCAAGTCGGGATGGTGTGTGACATGGAGGGGAACGTGCAGGTGGTGTTGTTCCCATGTGCCTGCTGCTCTTGTCCTTCTAGGTGGTAGAGGTCGTGGGTTTGGGAGATGCTGTCGAAGAAGTCTTGGCGAGTTGCTGCAGTGCATCCTGTGGATGGTACACACTGCAGCCACAGTGCGCCGGTGGTGAAGGGAGAGAATGTTTAGGGTGGTGGATGGGGTGCCAATCAAGCGGGCTGCCTTATCTTGGACGGTGTCGAGCTTCTTGAGTGTTGTTGGAGCTGCACTCATCCAAGCAAGTGGAGAGTATTCCATCACACTCCTGACTTGTGCCTTGTAGATGGTGGAAAGGCTTTGGGAAGTCAGGAGGTGAGTCACTCGCCGCAGAATACCCAGCCTCTGACCTGCTCTTGTAACCACAGTATTTATATGGCTGGTCCATTTAAGTTTCTGGTCAATGGTGACCCCCAGGATGTTGATGGTGGGGGATTCGGCGATGGTAATGCCGTTGAATGTCAAGGGGAGGTGGTTAGACTCTCTCTTGTTGGAGATGGTCATTGCCTGGCACTTATCTGGCGCGAATGTTACTTGCCAATTATGAGCCCAAGCATGGATGTTGTCCAGGTCTTGCTGCATGTGGGCACGGACTGCTTCATTATTTGAGGGGTTGCGAATGGAACTGAACACTGTGCAGTCATCAGCGAACATCCCCATTTCTGACCTTATGATGGAGGGAAGGACATTAATGAAGCAGCTGAAGATGGTTGGGCCTAGGACACTGCCCTGAGGAACTCCTGCAGCAATGTCCTGGGGCTGAGATGATTGGCCTCCAACAACCACTACCATCTTTCGTTGTGCTAGGTATGACTCCAGCCACTGGAGAGTTTTCCTCCTGATTCCCATTGACTTCAATTTTACTCGGGCTCCTTGGTGCCACACTCGGTCAAATGCTGCCTTGATGTCAAGGGCAGTCACTCTCTCCTCACCTCTGGAATTCAGCTCTTTTGTCCATGTTTGGACCAAGGCTGTAATGAGGTCTGGAGCCGAGTGGTCCTGGCGGAACGCAAACTGAGCATCGGTGAGCAGGTTATTGGTGAGTAAGTGCCGCTTGATAGCACTGTCGATGACATCGTCCATCACTTCGCTGATGATTGAGAGTAGACTGATGGGACGGTAATTAGCCGGATTGGATTTGTCCTGCTTTTTGTGGACAGGACATACCTGGGCAATTTTCCACATTGTCGTGTAGATGCCAGTGTTGTAGCTGCTAGTTCTGGAGCACAAGTCTTCAGCACTACAGCTGGGATGTTGTCGGGGCCCATAGCCTTTGTTGTATCCAGTGCACTCAGCCGTTTCTTGATATCACGTGGAGTGAATCGAATTGGCCGAAGACTGACTTCTGTGATGGTGGGGATATCGGGAGGAGGCCGAGATGGATCATCCACTCGGCACTTCTGGCTGAAGACTTGTGCTCCAGAACTAGCTGCGCCTCGAGCCAAGCTGTTCCAGTACAGCTACAACACTGGCATCTACCTGACAATATGGAAAATTGCCCAGGTATGTCCCGTCCACAATAAGCAGGACAAATCCAATCCGGCCAATTACCGCCCCATCAGTCTACTGTCAATCATTAGCAAAGTGGTGGAAGGTGTTGTCGACAGTGCTATCAAGCAGCACTTACTCACCAATAACCTGCTCACCGATGCCTGCTTTGAGCTCCGCCAGGACCACTCTGCTCCAGACCTCATTGCAGCCTTGATCCAAACATGGACAGAAGAGCTGAGTTCCAGAGGTGAGGTGAGAGTGACTGCCCTTGACATCAAGGCAGCATTTGACAGAGTGTGGCACCAAGGAGCCCTAGTAAAATTAAAGTCACTGGGAATCGGGGGAAAACTCTCCAGTGGCTGGAGTCACACCTAGCACAAAGGAAGATGGTAGTGGTTATTGGAGGCCAATCATCTCAGCTCGAGGACATTGCTGCAGGAGTTTCTCAGGGCAGTGTCCTCGGCCCAACCATCTTCAGCTGCTTCATCAATGACCTTCCCTCCATCATAAGGTCAGAAATGGGGATGTTCACTGATGATTGCACAGTGTTTAGTTCCATTCGCCACCCCTCAGATAATGAAGCAGTCCGTGCCCGCATGCAGCAGGACCTGGATAACATCCAGGCTTGGGATGATAAGTGGCAAGTAACATTCGTGCCAGGCAATGACTATCTCCAACAAATGTAAGGAAACTTACAACACCAGGTTATAGTCCAACAAATTTATTTTAAAATCACAAGCTTTCAGAGATTATCCCCTTCGTCAGGTGAATGAGTGAAAGGTTCTCAAATCGCATATCTTATACTAGGCTGGGACCGCATCACACCAATCAAAAGGTGTCGTTGTTGTTCAAACAGGCCACTCATGGAGAACAGCACGTCCCAGTACACTGGATATACATTGTGTCAATTACACAGACAGATAGAAAGAGATCCAAATGTCAGAGAGAGAGAGAATATTAAAACACATAACTTTTTTTTCTCCCCCTTTTTGCTGGTGGGGTTACGTGTAGCGTGACATGAACCCAAGATCCCGGTTGAGGCCGTCCTCATGGGTGCGGAACTTGGCTATCAACTTCTGCTCGACGATTTTGCGTTGTCGTGTGTCTCGAAGGCCGCCTTGGAGAACGCTGACCCGAAGATTGGTGGCTGAATGTCCTTGACTGCTAAAGTGTTCCCCGACTGGGAGGGAACCCTCCTGTCTGGCGATTGTTGCGCGGTGTCCGTTCATCCATTGTCGCAGTGTCTGCATGGTCTCGCCAATGTACCATGCTCCGGGGCATCCTTTCCTGCAACGTATGAGGTAGATAACGTTGGCCGAGTCACAGGAGTATGAACCATGTACCTGGTGGGTGGTGTCCTCTCGTGTGATGGTGGTATCCGTGTCGATGATCTGGCATGTCTTGCAGAGGTTGCCTGGCAGGGTTGTGTGGTGTCGTGGATGTTGTTCTCCTGAAAGCTGGGTAATTTGCTGCGAACGATGGTCTGTTTGAGGTTGGGTGGCTGTTTGAAGGCAAGTAGTGGAGGCGTGGGGATGGCCTTAGCGAGGTGTTCGTCGTCATCGATGACATGTTGAAGGCTGCAGAGAACATGGTGTAGTTTCTCCGCTCCGGGGAAGTACTGGACGACGAAGGGTACTCTGTTAGTTGCGTCCCGTGTTTGTCTTCTGAGGAGGTCTATGCGATTCTTCGCTGTGGCCCGATGGAACTGTCGATCGACAAGTCGAGCGTCATATCCTGTTCTTACGAGGGCGTCTTTCAGCGTCTGTAGGTGTCCATCGCGTTTCTCCTCATCTGAGCAGATCCTGTGTATTCGTAGGGCCTGTCCATAGGGGATGGCCTTCAACATGTCATCGATGATGACGAACACCTCGCTAAGGCCATCCCTACGCCTCCACTACTCGCCTTCAAACAGCCACCCAACCTCAAACAGACCATCGTTCGCAGCAAATTACCCAGCTTTCAGGAGAACAGCGTCCACGACACCACACAACCCTGCCACGGCAACCTCTGCAAGACATGCCAGATCATCGACACGGATACCACCATCTCACGAGAGGACACCACCCACCAGGTACATGGTTCATACTCCTGTGACTCGGCCAACGTTGTCTACGTCATACGTTGCAGGAAAGGATGCCCCGGAGCATGGTACATTGGCGAGACCATGCAGACACTGCGACAACGGATGAACGGACACCGCGCAACAATCGCCAGACAGGAGGGTTCCCTCCCAGTCGGGGAACACTTTAGCAGTCAAGGACATTCAGCCACCAATCTTCGGGTCAGCGTTCTCCAAGGCGGCCTTCGAGACACACGACAACGCAAAATCGTCGAGCAGAAGTTGATAGCCAAGTTCCGCACCCATGAGAACGGCCTCAACCGGGATCTTGGGTTCATGTCACACTACACGTTACCCCACCAGCAAAAAGGGGGAGAAAAAAAAGTTATGTGTTTTAATATTCTCTCTCTCTCTGACATTTGGATCTCTTTCTATCTGTCTGTGTAATTGACACAATGTATATCCAGTGTACTGGGACGTGCTGTTCTCCGTGAGTGGCCTGTTTGAACAACAACGACACCTTTTGATTGGTGTGATGCTGTCCCAGCCTAGTATAAGATATGCGATTTGAGAACCTTTTCACTGATTCATCTGACTAAGGGGATAATCTCCGAAAGCTTGTGATTTTAAAATAAATTTGTTGGACTATAACCTGGTGTTGTAAGATTCCTTACATTTGTCCACCCCAGTCCATCACCGGCATCTCCACATCATATCTCCAACAAGAGAGTGTCTTATCATCATTGACCAGAAACTTAACTGGACCAGCCATATAAATACTATGGCAACAAGAGCAGGTCAGAGGCTGGGTATTCTGCGGCGAGTGACTCACCTCCTGACTCCCCAAAGCCTTTCCACCATCTACAAGGCACAAGTCAGGAGTGTGATGGAATACTCTCCACTTGCCTGGATGAGTGCAGCTCCAACAACATTGAAGAAGCTCGACACCATCCAGGACAAAGCAGCCCGCTTGATTGGCACCCCATCCACCACCCTAAACATTCACTCCCTTCACCACCGGCGCACAGTGGCTGCAGTGTGTACCATCCACAGGATGTACTGCAGCAACTCACCAAGGCTTCTTCGACAGCACCTCCCAAACCCTTGGGAGAGAGGAGGCTACGGGGTGATTTGATTGAGGTGTGCAAAATTATGAGGGGCCTAGATTCAGAGGATAGGAAGGACCTATTTCCCTTAGCAGAGAGGTCAATAACCAGGGGGCATAAATTTAAAGGATTGGTAGAAGGATGAGAGTGGAAATGAGGAAAAAAGTTTTCACCAAGGGTGGTGGGGGTCTGAAACTCACTGCCTGAGAGGGTGGTCGAGGCAGAAACCCTGAACTCATTTAAAAACAAAATACCTGGATGTGCACCTGAAGAGCCGTGACCTGCAGGACTATGGACCAAAGGCAAGAAAGTGGGATTAGGCTGGGTGGCTCGTTTCTCAGCCGGTGCGGATATGATGGGCCGAATGGCCTCCTTCTGTGCCGTAAATTTTCTATGATTCTATGGGAACCCATATGGGTCCCAGCTATGCCTGCCTTTTTATGGGATATGTGGAACATTCTTTGTTCCAGTCCTAATCAGGTCTCCTCCCTCACCTCTTTTTCTGGTACATTGATGATTGTATCGGTGCCGTTTCCTGCTTTCGCCTGAATTTGGATTATTTCATCAACTTTGCTTCCAATTTCCACCCTTCCCTAGCCTTCACATGGTCCATCTCTGACTCTCCCCTTCCCATCCTCGACTTCTCTATCTCAATTTCTGGGTTTAGGCTGTCAACCAATATCTATTATAAGCCCACTGACTCCCACAGCTACCTTGATTACATTTCCTCCCACCCCACTTCCTGTAAGGACTGTATTCCCTTCTCCCAGTTTCTTCGTCTCCGTTGCATCTGTTCTGACAATGCCACCTTCCACACCATTGCTTCCAATATGTCTTCTTTTTTCCCCAACAAGGATTCTCCTCCACTGTAGTTAACAGTGCCCTCGACCGTGTCTGACCTATTCCCCGCACTTCTGTCCTCACCCCTTCTGGAACTAGGATAGGGTCCCTCTTGTCCTCACATTCAACGTATCATCCACTGCCATTTCAGCCTCCTCCAGCGCAATCCCACCACCAACCACGTCTTCCCCTCCCTTCCCAGCATTCCGAAGGGACCGCTCCCTCCGCGATACCCTGGTCCACTCTTCCATCACCCCCAACACCTTTCCTCCCCACAGTACCTTCCCGTGTGAGCACAGGAGATGCAACACCTGCCCCTTCACCTGTTCAGGGCCCCAAACACTCCTTCCAGGTGAAACAGCGGTTTACTTGTATTACTTTCAATTTAGCATATTGTATTCACTGCTCACAATGCGGTCTCCTCTACATTGGGGAGACCAAACGCAGACAAGGCGATTGCTTTGCTGAACACCTCTACTCTGTCTGCAAGCGTGACCCTGACTTGCCGGTCGCTTGCCATTCTGACCTGTCCTCGGCCTCTTACACTGTTCCAATGAAGCTCCACGGAAGCTCGAGGAACAGCACCTCACCTTTCGTTTAGGCACTTTACAACCTTCCGGACTCAACATTGATTTCAGTAACTTCGGATCATAACCTCAGCTCCCATTTTCTCAGACAGCCAGTGCTGGCTATGGTTTTGCTGCTGCCATTTACAGCTACTCCTGACATCTCTTGTTTCTTAACCTGTCCCTTTCCCACCCTCCTTGCCTTGCACCATCATCCCTTTTGTCATTTAATCACTCCTGCCCTCCATCCTATCAGAAACCTTTCCTTTTGTTCTTTCCTTCCCCCGCCCCCCCTTCCTTGGCTCTGTACTTGCTTAAAAACCTTAACTCTTAACATCTTCCAGTTCTGACGAAAGGTCTTTGACCTGAAATATTAACTCTTTGTTTCTCTACAGATGCTGCCTGACTTGCTGAGCTTCTCCAGCATTTTCTGTTTTTATTTCAGATCTTCAGCAGCCACAGAATTTTGTTTATTCATAACTGATCACAGCAGAGAGAGGGGATGGAGGTTAGAGCCATGAAAGCGAATAAATATGTTTTTCTTATATCCTATCCAGAAAAGCCTCTGCAGTTACAGCAGTGTTAAAATCTTCAGAGAATTGGGAGATGTTAGTAAAAGTAGTATTTGGCACAAAAGCCATAACTGAGTTGCTTAGAGGCAGCGTTAGCAGTTCTATTTGAGGTCAGAAGATGAGATGGTAGCTGTTGATAGACTTGCAAGAGATTGAAAGACACAATTTTTATTGCCTCATTAAAAGGCATGGAGATAAGTGAGTGAGGGCTGGAGAGTATAATCGCCAGAAAAAAATGGATAGAATTGTGTGATAGGTGACGAAGATCATTGAATGTGAAAAAGAATGAGTAGGCGGACAATACACTGGGGAAACCCCCGTTAGCAAGTCTGATTCACCAACTACAACATGACTCAGAATAAATTCAGAGGAAAACCTAAATTGGTGGGAGCCAATATGCAATCTGGTTTTGAAATGCATAGTGCCAGACTTAAGTTTTTGAAGCTGCCCAAAATGATAGCTGAGTCACCAAATTCCAATTCTCGGTGTAAAGTATAGGCAAGATTTGTCTTTGGAAAGGCTCTGCTAAAGACTGTTCTGGTAGGCAGGTATCAGCCAGAACTTTCAAGGTGACAGATAATTTGAGTGCATGGGAATCATCTTTCTTGGGGATAAACAAAAGCAAATTTCCAAAGAGCAAAATGAACTGAAAATAAGAAATTGAAGATACAGCGTAGGATAAGAGTGAGTTCAGAGGTGTACATCTTGCCAGTGGGAGGGATACTATCAGCACAGATCTTATTGGAGTGGAGCATTCAACCGACCTGCCAAAAATAAAACTCAATGTTGATGCTTGAACCAATCTTTGGGATTAGAATTGATTTTAAGACTGTTCAATGTCAGGAGCTGTTCAAATGGATTCAGAGCAACATTTGAAATACCAATATTATTAGAGAGTTGAGTTTAGCCATTTAAAATTGTGTTTTATGAATACCGCTGGCATTATGTTGAAATTGAATGTAATTTAATTTGAGTGACTAGTTTTGTTAACACTTATTAGTATATTTCCAAGATAGCAGACTAAGTCCACTAAGAATTTTGCAACACGGAGATTAAAGCCACAACTAAATGTGTCTAAAGACACAATCGATGGTGAGTTCCTGCAACAATGAATTCCCAATTTCCTCATACCATCTAACAGTGTAGCGATGTGGTCAAGAGTTTCACTGCAAGGTGGGAAGAAAAACTGTCAAGTGGCTCAGCCAGGCTTTTTTTCCCCCCCCCATGTACCAAAGTATTGGGAGAGAAGGAACAAACTAGTTCATCACTCAAGTAGCTCACCACACCTTCACCCCTTCAGCTATAACCGATTATTCACTGTGTTTCTGTCTAGAATGGCTGGGCAGGCTTCAAGATGGTGGTGTTAAAGAAGATCCTGTCGGCTGCTGATTTTTATAACGGCTACCTCCATCCATACTTTCAAGGAAGAAGTACAAGTAATCAAAATGTGGGCAGGTTTCAAACCCATAAACCTGAAACAAAATCCAGAAAAAATGTCAAAAGGAACTGGATTGTGATGTGATAAAAATGTAAATGATTGCATATTGTGAAATTAAACTCTAATTTTTTTTAAAAAATCATTACTTTTAGACACAGTAATAGTCTGTAGCTTTTGACTTGTGTTGCCCCCATTCCTAATGGCAGCAAGCCCACACCTTGAAACTCTAAGACAGGGATGCTTGATAGTGCAAGAACTGAGGGCTGGTTGGGGAACCAGTGCTGGGGTTGGATGAAGAGCTGAATCTCATGCTATCTACTGAACTGTTTCATTGTACCTATTAACTTGGTCAGACTGTGAAAGACTTTGAAGATGTTGACGCCGATGTCACAATTGACAGATGAAATTCTTATTTACTCTGCTGCATTGTGACCCTGCTCTGGTAAGCACTAGAGTTCTGCATTTTCATTTTATTTGCAAATAGTCAAAATTCAGTTCACAGGTAGTAAGATATCTTAGAACCAAACATTTACAAATCTTTACCCAAATGTCAGTCCTCTTCCATAGGAAATTGCAATTGTTTTGAGACAATAACCAATAACAGTAACAGCAACTTGCATTTATATAGCGCCTTTAATGTAGAAACACGTCACAAGATGCTTCATAGAGGTGAAATTGGATACTGAGCCAAAGGAGGAGAAATTAGGAGGGGGTGACTGAACATAAGAAATAGGAGCAGGAGTAGGTCATCTGGCTCCTCGAGCTTTTTCTGGCAACTTTATATGTCTCTTTCTTTGATTTAAAACTATCTTTAATTTCTCTTGTTAACCACGGTTGGACCATGTTTCCTGTTGGGTTTTTGTGCCTTAAAGGAATATATTCCTGAAAGCTTGGTCAGAAGTGGGTTTCAAAAGGGCTTAAAGGAGGAGAGGGAGGTGGAGAGATTTAGGGAAGGAATTCCAGAGCATAGGGTCTAGACAGCTGAAGTGGGCACAGTCAGAAGGACACAGATTGCAGATGTTTGTTGGGCTGCAGCAGGTTACACAGATAGGTAGAGGCAAAGCCATGGAGGGATTTAAACATGAGGATGAGAATTTTAAATTTGAAGTGCTGAGGGACCGGGAGCCAAAGTAGGTCAGTGAGCACAGCGGCAATGGGTGAACAGGAATTTTGGATGAGCTGAAGTTTACAGAAGGTGCAAGGTGGGAGGCCAAGATGGTATCCTCCATCCCAAGGCCCGCCTGCTTCCACCTCCATAACATCGCATGTGTCAGCCATCTGCTGCCGAAACCCTCATCCATGCCTTTGTTAACCTCCAGACTGACTATTTCAGTCCTCTCCAGGCCAGCCTCCTATTTCTAATCTTATTTGGAATGACAGGTTCCTAAAATTATAGAAATTTCAACATGGAAACAGGCCGTTCGACCCAACCAATCTGTGTTGATGTATACCCTCCACAGGAGCAGGATCTTAATCCCACCAGCCTGTTTAGATCCCAGATCCCTTTAACCTCCTGTCTAACCTATTAAATGTTGACATGATCTCTGCTTCAATCACATTTACTGACATTGAATTCTATTGGCTACTTTTTTTGCCCATTCCACCATCTTATCAATATCTCCTTGCAGTTTCCTTCCGTCCTCAATTAATTGCTATGCCTCCTGTTTTTGTATTGTTTGGAAATTTGGACACCATTCCCTCTTGCCCTATATCCAAATTATTAATGTACACAGTGAACAGAAGTGGTCAAAGAACAGAACCCGGTGGGACAGCGCTACCTACTTCCACCCACTGAGAAACTACCGTTCGCTCCTGCTCTGTTTCTTCCCTTTTAAATAGTTTTTAATCCAATTTGCTACTCTTCCCCCCCTAATTCCATTCCCCTTAATCTTCTCCAATAGTCTCCATGTGGTACCTTGTGAAAGGCTTTTTCAAAGTGAACATACACATCATCTGCTTTTCCCCATCCACCATATCCATCACCTCCTGAGAACCCCAACAGGTTTGTCAAACATGATCTTCCTTTTTCTGAAATTTGTGTTGGCTGTTTCTAATTATTTTCACTTTATCCCGAATTAAAGATTTCAAAATAATTCCTACCATAGATTTTACACTAATTGGCCTGTAATTACCTGGGTTAGCTTTGTCCCTTTTTGATTATGGGTATTACATTGGCCATTCCAGCTACAATGAAAAAGAGAGAAGTGGGACCATCCTGATCTGCTCCTAAACTACCTGGCTTTTGTTGGAAAGCACGTGGAATTGAATCTTTTGGACTGTGTTTACTATGGAAAGCAGGGTAACTAACTTTACTTCTTTAATGCCTACGCTTTACTCAAAGATTCTTCACATGGGTTTTGCACCACCCAATTCCACCACATGAGCTTTTATTTTGGAAAATGGCTTGAATTTTCATTCAACACCACCCACCCCCACCCCAAGAGGCCACAGGCCAACAAAGTTTGGTGATAATTAGTCAAATGAAATTTATTGGTTTGCCAGGGCTAGAGCCTGTGGTACCATCAATCTGTTCAGAGATGGGCTTAGTGGTTTTAATGACTAAGGTGCATGTGTCTGAGTCTCAATCATGATTTGTTTAAATCTGTAATCCTCACATTTTCTCTTCCAGTTTCTAGTTCTCCATCACTGACCTGAGCACTTCATAGATTTCCCCCATCCCCCAAACTCAGGTTCTCGAACACTTGAATCCAAAGCATCCCAGTGGGTGCAGTGCTCTGCATCAAAAAAGGAAAACTTATCTGGCTTTTTCTATGCAAGCTTAGCTTCCCTCAATCATTAAATGGATGGGAAAGCCTAAACAGTCCAAACAGCAAACAGGCAGGGGCTGTGGGGTATGGGTCGTTCAGCTAGCTGGAGCAGAGAATGAAGGAGAAATCAGAAATTACAAGGAATAGTCATTGATAGCAAAGCAGTCATTGTAAAAGTTTCAGGAGTGGGCCATTATTCGACCACCTGCTCGATCAGTGGTAGGTGTATAATCTTGGGCTAATGTGGAAAAATGCAATAAAGCATTTAAAAAGATCCAACTTTGACCTGTTGGAAGACACTGAAAAACCTGCACAATTTACAAAAAGGGTCAGGAGGGAAGAGCAAAAGCAGAAACAAACCAACCTCTTCACTCATTCCTGCTATATTTGTACCTTCAATGTTGAAAGGGGGTTTCAAATAGCCCTTAAAATGTGTCCGTACAATACTGTGAAACACAGATAAACTGTCCTGGAGAAGGAAAACATAATTTTAAAATTTTGCAGGTGTCTTGTATTAACATTTCTTTTTCTCTCCTTTCGCCTCCATTCCTAAACTGAGAAACTGGACTTGCCATCAGGTTTATACCAGTGACATTCCATAGAAATTTTCTGGCCTCCATTCATCGCACCCAAGATAAAAATAATCACCACATGGCTATATCACAGAACACACGGTTACCTACACACAGCCCTCTAACACACTGTTCCGACACACACACACACACACTGCCCTCTAACACACTGCTCAGATAATGTGGAGGAACACCGTATGTGATGGAGAGAACATTATTTCCTTACGGCACACTTCAAAATTTCTTTCCCTAGTAAATTCTGAGGGAAGCAGCAGTTTTACAGCCATGGCAGAGATTACAGTTTGGGAATTTGGTAACAAAGGGGGTCGACTAGATCTTCAGCGCTAATCGCATGTGTGCAGGGCAGAGAGGCCCAAACCATTTTCACGTTGGCCCCATTTGCATTGAACTAGTGATGTGTGTTTTCTGAACGGGAGGGCAGCTTGCCTTTTTGAGGGTGGTCGTGGGAAATCCATCAGCCCGTCCACAGAACAAGGGATTAAAGGAGAGGGCTGGCCGATTTGGGGAGGGGAGGGGTGGGGTGGGGAGCAACAGAGCAAGGTTAAAGATGCAGCAGGTGATGAGCATGGAACAGGGAGAGCAATTTGCTTATCCTGAAGACACAAAAATGACAAATCAAAAAAAGGTATTGGCTGTGAATTACCTCAATGTTCGTTGCACCGTTTCACCAGCAGAGGGAATTGCATACAAGTTTCCTGGGTAAGTTAATTTGCACGTGAAGTGGTGTAAGTTCTGGTGTTATTGCGTTCTAAAAGCACAGTGAGCAGCTTCAGTGCAGCCTCGGTAAAGACTGCGGTCATTGGGGACAAGGGGAGGCTGCGCAGGCCCTTTACTCAGGAAGACGGGAGGGACAGGTTCCTGAGCGTAATGCAAAAAAAAATCATGTACCTTTTGTTCCTCTGCACAGATGAAAGTGAACCATCGCAAGCTTGTTGCCACATGCGTGATTTCATCCTGATAAATAACCAAGGATTTTTACAGAGATCTGGTCGGCCTGTGATGCAAAGTGTGCCAGTGTTTGAGGATGTATGTCTAAGCCTCTGTTTAGACAACCAAAAGTTATGTACAAGAATTTGGTTTTAAGAACAATGATGGCCACAGAGACCCATACAAACATCCAGGGATCAAACTCTTAAAAAATGATGAATAAGTTGGGGTACAAGGGTACATAAAGTTTGTTGTATGTTGAACACCACGCCCAGGCATTTGTGGGAGTCACTGGTCTTATTGCTAAGAATACACATCTGAAAACAATTGGCAATGTGAAACTACAGGGACATAGTGTATCTGAAATTGATTTCATTTTTTTTTGTGTTTTGCATTGAAATACAATAAAAGATATAACAAGTATTCCTTGTCCTACCAATTAAAAGTTACATAGAATTCTCATTAACAAACTTTTGTTTATCCAGATCAGTTGAATTTTAAAAAACAGTAACTGCTGGTTACTGAGCCAGACACTGTGGGTAAATTAAGCTGGCTACTGATAAAAGGATTAAATCCAGGATGCTTCGGCTGTGCATCTTAATTTAGCTCCCATACTCGCTGCTTAAAGTTTGTCAGAGTGTGTCAGATGTCCCTT
The DNA here is from genome assembly GCF_035084215.1 of Heptranchias perlo. Classification (NCBI taxonomy): domain Eukaryota; kingdom Metazoa; phylum Chordata; class Chondrichthyes; order Hexanchiformes; family Hexanchidae; genus Heptranchias; species Heptranchias perlo. The sequence goes on along the minus strand of NC_090358.1, from coordinate 201,743 downwards.
GTATCAGCTGTCTGAAACCTGACCCTTGGGAAGGATGTGAATTCTTGGTAATATCTGCTACCCACTCCTCCCTCTTATAAAATCAGCTCAACTGGTAAGTCCTTGCTAATCATAAATGGAAACAATTTTACAACACCAAGTTATAGTCCAGCAATTTTATTTTAAATTCACAAGCTTTCGGAGGCTTCCTCCTTCCTCAGGTGAACGAAATGAAATCCTCGAAATGAAATCGCATTTATAATTCACAGAACAATGCTTGGTGATTACAGACAATTTTTTCAACTGCCCGTTGCCAAGGCAATCAGTGTGCAGACAGACAGGTGTTACCTTCAAGGTCTCAGAATATACAAATCACCAAAAAAAAACAACAAACAAAAAAAAAAGAGATAGAGAGGTAGAAACATAGAAAAGACAGCAACTGACCCGTTATATTAAAATTGATCTCCACATCAAAAAAAAAAGAGATAGAGAGGTAGAAACATAGAAAAGACAGCAACTGACCCGTTATATTAAAAACAGATAACATTTGTTCGCTGGTGGGGTAACGTGTAGCGTGACATGAACCCAAGATCCCGGTTGAGGCCATCCTCATGGGTGCGGAACTTGGCTATCAATTTCTGCTCGACGATTTTGCATTGTCGTGTGTCTCGAAGGCCGCCTTGGAGTACGCTTACCCGAAGGTCGGTGGATGAATGTCCATGACTGCTGAAGTGTTCCCCGACTGGGAGGGAACCCTCCTGTTTGGCGATTGTTGCGCGGTGTCCGTTCATCCGTTGTCGCAGCGTCTGCATGGTCTTGCCAATGTACCATGCTCTGGGGCATCCTTTCCTGCAACGTATGAGGTAGACAACGTTGGCCGAGTCACAGGAGTATGAACCATGCACCTGGTGGGTGGTGTCCTCTCGTGTGATGGTGGTATCTGTGTCGATGATCTGGCATGTCTTGGCATTTCTGTGTGCTTCACTCTTCCTAATGTTAGCCATGCTCCAAATGGAGCATGGCTAACATTAGGAAGAGTGAAGCACACAGAATGCCTACATCCAATCATTATGTACAGCATCTATCAAAGGGACAAATCAGTGGCACATCGAATAAACCAACATAGAATCATGTTCATATCTGGAATTCCGAATCTCATCGGCCATTGGTATAGACCATAAAAGAAGGGCCGGTGTGTTAGGGGGGTGGGGTGAAACATAGAAAATAGGAGCAGGAGTAGACCATTCGGCCCTTCGAACCTGCTCCGCCATTCAATATGATCATGGCTGATCCTCTATCTCAATACCATATCCCTTGATGCCTTTTGTGTCTAGAAATCTATCTAGCTCCTTCTTAAATATATTAAATGTCTTGGCCTCCACAGCCTTCTGATAGAGAATTCCACAGGTTCACCACCCTCTGAGTGAAGAAATTTTTCCTAACCTCAGTCCTAAATGTCCTACCCCGTATCCTGAGACTGTGACCCCTCGTTCTGGACCCCCCCCCAGCCAGGGGAAACATCCTCCCAGCATCCAGTCTGTCTAGCCCTGTCAGAATTTTATATGTTTCAATGAGATCCTCTCTCATTCTTCTAAACTCAAGTGAATACAGGCTGAGTCAACCCAATCTCTCCTCATACGACAGTCCTGCCGTCCCAGGAATCAGTCTGGTGAACCTTCACTGCACTCCCTCTATGGCAAGTATATCCTTTCTTAGGTAGAGACCAAAACTGCACACAATACTTCAGATGTGGTCTCACCAAGGCCCTGTATAACTGCAGTAAGACATCCTGCTCCTGTACTCAAATACTCTTGCAATGAAGGCCAACATACATACGAACAGGAGTAGGCCATTCAGCCCCTCGTGCCTGCTCCGCCATTTGATAAGATCATGGCTGATCTGTGATCTAACTCCATATACCTGCCTTTGGCCCATATCCCTTAATACCTTTGGTTGCCAAAAAGCTATCTATCTCACATTTAAATTTAGCAATTGAGCTGGTATCAATTGCCATTTGCGGAAGAGAGTTCCAAACTTCTACAACCCTTTGTGTGTAGAAATGTTTTCTAATCTCACTCCTGAAAGGTCTGGCTCTAATTTTTAGACTGTGCCCCCTACTCCTAGAATCCCGAACCAGCGGAAATAGTTTCTCTCTATCCACCCTATCTGTTCCCCTTAATATCTTATAAACTTCAATCAGATCATCCCTTAACCTTCAAATCTCCAGAGAATACAACCCCAATTTGTGTAATCTCTCCTCGTAACTTAACCCTTGAAGTCCGGGTATCATTCTAGTAAACCTACGCTGCACTCCCTCCAAGGCCAAAATGTCTTTCCGAAGGTGCGGTGCCCAGAACTGCTCACAGTACTCCAGGTGCGGTCCAACCAAGGTTTTGTATAGCTGCAGCATAACTTCTGCCCCCTTGTATTCTAGTCCTCTAGATATAAAGGCCAGCATTCCATTAGCCTTATTGATTATTTTCTGCACCTGTTCCATTTGCCTTCCTTTTTTTTTTCTTTAAAGAGACTCTCCATTTGCCTTCCTAACTGCTTGCTGCACCTGCATGTTTGCTTTCAGTGACTGGTGTACAAGGACACACGGGTCCCTTTGTACATCAACATTTCCCAATCTATCACCATTTAAATGATATTCTGCCTTTCGGCTTTTCCTTCCAAAGTGGATAACTTCACATTTATCCACATTAAACTGCATCTGCCATGTATTTGCCCACTCACTCAACTTGTCTAAATTGCCTTGAAACCTCTTTGCATCCTCCTCACATCTCATGATCCCACCTAGTTTTGTGTCATCGGCAAACTTGGAAATATTACATTTGGTTCCCTCATCCAAATCATTGATATATATTGTGAATAGCTGGGGCCCAAGCACTGATCCCTGCGGTACCCCACTAGTCACCGCCTGCCACCCCGCGAAAGACCCGTTTATTCCGACTCTCTGTTTCCTGTCTGTTAACCAATTCTCAATCCTTGCCAGTATATTCCCCCCAATCCCATGTGCTTTAATTTTGCACAATGACCTCTTATGTGGGACTTTATCAAAGGCATTCTGAAAATCCAAATAAACCACATCCACTGGTTCTCCCTTATCTATTCCACTCGTTACATCCTCAAAAAACTCCAGTAGGTTTGTCAAACATCATTTACCTTTCATAAATCCATGTTGACTTTGTCTAATCCCATTGATATTTTCTAAGAGGACAGCATGCCGGAAATCCCAAGAAAACTTATATTGAATCAGGGACAGGGACTCGATAAAATTAACATAAGTAAAGCAACAGTAATGAAGAAAATAATAGCACTAAAGAGTGACAAATCCCCAGGACCAGATGGTTTCCATCCCAGGGTTTTAAAGGAAGTAGGTGAGCACATTGCGGATGCCCTAACTATAATCTTTCAAAGTTCTCTAGATTCAGGAACCGTCCCTCTAGATTGGAAAATTGCACGTCACTCCGCTTTTTAAGAAAGGAGAGAGAGGGAAACCGGGGAATTATAGATCAGTTAGCCTAACATCTGTTGTGGGGAAATTGCTGGAGTCTATAATTAAGGATAGGGTGACTGAACACCTCGAGAATTTGCAGTTAATCAGAGAGAGCCAGCATGGATTTGTGAAAGGTAGGTCGTGCCTGACAAACCTGATTGAATTTTTTGAAGAGGTGGCTAAAGTAGTGGACAGGGGAATGTCAATGGATGTTATTTATATGGACTTCCAGAAGGCATTTGATAAGGTCCGACTTAGATGAAGGCATAGAAAGTCCCATATCTAAGTTTGCCGATGACACAAAGATTGGTGGCATTGTAAGCAGTGTAGATGAAAACATAAAATTACAAAGCGATATTGATAGATTAGGTGAATGGGCAAAACTGTGGCAAATGGAATTCAATGTAGACAAATGTGAGGTCATCCACTTTGGATCAAAAAAGGATAGAACAGGGTACTTTCTAAATGGTAAAAAGTTAAAAACAGTGGATGTCCAAAGGGACTTAGGGGTTCAGGTACATAGATCATTGAAGTGTCATGAACAGGTGCAGAAAATAATCAATAAGGCAAATGGAATGCTGGCCTTTATATCTAGAGGACTGGAGTACAAGGGGGCAGAAGTTATGCTGCAGCTATACAAAACCCTGGTTAGACCGCACCTGGAGTACTGTGAGCAGTTCTGGGCACCGCAACTTGGGAAGGACATATTGGCCTTGGAGGGAGTGCAGCGTAGGTTTACTAGAATGATACCCGGACTTCAAGGGTTAAGTTACGAGGAGAGATTACACAAATTGGGGTTGTATTCTCTGGAGTTTCGAAGGTTAAGGGGTGATCTGATCGAAGTTTATAAGATATTAAGGGGAACAGATAGGGTGGATAGAGAGAAACTATTTCCGCTGGTTCGGGATTCTAGGAGTAGGGGGCACAGTCTAAAAATTAGAGCCAGACCTTTCAGGAACGAGATTAGAAAACATTTCTACACACAAAGGGTGGTAGAAGTTTGGAACTCTCTTCCGCAAACGGCAATTGATACTAGCTCAATTGCTAAATTTAAATGTGAGATAGATAGCTTTTTGGCAACCAAAGGTATTAAGGGATATGGGCCAAAGGCAGGTATATGGAGTTAGATCACAGATCAGCCATGATCTTATCAAATGGCGGAGCAGGCACGAGGGGCTGAATGGCCTACTCCTGTTCCTATGTTCCTGTGTTCCTAAGTGTCCTGTTATCACATCCTTTATAATCGATCTAGTATTTTCCTTACTACTGATGTTAGGCTAACTGGTCTGTAATTCCCTGTTTTCTCTCCCTCCTTTTTTAAATAGTGGGGTTACATTTGCCACCCTCCAATCTGCAGGAACTGTTCCATAATCTAGAATTTTGGAAGATGACAACTAATACATCCTCTATTTCCATGGCTACCTCTTTTAGTACTCTGGGATGCAGATTATCAGGCCCTGGGGATTTATCAGCTTTCATTCCCATTAATTTCTCCAGCACTTTTTTTACTAATACTAATTTCCTTTAATTCCTCCTTCTCGTTAGTCCCTTGGTTCCCTAGCATTTCCGGGAAGTTATTTGTGTTCTCTTCCATGAAGACAGAACCAAAGTATTTGTTTAATTGCTCTGCCATTTTCTTGTTCCCCGTTTCTGACTGTAAGGGACCTACATTTGTCTTTACTAATCTTTTTCTTTTTACACACTTGTAGAAGCTTTTACAGTCCACTTTTATGTTCCCTGCTAGTTTACTCTCATACTCTATTTTTCCCCTCTTAATCAATCTCTTGGTCCTTTTTTGAGAATTCTAAACTGCTCCCAAACCTCAGGCTTGCTACTTTTTCTGTCAACTTTATATGACTCCTCTTTGGATCTAATACTATCCTTAATTTCTTGTGTTAGCCGTGGTTGGATCGCTTTTTCTTTTGTGTTTATGCGCCAGAAAGGAATGTATAATTGTTGCAATTCATGCATTTGTTCCTTAAACGTTAGCCATTGCCTATCCACCGTCATGCCTTTTAATGAAGCTCCCCAATCTATCACAGCCAACTCACTCCTCATACCTTCGTGGTATCTTTTGTTTAGATTTAGGGCCCTAGTTTTGGATTGGACTACTTCACTTTCCATCTTAATAAAGAATTCTTTCATGTTATGGTCACTCTTCCCTAAACGACCCTGCACAACAGGATTATTAATTAACCCCTTCTCAGTGCACAATACCCCCTGAAATCTCATGGCATCAGGTCAAACATGGGCAAGGAAACCTCCTGCTGATTACCACCTACCGTCCTCCCTCAGCTGATGAATCAGTCCTCCTCCATGTTGAGCACCACTTGGAGGAAGCACTGAGGGTAGCAAGGGCACAAAATGTACTCTGGGTGGGGGACTTCAATGTCCATCACCAAGAGTGGCTCGGTAGCACCACTACTGACCGAGCTGGCCGAGTCCTGAAGGACATAGCTGCCAGACTGGGCCTGCGGCAGGTGGTGAGTGAACCAACACAAAGGATAAACTTACTTGACCTCGTCCTCACCAATCTACCTGTCGCAAATGCATCTGTCCATGACAGTATTGGTAGGAGTGACCACCGCACAGTCCTCGTGGAGTCCCGTCTTGGCACTGAGGACACCATCCAACGTGTTGTGTGGCACTACCACCGTGCTAAATGGGATAGATTCAGAACAGATCGAGCAGCTCAAAACTGGGCATCCATGAGGCACTGTGGGCCATCAGCAGCAGCAGAATTGTATTCCAGCACAATCTGTAACCTCATGGCCCGGCATATTCCTCACTCTACCATTATCAACAAGCCAGGGGATCAACCCTGGTTCAATGAAGAGTGTAGAAGAGCATGCCAGGAGCAGCACCAGGCGTACATAAAAATGAGGTGCCAACCTGGTGAAGCTACAACTCGGGACTACATGCATGCAAAACAGCAGAAGCAACAAGCTATAGACAGAGCTAAGCGATTCCACAACAAACGTATCCGATCAAAGCTCTGCAGTCCTGCCACATCCAGTCGTGAATGGTGGTGGACAATTAAACAAGTAATGGGAGGAGGAGGCTCTGTAAACATCCCCATCTTCAATGATGGCAGAGTCCAGCACGTGAGTGCAAACGACAAGGCTGAAGCGTTTGCAATCATCTTCAGCCAGAAGTGCCAAGTGGATGATCCATCTCGGCCTCCTCCCGATATCATAGAATCATAGAATCATAGAAGTTACAACATGGAAACAGGCCCTTCGGCCCAACATGTCCATGTCGCCCAGTTTATACCACTAAGCTAGTCCCAATTGCCTGCACTTGGCCCATATCCCTCTATACCCATCTTACCCATGAAACTGTCCAAATGCTTTTTAAAAGACAAAATTGTACCCGCCTCTACTACTGCCTCTGGCAGCTCGTTCCAGACACTCACCACCCTTTGAGTGAAAAAATTGCCCCTCTGGACCCTTTTGTATCTCTCCCCTCTCACCTTAAATCTGTGCCCCCTCGTTATAGACTCCCCTACCTTTGGGAAAAGATTTTGACTATCGACCTTATCTATGCCCCTCATTATTTTATAGACTTCTATAAGATCACCCCTAAACCTCCTACTCTCCAGGGAAAAAAGTCCCAGTCTGTCTAACCTCTCCCTGTAAGTCAAACCATCAAGTCCCGGTAGCATCCGAGTAAATCTTTTCTGCACTCTTTCTAGTTTAATAATATCCCCACCATCACAGAAGCCAATCTTCAGCCAATTCGATTCACTCCGCGTGATGTCAAGAAACGGCTGAGTGCACTGGATACAGCAAAGGCTATGGGCCCCGACAACATCCCGGCTGGAGTGCTGAAGACTTGTGTTCCAGAACGAGCTGCGCCTCTAGCCAAGCTGTTCCAGTACAGCTACAACACTGGCATCTACCCGACAATGTGGAAAGTTGCCCAGGTATGTCCTGTCCACAAAAAGCAGGACAAATCCAATCCGGCCAATTACCGCCCCATCAGTCTACTCTCAATCATCAGCAAAGTGATGGAAGGTGTCGTCGACAGTGCTATCAAGCGGCACTTACTCACCAATAACCTGCTTACCGATGCTCAGTTTGGGTTCCGCCAGGACCACTCGGCTCCAGACGTCATTACAGCCTTGGTCCAACATGGATAAAAGAGCTGAATTCCAGAGGTGAGGTGAGAGTGACTGCCCTTGACATCAAGGCAGCATTTGACCGAGTTTGGCACCAAGGAGCCCTAGTAAAATTGAAGTCAATGGGAATCAGGGGGAAAACTTTCCAGTGGCTGGAGTCATACCTGGCACAAAGGAAGATGGTAGTGGTTGTTGGAGGCCAATCATCTCAGCCCCAGGACTTTGCTACAGGAGTTCCTCAGGGCAGTGTCCTAGGCCCAACCATCTTCAGCTGCTTCATCAATGACCTTCCCTCTATCATAAGGTCAGAAATTGGGATGTTCACTGATGATTGCAGAGTGTTCAGTTCCATTCGCAACCCCTCAAATAGTGAAGCAGTCCGAGCCCTCATGCAGCAAGGCCTGGACAACATCCAGGCTTGGGCTGATAAGTGGCAAGTAACATTCGCGCCAGACAAGTGCCAGGCAAGACCATCTCCAACAAGAGAGAGTCTAACCATCTCCCCTTGACATTCAACGGCATTACCATCGCCGAATCCCTCACCATCAACATCCTGGGGGTCACCATTGACTAGAAACTTAACTGGACCAGCCATATAAATACTGTGGCTACAAGAGCAGGTCAGAGGCTGGGTATTCTGTGGCGAGTGACTCACCTCCTGACTCCCCAAAGCCTTTCCACCATCTACAAGGCACAAATCAGTATGTGATGGAATACTCCCCACTTGCTTGGATGAGTGCAGCTCCAACAACACTCAAGAAGCTCAACACCATCCAGGACAAAGCAGCCCGCTTGATTGGCATCACATCCACCACCCTAAGCATTCACTCCCTTCACCACCGGCGCACCATGGCTGCAGTGTGTACCATCCACAGGATGCACTGCAGCAACTCACCAAGGCTTCTACGACAGCACCTCCCAAACCCGCGACCTCTACCACCTAGAAGGACAAGGGCAGCAGGCACATGGGAACAACACCACCTGCACGTTCCCCTCCAAGTCACACACCATCCCGACTTGGAAATATATCGCCGTTTCTTCATCGTCGCTGGGTCAAAATCCTGGAACTCCCTTCCTAACAGCACTGTGGGAGAACCTTCACCACACGGACTGCAGCGGTTCCAGAAGGTGGCTCACCACCACCTTCTCAAGGGCAATTAGGGATGGGCAATAAATGCTGGCCTCGCCAGCGACGCCCACATCCCATGAACGAATAATAAAAAATTACCCAATCTAGGATAGCCTGTTCCCTGGTTGGCTCCTCAACGTACTGGTCTAAAAATCCATCTCGTACACACTCCAGGAATTCATCCTCCACAGTATTATTGCTAATTTGGTTTGGCCAATCTATATGTCGATTAAAGTCACCCGTGATTACTGTAGTGCCCTGGTTACATGCATCTCTAATTTCCTGTTTGATGCCGTCCCTTACATTACCACTACTGTTTGGAGATCTATAGACAACTCCCACCAGTGTTTTCTGCCCCTTGGTGTTTCTTAACTCCACCCAGACTGATTCTACATCTTGATTTTCTGAGCCAATATCCTTTCTCACTATTGCTCTGATTTCATCCTTTACTAACAACATCACCCCACCTCCTTTTCGTTTTTGCCTGTCCTTCCTAAATATCAAATACCCTCGGATATTCATCTCCCAGCCTTGGTCACCCTGCAGCCATGTTTCCATAATCAGAATTATATCATATCCATTTACATCTATTTGCGCTGTTAATTTGTCTACCTTATTACGAATGCTTCGTGCATTCAGATACAGTGCCTTTAGATCTGTCTTTTTAACATTTTTAGACATGTTAACATTTTTTGTACTATGGCCTTATTTGTCTTATTACCATTTTTTCTTACCCGGACCCTATTTGTTAGTGCACTCTTTTGTTTGTATGCTCTCTTTAGCATTCCAGATTTCTCTCCACCGGGACCCCCCCCACCCCACCTTATTTAGTTTAAAGCCCCATCTACCTCCCTAGTTATTCGATTCACTAGAACTCTGGTCCCAGCATGGTTCAGGCGTAATCCGTCCCAGTGGAACAGCTCTCTCTTTCCCCAGTACTGGTACCAGTGTCCCACGAATCAAAACCCACTTCTCCCACACCAATCCTTGAGCCACGTATTCATCTCTCTGATCTTATTTACCCTGTGCCAATTTGCTCAGAATTTTGAAATGGAAGATAAGTAGACAGAGGCTGTGCTCTTCACAAAAACACTTGAGCTACGGAGAGGGACATCTGACCAGCCTCTTGGCCAAGGTAGGTGTGCAGCACAAGGAGGGAAATTGAGGCTTAAAATGTTTGTGCAGAAAATATTTTATAGGGAAAACATTATACAGCACCTGGCTTCATGTACCATGTGTACGATGGCTAGCCGGGCCAATAGGTCAAAGGATGTATCAGCTGCTGACTGCCACAAACCTGGGAAAGCAATTCAGAGCCATTAGAAGTCAGTATTATACATGTCCAAACTTATTAAAGGAAGAGGGACAAAACAAACTAAAAGAAAACAGCACAACTGGTACAGATAAATTCATGGATATTGTATCACCGCACTGCACCAAAAAGGAACTCTCGTTGGAAATTCTGCAACTTGCTTATCTAAGATGGTAAGTAATGAGAGCAATCCAACTTAACTTTCCTAGAAAATCTACATAGAATTGCAATATTTGGTAAAGGATGTCTCATTCTGACCAACAGTATTCTGGGCCATATTGGGATTTGAGCTCATGCTTGCAATTGGTCAGTAAAGCAAGGTAGTGGCGGTTGGCGGAGAGGAGTGATATTTCCATTCCCTCCACATAAACACACCGAGGGAGAATTAAAGTGATGTCAATCTGTCCCACTGTTACACACCTAGTGTGATGTCCAGGAGTATTAGTGTCCATCCAATGGTTGGAGAACTAGGGAGGGTAATGGCAAAACTAGAAGGACAGGGCTATTCTGGCGCAGACTGTTGCTGCCATTACATTATGAACTAGCACCAAATTCGCAATACAATACTGTCCATCTAACTGGAACCAGCTAACTCGACCTAAAGCAGTAGTCTGTCAGTTCCAGCAGGTCACACACAGCCCGGGTCACACAGCCCAATTGCAGAAACAGGGGTAGAACTTTAGCAAAACCCAGCACATTAGGAAAAAAATCCAAGAAAAAAATAAAATTTTATGAAGAAAATGTCTAAATGTTGTTTCTCTCACCAAGATCAAATCCTCACAATCACACATTTACATTCCCATTTTACGGTCAGCAACTTATAGCACAAAATTAACACGCAGGGAGAAGATTTTCCCTGTGCAACAAAAGCATAAGTTCAGACAGGAGAACTCTCCCTTCCTCCCCCCAACATCATGTTATGCCTCCACAGCAACGCCAGTGAAGCAACCACATGGGTGGCCCAGGGTCACCAGGCTGGGCCCAGGGTCACCACCCTCACCGGGCTGGGCCCAGGGTCACCGGGCTGGGCCCAGGGTCACCACCTTCACCGGGCTGGGCCCAGGGTCACCACCCTCACCGGGCTGGGCCCAGGGTCACCACCTTCACCGGGCTGGGCCCAGGGTCACCACCTTCACCGGGCTGGGCCCAGGGTCACCACCCTCACCGGGCTGGGCCCAGGGTCACCACCCTCACCGGGCTGGGCCCAGGGTCACCACCCTCACCGGGATGGGCCCAGGGTCACCACCCTCACCGGGCTGGGCCCAGGGTCACCACCTTCACCGGGCTGGGCCCAGGGTCACCACCTTCACCGGGCTGGGCCCAGGGTCACCACCCTCACCGGGCTGGGCCCAGGGTCACCACCTTCACCGGGCTGGGCCCAGGGTCACCACCTTCACCGGGCTGGGCCCAGGGTCACCACCCTCACCGGGCTGGGCCCAGGGTCACCACCTTCACCGGGCTGGGCCCAGGGTCACCACCTTCACCGGGCTGGGCCCAGGGTCACCTCCTTCACCGGGCTGGGCCCAGGGTCACCACCCTCACTGGGCTGGGCTATGTACTGGTGCTGGAACAACAGCATATGGAGCAAGAATTTCATCACCAAGGTACAAAGCTTGTCCTGGGTTTCTTGGTACAAAGCTGCCTGCACCATGTCTGTAAATCCATTTTTAAAAATTCGTTCATGGGATGTGGGCGTCGCTGGCGAGGCCAGCATTTATTGCCCATCCCTAATTGCCCTTGAGAAGGTGGTGGTGAGCCTCCTTCTTGAACCGCTGCAGTCCGTGTGGTGAAGGTTCTCCCACAGTGCTGTTAGGAAAGGAGTTCCAGGATTTTGACCCAGCGACGATGAAGGAACGGCGATATATTTCCAAGTCGGGATGGTGTGTGACTTGGAGGGGAACGTGCAGGTGGTGTTGTTCCCATGTGCCTGCTGCCCTTGTCCTTCTAGGTGGTAGAGGCCCTGTGGATGGTTCGCACTGCAGACAGTGTGCACCGGTGGTGAAGGGAGTGAATGTTTAAGGTGGTGGATGGGGTGCCAATCAAGCGGGCTGCTTTGTCCTGGATGGTGTTGAGCTTCTTGAGTGTTGTTGGAGCTGCACTCATCCAGCCAAGTGGAGAGTATTCCATCACACTCCTGACTTGTGCCTTGTAGATGATGGAAAGGCTTTGGGGAGTCAGGAGGTGAGTCACTCGCCGCAGAATACCCAGCCTCTGACCTGCTCTTGTAGCCACAGTATTTATATGGCTGGTCCAGTTAAGTTTCTGGTCAATGGTGACCCCCCAGGATGTTGATGGTGGGGGATTCGGCGATGGTAATGCCGTTGAATGTCAAGGGGAGATGGTTAGACTCTCTCTTGTTGGAGATAATCATGCCTGGCACTTGTCTGGCGCAAATGTTACTTGCCACTTATCAGCCCAAGCCTGGATGTTGTCCAGGTCTTGCTGCATGCGGGCTCGGACTGCTTCATTATTTGAGGGGTTGCGAATGGAACTGAACACTCTGCAATCATCAGTGAACATCCCCATTTCTGACCTTATGACAGAGGGAAGGTCATTGATGAAGCAGCTGAAGATGGTTAGGCCTAGGACACTGCCCTGAGGAACTCCTGCAGGAATGTACTGGGGCTGAGATGATTGGCCTCCAACAACCACTACCATCTTCCTTTGTGCTAGGTATGACTCCAGCCACTGGAGAGTTTTCCCCCTGATTCCCATTGACTTAAATTTTAGTAGGGCTCTTTGGTGCCACACTCGGTCAAATGCTGCCTTGATGTCAAGGGCAGACACTCTCACCTCACCTCTGGAATTCAGCTCTTTTGTCCATGTTTGGACCAAGGCTGTAATGACGTCTGGAGCCGAGTGGTCCTGGCGGAACCCAAACTGAGCATTGGTGAGCAGGTTATTGGTGAGTAAGTGCCGCTTGATAGCACTGTCGATGACACCTTCCATCACTTTGCTGATGATTGAGAGTAGACTGATGGGGCGGTAATTAGCCGGATTGGATTTGTCCTGTTTTTTGTGGACAGGACATACCTGGGCAATTTTCCACATTGTCGGGTAGATGCCAATGTTGTAGCTGTACTAGAACTGTTTGGCTAGAGGCGCAGCTAGTTCTGGAACACAAGTCTTCAGCACTCCAGCCGGGATGTTGTCGGGGCCCATAGCCTTTGCTGTATCCAGTGCACTCAGCCGTTTCTTGATATCATATGGAGTGAATCGAATTGGCTGAAGACTGGCTTCTGTGATGGTGGGGATATCGGGAGGAGGCCGAGATGGATCATCCACTTGGCACTTCTGGCTGAAGATGGTTGCAAACGCTTCAGTCTTGTCTTTTGCACTCACGTGCTGGACTCCGCCATCATTGAGGATGGGGATGTTTGCAGAGCCTCCTCCTTCCATTACTTGTTTAATTGTCCACCACCATTCACGACTGGATGTGGCAGGACTGCAGAATTTTGATCTGATCCGTTGGTTGTGGAATCGCTTAGCTCTGTCTATAGCATGTTGCTTCCGCTGTTTAGCATGCATGTAGTCCCGAGTTGTAGCTTCACCAGTTTGGCACCTCATTTTTATGTACGCCTGGTGCTGCTCCTGGCATGCTCTTCTACACTCCTCATTGAACCAGGGTTGATCCCCTGGCTTGTTGGTAATGGTAGAGTGAGGAATATGCCGGGCCATGAGGTTACAGATTGTGCTGGAATACAATTCTGCTGCTGCTGATGGCCCACAGCGCCTCATGGATGCCCAGTTTTGAGCTGCTAGATCTGTTCTGAATCTATCCCATTTAGCACGGTGGCAGTGCCACACAACACGTTGGATGGTGTCCTCAGTGCGAAGACGGGACTTTGTCTCCGCGAGGACTGTGCAGTGGTCACTCCTACCAATACTGTCATGGACAGATGCATCTGCGACAGATAGATTGGTGAGGATGAGGCCAAATAGTTTTCTCCCTCGTGTTGGTTCACTCACCACCTGCCGCAGGCCCAGTCTGGCCGCTATGTCCATCAGGACTCGGCCAGCTCGGTCAGTAGTGGTGCTACCGAGCCACTCTTGGTGATAGACATTGAAGTCCCCCACCCAGAGTACATTTTGTGCCTTTGCTACCCTCAGTGCTTCCTCCAAGTGGTGCTCAACATGGAGGAGGACTGATTCATCAGCTGAGGGAGGACGGTAGGTGGTAATCAGCAGGAGGTTTCCTTGCCGATGTTTGATGTGATGCCATGAAATTTCATGGGGTCCGGAGTCAATGTTGAGGACTCCCAGGGCCACTCCACTCCAAAGTTGTGACTCCATTTATTTCAATAGGCAGGTTTGCTTAAATATTAGCACAGGGCAGTGTTAGCTTTATTCTATTTAACACAGAATGCCATTTACTAACCAGGTTGCCACCTTTGCCCATTTTGATCTTGCCAGGTTCCAGCACAGTGAGTTTCTTCAGCCTGCTGGGTTGCATTTATGCTTCTGCCTGGCCAATCTCCTGGATTTTGCCCGAGTTCCACCAGATCTGTACTTCATGTGTCAGTTTTACCTGTTGGGAAGTGGGACAAACAGTAAGATTTTAAACAATTGGAATTCTCAGAGCAGCTACAGTATCACCTGTTAACCATAAAAATCTGGAAAAGTGAAAGAAATGAAATAAAAAAAAACACAATTTCTTTTCAAGCACCTTTCCTCAGAGAGAGGTGAAGCATATCCACCCACTGCACTACAATTCACATTTCTCACAAATATTAATTGACACAAACTGCTTTAAAAATGTGCTTCCTGTGTTGACCATCTGATGCAACAACTCACTCATTGAAGAAAGTCTTTTCCAATCGTTCATTGCCTCTCCGAGCCATGAGAAAGCTGGTGGCTAATCTACTCTGAGCCTCTGCCAATACTTTCAGGTACATGATTTATAATATCATCACATGACAAAATGTCTCAATGTTTCACACAAAAGATTACTTTTTGAATTGCACAACTGTTCTGTGGCCAATAATGGTGGCCAGTAGCCGTCCTGTGCCAGCAATTTCCATAAACAGTGATGAGATGAATGATTAATAGGTGTTTTTTTTAAATATAAAATAGATGGTATTGCTGAGTACATTGGCTAGGACACCAGGAGAATTCCGTGCTCCTCTGTGAATGATGCCATGCGATCTTTCATGTCCACATGAACGATTGGAACAAGATTCCAGAACCTCTGTTTCACATCTCAGCTGAAGGACCCCAATGACAACAACTTCCCCTCAGTAGTTCACTGCAATGTCAGCCTATATTGTGCTCAAATCCTGTTCTGGCATTCGAACTCAAAACCATTTTAACCAAAGAGT
Organism: Heptranchias perlo; assembly: GCF_035084215.1. Classification (NCBI taxonomy): domain Eukaryota; kingdom Metazoa; phylum Chordata; class Chondrichthyes; order Hexanchiformes; family Hexanchidae; genus Heptranchias; species Heptranchias perlo. Next base: position 186,386 of record NC_090358.1, on the reverse strand, counting down.
GTACTACCATCTGAGCCAAAATCGTTCAACAAGCTGCTGGGAGCTACAGCTTCACAGCAAAGGAAGAAAGAGGAAGTCTGGTTTACCCTTCTGTCACCCAGGGTGAGGCCATTCACCTTTGCTCTTTGCTGAGATTGCAAGCTGAAGTCCTGCCATCCTGTGGGGTTGTGGGAAAGTCCATGACAATTGCCACAGAGGCACAGCGACAATGAAGAATAAACAAGTCTCCCGCAATCAGCTTTTAACAATGAATCATCATGTTCTCCTCAGGGTCTGCTCTACAAAGAATCTTCAAAGCACAGTAACAGAGAGCATTCTCAGAACTTGTAGAAGAGGCAGACTTTGGGGAGGAATTCTCTAAGGAATCAAACAATTGAGAGACAGATGGAAATATATCAAATGCATACACTGGTAAGGAAATGAAAATCACAGACAACACATCTGCAACTAAATTATAGGAAAAAAATAATTCACTGGGGAATCTGAATTCTGAAAATGTATTTGGATGAAGAAAACAGAGGGACCAGAGTGCAGTTGTTACATTTCACTTCAAACTTTCTTTGCTGATCATAAAATATGAAATTAAACAGATTTTTGAAAAGATGTATTAACACTAGAGTTTCATGCAGTGTCTTTGCCCAGTATACAGCACGTGTTGAAGAAGCTAGTCGAATCTCTGTTGCTGAGGCGTGTATAGTCATGCTGCCACTTAGTGACTCCAGAGACAATGCCAGATGTCAGCAGCTTGTGCAGACAAACCAAGAGGTAAGAAAATGAAAACTTTTACAATGAAGCCACTAAACAGAAAATTTATTGAATGGGGATTGGCTTCTGTCATAACCAGGAGAACTATAATGAGGTCTTTCTACATATTTGATACATCAAAAGATTTTGCATTGAACACTTCAGATAGACCGGGAAAAAAAGTGTAAAGAGCAAAGAAGGGGAGGAATTCCTGAAATGTCTACAGAAGAACTTTCTTGATCAGTATGTTTCCAGCCCAGTGAGGAAGGAAACAGTACTGGATCTAGTTCTGGGGAAAGAAGTGGGGCAAGTTTCAAAGGGTGAACATTTAGGAAACAGTGATCACAATATCATTAGGTTTAGAATAGTTATGGAAAATGATAAGGAACAATCAAAGGTGAAAATACTTAACTGGAAGCGAGCTAATTTCAGGGAGTTGAAAAGGGATCTGGCCCAGGTGGATTGGAAACAAAGGTCGGCAGGCAAAACAGTAAATGAGCAATGGGGAGCCTTCGAAAAGGAGATAGTTCGGGGACAGACTAGACACATTTCTATGAGGGGGAAAGGAAGGGCATCCAAAGCTAGAGCACATTGGATGAATAAAGAAATAGGGGTTAAAATGAAACAGAAAAAGGAGGCTTATGATAAATGTGAGACTTATAATACAGTAGAGAACCAAATTGAATACAGAAAGTGCAGAGGAGAACTGAGAAAAGAAATGAGGGACAAAGAGTGTGAAAAAAGATTAGTGGGTAACATAAAAGGGGACCCAAAAGTCTTTTATAAACTTATAAATAGTAAAAGGATAGTCAAAGGAAGGGTGGGCAAAACAGGAGATCTTCTTGTGGCTGCAGAGGGCATGGCTGAGGTACTAAATGAGTACTTTGGTTCTGTCTTCACCAAACAAGAAGATGCTGCCAATGTCACAGTAAAGGAGGAGGTAGTAGAGAAATTGGATAGGATAAAAATAGATAAAGAGGAGGTACTCAAAAGGTTGGCAACACTGAAGTATAAAAGTCACCTGGTCTGGATGGGATGCTCCTTGATTGCTGAGGGAAATAGCAGAGGCTCTGGCCACAATCTTCCAATCCTCCTTAGATATGGGAGTGGTGCCAGAGGACTGGAGGATTGCAAATGTTACACCCCTGTTCAAAAAAGGGGAGAGGGATAAACCCGGCAATTACAGGCCAGTCAGCCTAACGTCGGTGGTGGGGAAACTTTTAGAGACAATAATCTGAGACAAAATTAATTGTCACTTGGGAGAACATGGGTTAATAAATAACAGCCGACACGGATTTGTTAAAGGTAAATCGTGTCTGACTAACTTGATTGAATTATTCGATGAAATAACGGAGAGGGTTGATGAGGGTAGTGTAGTTGATGTGTATATGGACTGTGGCTGTGGATACGAAATTGGCTGAGACACAGACAGCATGGAGTAGTGGTGAACGGTTGCTTTTCAGACTGGAGGGAAGTATACAGTGGTGTTCCTCCAGAGGTCGGTATTAGGACCACTGCTGTTTGTGATATATATCAATGACCTGGACTTGGGCATAGAGGGTATAATTTCAAAGTTTGCGGACGACACGAAACTTGGAAATGTAATAAATAATGTGGAGGATAGTAACAGACTGCAGGAGGACGTAGACACACGGGTGAAATGGGCAGACACATGGCAGGTGAAATTTAATGCAGTGAAGTGTGAAGTGATGCATTTCGGAAGGAAAAAGGAGAGGCAATATAATCTAACTGGTACAATTTTCAAGGTGAGGGGGGGGCAGGAACAGAGAGGCCTGGGGGTTCACATACAAAAATCTTTGAAGGTGGCAGGACAAGTTGATATAGCTGTTAAAAAAAATACAAGAAACTTGGCTTTATCAATAAAGGCACAGAGTACAAAAGCAAGGAAGTTATCGTAAACCCTCATAAATCACCAGTTAGATCTCAGCTAGAGTATTGTGTCCAATTGTGGGCAGCACACTTTAGGAAGGACTTCAAGGCCTTGGAGAGGGTGCAGCGCCATTACAAACTCCTCCCGGAACATCTCCATGGCGCTGGGGGGGGGGGGAGGGGATGGAAGGAAGTCACAGGCATCGCACGCCAATCAGCTGAGGGGGCGGGACTTCCGGCTCCAGTGCAGTCCCATCTGATGCACATGGGTGGGGCCTGGAGCATGGAGGGGGCGGAGCCTGGGTGCGCAGAGGGAGCGGGGCCTGGAGGGGACAGGGTGAAGAGCGGAGGCGGGCAGGGCCTGTAACGCAGAGGAGTGGGGCCTGCAGGGGACAGGGCGGAGCTTGGAGCATGGATACGGTGGGGCCGGGACCAAGGAAGGGCAGGCCTGGAGCACGGAGGGGCAGGGCCTGGAGCGCAGTGGGGTGGGGCCTGGATTGCGGAGTGGGGTGGGGCCTGGAGCACAGATAGAGCGGGGCCCGGAGCATAGAAGGGGCGGGGCCTGGAGCTCAGATAGGGCGGGGCCCGGAGCATAGAGGGGGCGGGGCCTGGAGCATAGGTAGGGTGGGGCCTGGAGCATAGAGGGGGCGGGGCCTGGAGCATAGGTAGGGTGGGGCCTGGAGCATAGAGGGGGCGGGGCCTGGAGCACAGATAGGGCGGGGCCCGGAGCATAGAGGGGGCGGGGCCTGGAGCATAGGTAGGGTGGGGCCCGGAGCATAGAGGGGGCGGGGCCTGGAGCACAGATAGGGCGGGGCCCGGAGCATAGAGGGGGCGGGGCCTGGAGCATAGGTAGGGTGGGGCCTGGAGCATAGAGGGGGCGGGGCCTGGAGCATAGGTAGGGTGGGGCCTGGAGCATAGAGGGGGCGGGGCCTGGAGCATAGGTAGGGCGGGGCCTGGAGCATAGAGGGGGCGGGGCCTGGAGCATAGGTAGGGTGGGGCCCGGAGCATAGAGGGGGTGGGGCCTGGAGCAGGGATAGGGCGGGGCTCATGAGGTGGATGGGGCTGTGATCAGAGCAGCAGGAGTGAGGCCCAGACTCGGTATCTGCTTGTTGGGAATTGCTCCACCTCCCAGTACCCCAGTTGGAATAGACCATTTTACCCCACAGCCCCGCCCCCCCCCCAGCTCCATCCTCTCCTCTCCCAGCCCCATCCTCCAGGCGCCACCCTATCCCAGTTCTGCCACTCCATGCCCCACCCTCTCCTCTCCCAGTCCCACCCATCCGTGCTCCAGGCCCCTCCCTCTCATTTCCCAGCCCCGCCCCTCCACAGTCCAGGCTCCGCCCCTCGATAAGGTCCCTTAATCTTCTCAACGCAAGGGAATACAAACTGTCCTCATAATTTAAGCCTTTTAGCCTGGTAAGGTGTTATACAAAGGGTTGTTACACAAGATAAGGGCTCATGGGATTGGGGGTAATATATTAGCATGGATTGAGGATTGGTTAATGGACAGAAAACAGAGAGTAGGGATAAACAGGTCATTCTCAGGTTGGCAGGCTGTAACTAGTGGGGTGCCACAAGGATCAGTGCTCGGGCCTCAGCTATTTACAATCTATGTTAACGACTTAGATGAAGGGACCGAGTGTAATGTATCCAAGTTTGCTGATGATACAAATCTAGGTGGGAAAGTAAGCTGTGAGGAGGACACAAAGAGTCTGCAAAAGGATATAGAGAGGTTAAGTGAGTGGGCAAGAAGGTGGCAGATGGAGTATAATGTGGGGAAATGTCAGGTTATTCACTTTGGTAGGAAGAATAGAAAAACGGAATATCTTTTAAATAGTGAGAAACTATCAAATGTTGGTATTCAGAGAGATTTGGGTGTCCTCATACAAGAAACACAAAAAGTTAGCATGCAGGTACAGCAAGCAATTAGGAAAGCAAATGGCATGTTGGCCTATATTGCAGTAGGTTTAGAGTAAGGAAGTCTTACAACAATTGTACTGTGCTTTGGTGAGATCTCACCTGGAGTATTGCTTACAGTTTTGGTCTCCTTATATAAGGAAGGATATACTTACCTTAGAGGCAGTGCAATGAAGGTTCACTAGATTGATTCCTGGGATGAGAGGGTTGTCCGATGAGGAGAGATTGAGTAGAATGGGCCTATACTCTCTGGAGTTTAGAAGAATGAGAGGTGATCTCATTGAAACATATAAGATTCTGAGGGGGCTTGATAGGGTAGATGCTGAGAGGTTTTTTCCCCTGGTTGGAGAGTCTAGAATTAGGGGGCATAGTCGCAGTATATGGGGTTGGCCATTTAAGACTGAGATGAGGAGAAATTTCTTCACACAGAGGGTCGTGATTTTTTGGAATTCTCTACCCCAGAGGGCTGTGAATGCTGAGTCATTGAATATATTCAAGGCATAGGTGGATAGATTTTTGGGCTCTAAGAAAATCAAGGGATATGGGATCGTCGGGAAAGTGGAGTTGAGGTCGAAGATCAGCCATGATCTGATTGAATGGCGGAGCAGGCTCGAGGGTCCATATGGCCCACTCCTGCTCCTATTTCCTATGTTCTTATGTATCATTCACGTGAATCTGCACTGCACCTCCTCCAAGGCCAATATATCTTTCCTGAGGTGCAATGCCCAGAACTGAATGCAAGAATCCAGATTTGGTCTGACCAAAGCTCTGGCCTCAAGCATCACTTTCTCCCTTTTGAATTCCAGCTCACTTGAGATAAAGGTGGGGAAGGGAGCTTAATGAGGATAAACATTTTGTTTATATTAGAACCTTTGAGAAAGCTGGAGGGAGTATATCTTAACGAGATTGAGTGACTGGTATGCAGTGGGCTCTGGGGAAAGCAGAGAGCCAGGGAGAAGAATATCTCAATAAGGTTGAGCATCTGATTTACATTGGGCATTGGATGAAGCAGTGTCCTGCGGATGGGAATTTTCTCAGCAGGTTTAACATCTCCTTTACACTGAAGGAATAGGATGGCATCCTAATGAGGAACAATAACTCATTTCCGTTGGTGCCTTTGAGGAAGCTGCATGCTGGAGTTGGCGATGTCCCATTTATATTGAGGGCCTAGAGGAAGCAGGTTGCTAGGAGGATATCCCAACAAAATATTCCCCTTTACTCCTTTACATTGCAACTATAGACAAAACAGAATGTCTAGAGGATTTTTGAAGGGGAACTGTTGACTACATGCTGGGGTCACCTTCTGGTCTTTGTTATTGATGCCGTACGGCTTTGGTTATCTATCAGGACAAACAGGGTGGCTGCTTAGCTTAACGTTTCTGCTGGACCGGGGGGGGCCACCAATAGCGGCCCCAATGCTGCATTGCAACAACAATCATAGACATTTAATAGATATGAAGCTGGCTCGTGATTCCTGGAGTCTCCAGAGAAAAAGGTCCATTTAACTAAATTCAGATTCAGTCAAAGATATTCAGTGTATTATAATTAAAGTGAAAAACCTCCTAACAGTGAACTGAGGAAAAGATAATGTTGGATCTTACACAGTAGTTTATTAGTCTTACCGATCCATATGTACATCTTAGTAAAAATCTTACTTTCCTGGACACCTCCTGTCTACAAAACCTGAATTTCTGTTGGGTTTTTTTTCATGCTTTTGTATCAATTTTTAAATTATTATAAATTCTTATGTTCATGTTTATATATATCACATTTATTTTGCTTATATAAATTCATTACTCTGTATTTGCAGGTTGCCAGTACCCCCACAAATCACTAAAAAATGCTTTCTGAAAATTGTTAATGCCCAGTAACCGAAATTTCTAATGTCCAAAATAAGGATTTAAACAAAATTAAAACATACATATTTCACAATAACATGATTAAAATTATCATGTATTTCTCATGTATTTTGTGTGCATGGGTACTTTGACTGCCTCAACCTCTGACAAAGACCTGACCTTGGACAATCTTTTTGTTCAGAGCTGTAATGCTGTGATTTGAGTTTGGATTGTACAGTCTGAACACATGCAATGTCCCAGGACACATCAACGCCACTCAGTTAGTTGTACTGATAGAATATTTTTCTTAAGTTTTCAGCAATTTATAGGAACATAGGAGCAGGAATAGGCCATTCAGCCCCTCAAGCCCATTCTGCCATTCAATTAGATCATGGCTGATCTGTATCATAGAATCATAGAAAGTTACAGCACAGAAGGAGGCCATTCGGCCCATTGTGTCTGTGCTGGCCGATAAAGAGCTATCCAGCTTAATCCCACTTTCCAGCACTTGGTCCATAGCCCTGTAGATTACGGTACTTCAAGTGCACATCCAAGTACTTTTTAAATGCATTGAGGGGTTCTGCCTCTACTCCCTTTTCAGACCCTGAGTTCCAGACCCCCACCACCCTTTGGGTGAAAAAATTTCTCCTCAGCTCCCCTCAACTCCTTCTACCAATTACTTTAAATCAATGTCCCCTGGTCACTGACCCCTCGTCTAAGGTAAATAGGTCATCCCTATCCACTCTATCTAGTCCCATCATAATTTCATACACCTCAATTAAATCTCCCCTCAGCCTCCTTTGTTCCAAAGAAAACAACCCCAGCCTATCCAATCTGTCATCATAGCTAAAATTCTCCTGGCAACATCCTCGTAAATCTCCTCTGCACTCTCTCTAGTGCAATTACATCTTTCCTGTAATGTGGTGACCAGAACCGTACGCGGTGCTCAAGCTGTGGCCTAACCAATGTTTTATATAGTTCTAGCATAACCTCCCTGCTCTTATATTCTATGCCTCGGCTAATAAAGTATTCCGTATGCCTCCATCATAACTCCATTTACCCAGTTTGGTTCCGTATTCCTTGCCTAACAAAAATCTATCAATTTTGGTTTTGAAATTTTCAATTGACCCCCAGCCTCAACAACTTTTTGGGGGCGAGAATTCCAGATTTCCACTACACATTGTGTGAAGAAATGCTTCCTGACATTACCCCTGAATAGCTTAGCCCTAATTTTAAGGTTATGCCCACTTGTTCTGGACTCTCACACCAGAGGAAAGAGTTTCTATCTACCCTATTGACACCTTTAATCAGCTTAAACACCTCAATTAGATCACCTCTCAAACTTCTATATTCAAGGGAATACAAGCCTAGTCTATGCAACCTGTCCTCACAATTTAATCCTTTTAGCCCCGGTATCATTCTGGGGAATCTACGCTGCACCCCCTCCAAGGCCACTATATCCTTTCTGAGGTGCGGTGCCCAGAACTGAACGCAGTATCTCCAGATGTGGTCTAACCAGAGTTTTATATAACTGTAGCAGAACTTCCACCTTTTTGTATTCCAGCCCTCTTGAGATAAAGGCCAACATTCCATTAGCCTTTTTAATTATCTTTTGTACCTGTCCACTAGCTTTTAGTGATTTCTGTACTTGGACCCCTAAATCTTTTTACAGCAATGGATAGCGGGGCGCCCTAGTGTTGTGCGTGGGGAGATGGCACACTCACTTAACATATTTAAATCAGGCTCTCACAGTGCAATTGGGAGCCCGATTTAAAATTGACTGTTGCTGCGCAGGTTTCCCATGGGTTGGGAATTCAGCAGTGAAATGGAGGCGGGAGCTGCCAGCTCGACAAGGTAAGTGCCTTTCTCAGCACTCGTTGTGGACCAGGAAGAACAGGAGTGTTCCCCCCCAGCCTCGATCATCAGCCTCCCCCCCGCCCCCAGCCCTCCCGATTGTAGCCTCTCCCCCCTCCCGATCACTCCCTCTACCCCTCCCGATCACACTCTTCCCCTCCCCCCGATCACTCTCTCCCCCCTCCCAATTGCCAGGGACCACCCCCAAGGAACTAAATAGTGTTAATGAGATGCTGCCGTTAAGTTCGGCAGGATCTCCGCGTCCTCGGCCTTGCTGGGTTCTCCGGCCATTTGTGCCCCTCCTCTCACCCTCCCCCCTCTCCCCTCTCCCCTCCTCCCCATAAATATTGGGGCCATAGAATCTTGCAGCACAGGAGGAAGCCATTCGGTCCATCGTGCCTGTGCCGGCTCTTTGAAAGAGCTATCCAATTAGTCCCATTTCACTGCTCTTTCCCCATAGCCTTACAAATTTTTCCTCTTTCAAGTATTTATCCAATTCTCTTTTGAAAGTTATTAATGAATCTGCTTCCACCGCCCTTTCAGGCAGCACATTTCAGATCATAACAACTCGCTGCATAAAAAAATTCTTCTCATCTCCCCCTCTGGTTCTTTTGCAAATTATTTTAAATCTGTGTCCTTTGGTTTCCAACCCTCCTGTCAGTGGAAACAGTTTCTCCCTATTTACTCTATCAAAACCCCTCAAAATTTTGAACACCTCTATTAAATCTCCCCTTAAACTTCTCTGCTCTAAGGAGTATAACCCCAGTTTCTCTAATCTCTCTACAGAACCGAAGTCCCTATTCCCTGATAATTATTCGATAATAGAATCATATTTAACAAAAGAACATATGTTCTGTAGATTTAAAATTCAAGCAATTTATTTTACAAAGAACATGTATTCCATAATGCTAACTACATGCAGAATACACAATCATCAAAATAACAAAGGTTGGTATAGATTCAAGCTGTAAATTATACATAGAGGTGTTTAATATTGGTTCCAATACAGTTTTGTTGGAGCATGTTATTGAAAGTGGTGCAGTGCGTGTCCCCAAGGATCACAACCCAAATGTGAAGCTCTGGTTTCAAACACTGCAAGAAATAAATAGAATTTATATTTACGCATTTCAAAAAGAATAAGCTATTAATATCACAGTTCAATGGATGAACAGAATTGATTTCCTTCTTCAGGAAGAGTTGATTTCATAACTGGCTAATCAAGTTCCTGAAATCAGTTTGTTTGGAGCAAAGTGCTGGTTTAATCCACATCACTGAACTACAGGCTCTTCTGCCATTACTCTCTGTGTTGTGCTCTCCTCTGTTTTCTCAATCTATTAAACAGACGAAGGCCCAACAGATTGTCTCTCTGTCTCCTGCCTCTCTTTCCTCGTCCCATCTTCATGGAGTCCACAACTGATTGCCCAGGAGGGTTCTGCAGGCTCTGGAATACACTCTGCCGATTCATCTGTCTCTCCTTACAGTTGAAGGTCAATGCCACACCTACGTTAGACTTCATGACTCTAGAGGTACTGTCTGAACTTCCATCAAAGCATCTCCCCAGTGCTATTTCTTTGGCTGTCCTTGGATCCTGATCAGTTACTGTGTAGATTCCATAGTTGTGGCCAAGAGGATCGAGTGGGGCCAACATGGTAAACTCACTGGTGTCATTGTTGACAGCAAGAGGAAGGTGGTTGATGAGATATTCCCGTAACATATTGTTCACACTTTCTCTGTGGCAGTTGTCTTGAGGGATGATCTTCACTAATGTGCGGTCAATGCGTTCTTGGTCATAGAGCATTCCACTACATTTGAATTCCAAGCAAACAGCAGAGACACCCAGTTGGTCAATATCACGAGTACTCCGCACATCACGAATGCCGTAAAACTCTCCAGCTGTCCGTGGATGAGTTCCGCCCATGTTTCGAGATCTCACTGTGATCTCTTGAGGTCCACTGAGTTTCACCTTTATATAACAAGCTCTGAATTCCAATGGTCTTGGCCACCAAGCAAGATAATCTTCTGTCCAACTCAGTGGGTCATCTTCATTGAAAGCTACAGTGTTATAATCATATTTGTCTCCTTCAACTCTGTAAAATCGGAAATGGCCAGCACTAAATGAAGCCTCTTCACATTCTTCTAAGTTTTCATAAGGGTAAATAGGACCATTCATTTCATCTGGGACATTGGGAGTGGGTTTGGCTACATTTATTTTAAAAGCTGTCTTCTTAACTTTGGGATCTTCATGATCTGACCTTCTGTATTGCAGCTTATTTAAGTAGGACTGCTGAACACCTATTACATTGGGATCCATTTTGGGGGAGGATGCCACTGTCTCAAGTTCTTCTCCTCCCAGAGTTGCCATTACATAGGCAGAGTAAGCCTCCGGCCTATGGTCATCACAGAATGCTGGCACACACGCGCCGTTTGAACCAGTAATAACGCTGTCAAAACGACCCCAAGCCCTGGGATTGGAGGAAAATCCCACCATGGGCTCCAAGTTAATAAGAGACACAACAACTCCCTCCATCTGATCACCTGACATAAATCGTTCACCTCGAAAGGTTCTGACTTTCACATAGCACCTTCTGCTTTCAGGGACATCCAGGTTAAAAAGTCTTCTCTCTCGGATCTCCATGTTGCCCACCAGGAAGGTTCTCTCCTCTCGTTTTCCTCGTTGACTTCTAATAAAAGTGAAATCACCTTCCACTTCCCAGAAGCCTGTTTCAGGATTAAGTGACCACAGCTTCATTTTCTCCAAGTGTTCTGGCATTTTAACTTGCGCCGAGTCAAGAAAAACCTTTACCTGTCCTGCATTGAGGCTTTCCATTGCTGCTTCATCCATAAAATCAAGAGAAAACATACCGTATGTCCTCAAAGAAAGAACATCACCTTCATCATTAATGAAGTTCAGATCACTCTGGGCTGCCGAAGCCATAGAGATATCTCTTGGATCCAAGAATGTTACACTGGCTTTGACTAAGCCCCTATAGATGTCGCCATTCTGTCTATAGAAGGAGTTGGGGGGAATCTCCAGTTCCACTATGGGGTCTTGGCTTTCTGTTTCCCCCAGGGCGATGGTGTTGCTGATAGTGCAATCCAAAGTGACTGCAGACCTCTTCCTTACAAGTTTAATCTCATGAAACACAGAGCCTCCTTTTTTGTTAAAGGGCAGAACCTTTGTTGTATTCACAAATTTCTGATACCGATCCACAAAAGTGAGCACTAATCGATCTATGTCTGCAGGGACCTGAATGGAGAATGTTCCCTTGTACCCAGTCATACTGATCTTCTTTCCCATCATGAAAATCTGTCCAAACCGCATGGGTTCACCATTATCAGCAGCTATTGCACGCCCACGAACAATTGTCTTGGTTTCAACACACTTCTGACAGCCACAACTGTTAACCACCTTGATGGGAAGCATGTATTTGCTGCAGGAGATCTTCCTTTCTTCCAGTTTCACTGCCCCACAGCAGTAAGATGTATCTCTGCATCGTGACTCTGGTTCTTGCTCTCCAGCACACTTTGCTACAGGACATTTGCCCACGTCATAGTAAAAGGACTGGGTCAGGTTCTGGTAACAATCGTAAGGAAGTCGAATTAAGTGGCTCTCAGGTTTGCGGTTACAGGAAGGAACACCCAGGGCTGTTAAAATAATAACATTTCCAATAAACCTTCATACACTCAGACTTCCTTTTAAAGAAAAATAAAAAGAATTGCAATTGTATATCACATCTCTCAGAAGCATCTCAAAGCACTTCATATATGGTAAATTATGGTGATTTTTGGTATGTAAGAAATTGCGACACAAGAAGATTCCATAAATGACAAAAAGGTAAATGACCAGTTTTTGATGGTGTAATTTGAAGGAGAAATGCTGCAAAAGCTCCCTGCTCTTCTTCATAAAGTGCCACAAGATCTGAAGAGCTATTGGAGCAAATGGCCTTGAGTTTTATATCTAAACCTTGAAGGCGTCTCCAACAATGGAGCACCCTGTCAGTACTGCATTGGAGTGTCAGTCTTCTGGAATGCGCCTTTGCAAGGAAGGTCTGGAGAGAGATGCAGTGGTATCTGTCCAGGTTCAGCTCTACGGCTGTTCCCGGGGACGTACACCGAGACAGACATCAACTGCTGCTGGAAGACCATTAACTCAGTGAAAGACGCCCTTTGGTCTGTCCGAAACCTGCTGGTCTTCCAGTGCACGGAGCTGTCCTCGACCGAGTGTTGCAGACTGGCACATTCCAAGGTCCAGGACTACGTGCTCAGGGACGCACTGAGGCTGGGTGCGGCCGCCGCAAAGGCTCTGTGGGGAAAGGCAACCGTTTAGAGCCTTCCCGCCATTCTATACTGAGGGGCTGCAATCAGGGAAAACCCACCCCGGGCAGAATGTAAAATTCAAATTGCTGTAATGTACCTGTAATGAATCTGTAATGTACCTGTAATGAATCTGTAATCAATAATCTGTATTGAGTATAATGCAATGAGACACCCCAGAGTGTCATGAACTGTAATTATGTACAATGTGTTCATTGAACTGTACTTGATTTAACCTGCAAATTGTATAATCTGTATTATGTACATTTGGAATGTGATATGACAACTGTATTGTATGTTTTGCTACAAATTTTATGAATGAAGTATATTTTTTGAAAAAAAAATTGGAGTGTCAGCCCAGATTAGGGTGCAAGTCCTGGAACACAACCTTATTACTCAGAGGAGAGAGTGCTACCAACGGAACCAAACTGATACAAACATAAAACACAAAGGCTTTTAAATTCGGCTGCACAGTGCCCGTCTTTTGGGCGCTAACTGGTCTACTATGCCCTCAAAATGGCAGACAGGAAGCGCGCGCACATTTCTGGCTGGAACTGCGGCTCCGCCATATTGAGAAAAGAAAAAACAAAGACATCCAGCCAACTGCTCCCAGAGAAACTCAACCTGGGGGCCGCCTGCTCTAAACAGGTAAGTTTCAAATTCACTCACCTGAATGTGGAGTTGGGAGGAGCAGGAATCGCAACCCCCCCACCCCGATCCTCCCAAACTACCCCAAACCCGACCCCCTGACCCTCTCGAATCCCCCTGAACCCCCCCAACCCACTGACCCCCCCGACCCCCCCGATCCCCCACCGTGGCACAGTTGGTAGCACTCTCACCTCTGAGTCAGAAGACCATGGATTCAAGTCCAGAGACTTGAGCACAAAATCCAGGCCGACACTCCCAGTGCAGTACTGAGGGAGTGCCGCACTGTCAGAGGGTCAGTACTGAGGGAGTGCCGCACTGTCAGAGGGTCAGTACTGAGGGAGTGGTGCACTGTCAGAGGGTCAGTACTGAGGGAGTGTTGCACTGTCAGAGGGTCAGTACTGAAGGAGTGCCGCACTGTCAGAGGGTCAGTACTGAGGGAGTGGTGCACTGTCAGATGGTCAGTACTGAGGGAGTGCCGCACTGTCAGAGGGTCAGTACTGAGGGAGTGGTGCACTGTCAGATGGTCAGTACTGAGGGAGTGGTGCACTGTCAGATGGTCAGTACTGAGGGAGTGGTGCACTGTCAGAGGGTCAGTACTGAGGGAGCGCTGCACTGTCGGAGGCACAGTCTGCCCTCTGTAAAAGATCCCATGGCTACTATTCGAAATGATGTATTGTATATTCGGAGACCTTGCAGGTAACACCTGTCTGTCTGCACACTGATTGCCTTGGCAACGGGCAGTTGAAAAAACTGTCTGTAATCACCAAGCATTGTTCTGTGATTTATAAATGCGATTTCATTTCGAGGATTTCATTTCCAACAACGTTCACCTGACGAAGGAGGAAGCCTCTGAAAGCTTGTGAATTTAAAATAAAATTGCTGGACTATAACTTGGTGTTGTAAAATTGTTTACTATTCGAAAGACAGGGGAATTCTCTCCGGTGTCCTGCCCAATATTTATCCTTCGACCAACATCACTAAAACAGATTATCTGGTCATTATCACATGGCTGTTTGTGGGATCTTGCTGTGCACAAATTGGCTGCCACATTTCATAGGAACATAGGAACAGGAGTAGGCCGTTTAGCCCCTCGAGCCTGTTCCGCCATTCAATGAGATCATGGCTGATCTGTGATCTAACTCCATATACCTGCCTTAGCCCCATATCCCTTAATACCTTTGGTGAACAAAAATCTATCAATCTCAGATTTAAAATTAACAATTGAGCTAGCATCAATTGCCGTTTGCGGAAGAGAGTTCCAAACTTCTACCACCCTTTGTGTGTAGAAGTGTTTCCTAACTTCACTCCTGAAAGTCCTGGCTCTAATTTTTAGACTGTGTCCCCTAGTCCTAGACTCCCCAACCAGCGGAAATAGTTTCTCTCTATCCACCCTATCAGTTCCCTTTAACATCTTGAAAACTTCAATCAAATCACCCCTTAATCTTCTAAATTCCAGGGAATACATCCCTAGTTTGTGTAATCTCTCTTTGTAATTTAACCCTTGCAGTCCTGGTATCATTCTAGTAAATATACGCTGCACTCCCTTCCAAAGCCAATTTATCCTTCCTAAGGTGTGGTGCTCAGAACATTTTTAAAAGTTAAACACTGTTTCCTACATTACAACAGTGACTACACTTCAAAAGTGATTTATTGGCTTTATATCCTGAGGTCATAAAAGGGGCTATATAAATACAAGTCAGTCTGTTTGTCTTTCTATCGATCTGTCTGTCTTTTTTTTGTTTTAAAAAAGGATCTGGTCCATTCCTTCATTTGTGCACAAGGTAGAGTCAATTGGTCTAGAAATTTTTTGAGGCGCTAACCAGCCTACTATGGTCCCAATATAGACAATCGGATAACTAAGTTCATGAAGTTTTTTACATAATGATGTCTAGCTATAAATGAGGTTCGTTTAGTTATTTAATTACCTATTACAGTAAGTGTAGCTGGCTGGGATTTGACAGAGCCTGCACTGTTGCTAGCTTGGCACACGTACTGCCCAGCATGTGTTGGCTGCAGCTGCCTTAACACAAGCTTACTGTCATATCCGGGTGTCTTCACGTTCAGCACAGAGCCATTATGATACCTGCAAAGATAGATGGGAGACAACTTAAAGGAGAGAAACCCACAGAACTTAAATGGAACAGAAAAACACAATGCAAAGGCCTAGAATTTCCACCTGCCCCCTTCTAATCTAGAGCAGGCAGGGCAGACACAAACGTGGAGAGATGCTCATTGCATCCTGCTTCTTGCTCCCACCTCCATCTATTTCCTGGTGCAGTACACGCCTTTACCCAAATGTGGGTGATGTACGCAAAACAAATTCAAATGAGGGAAATACATCCTCCAAGATATCTATTAAGACCAGGTATCCAGCTTGTGTAAGTGCTCACAGATTGTTGCCTTACTGTTAGAATTTGCTTTGCGTTCCATCAAAGTTAATCACATCTTGATGTGATTATCAGATAAGGATATGTGTTAATATCAGAGATTAGCTGGAACAATGGAGGCCGGCCAGTCATCACATTATCTATCTGGGATGCCAGGGCATCTCTTGTCCCTTTGTATTGCCAGGTAGGAGACATCAGGTTAAACTGATTAGCAATTCATAGAATCATAGAAAGTTATGGCACAGAAGGAGGCCATTCGGCCCATCTTGTCCGTGCCGGCCGAAAAAGAGCTATCCAGCTTAATCCCACTTTCCAGCACTTGGTCCGTAGTTTACTGCACTTCAAGTGCACATCCAAGTACTTTTTAAATGAGTTTCAGGCAGTGAGTTCCAGACACCAACATCCTCTGGGTAAAAAAATTTCTCCTCAGCTCCCCTCTAATCCATCTACCAATTACTTTAAATCTATACCCCCCTGGTCACTGACCCCATCTGCTAAGGGAAGTAAGTCCTCCCTATCCACTCTATCTAGTCCCGTCATAATTTTATATATCTCAATTAAAACTCCTCTCAGCCTCCTTGGTTCCAAAGAAAACAACCCCAGCTTATCCAATCTTTTCTCCTAGCTAAAATTTTCCAGCCCTGGCAACATCCTCGTAAATTCCTCTGTACCCTCTCTAGTGCAATCACATCTTTCCTGTAGTGGTGGCCAGAACTGTGCACAGTACTCAAGCTGCGGCCTAACTGGCGTTCTATACATTTCCAGCATAACCTCTCTGCTCTTATATTCTATGCCTCGGCTAATAAAGGAAAGTATCATGTATGCCTTTTTAACCACCTTATCTATCTGTCCTGCTACCTTCAGGGATCTGTGGACATGCAATCCAAGGTCCCCCACTTCCTCTACACCTCTCACTATCCTCCCATTTATTGTCTCTTGCCTTGTTTGCCCTCCCCAAACGCATTACCTCACACTTCTCTGGATTGAGTTCCATTTGCCACTTTTCTGCCCACCTGACCAGTCCATTGATATCTTCCTGCAGTCTACAGTTTTCCTCCTCACTATCAACCACACAGCCAATTTTTGTATCATCTGCAAATTTCTTGATCAAGCCCCCACATTCAAGTCCAAATCATTAATATATACCAAAAAAAGCAAGGGGCCTAGTACTGAGCCTTGCGGCACCCCACTGGAAACAGCCTTCCAGTTGCAAAAACACCCGTCAACCATTACCCTTTGCTTCCTGCCACTGAGCCAATTTTGGATCTAATTAGCCACTTTCCCTTGGATCCCATGGGCTTTTACTTTTTTGACCACTCTGCCATTGGAACTTTGTCAAAAACCTTGCTAAAATCCATGTACACTACATCAAATGCTTTACCCTCATCGACCCTCCTTGTTACCGCCTCAAAAAATTCAATCGTTAGTCAGACAAGACCTTCCCTTAACAAATCCATGTTGACTGTCCTTGATTAACCCGTGCCTTTCTAAATGACTATTTATCCTGTCCCTCATGATTGATTCCAATAATTTGCCCACCACTGAGGTTAGGCTGACTGGCCTATAATTACTCAGTCTATTTCTTTCAACTTTTTTAAACAACAGTAGGAGGGAGGGCAACCGCAGAGAGAGATGCGTCGCAGAGGGCACTACCCTCGCCACAGGGTCCACAGACCGAGGCTCAGCTTCCTGGACCTTTCTGAGCAGCAGTGCACATGGAGGCTCAGAGTCACTCGACATGTAGTCGTGGACATCTGCAGCCTCCTTCATGCCGAGCTGCTCTCGGCTGGCCCGAGCACCATCTTCTTACCTGTCGCTGTCAAAGTCACCACTGCCCTCAACAACTTCTCCTC
Source organism: Heptranchias perlo (assembly GCF_035084215.1). Classification (NCBI taxonomy): domain Eukaryota; kingdom Metazoa; phylum Chordata; class Chondrichthyes; order Hexanchiformes; family Hexanchidae; genus Heptranchias; species Heptranchias perlo. Next base: position 168,941 of record NC_090358.1, on the reverse strand, counting down.
CGCATCCTTCCGGGGTGCCACCAGGGACATCGCTGACGTCTTTCAGTCATCTGCACAAAAGAGCCCTGCAAATACACCTACACCCACTCTGCAGTGACACAATGGGTGGCATCAAGTATGCGTGTTCATGGTGAACCCCATGAAAGGGACCTATTCCACAAGCCAGTCAAGAATGGGCAAGACATGGCAGTAGTGGTGATAATAATAAGATTTATTGTGCATGTGAAATAAAACAAATATAAATAAAAAACATGACAAATCGTCAGACACCCTTGTGCATTCCCTTTGAGCTCACAAAACCTTCGCCTTGCGTTTCCGGGAACCCCTACGTGGTGCTTCCTCTGTGGCTTTAGCAGAGGTAGTGGCAGGTTGCTCTTGTCCATGCCCTGACCGATGAGATGCTTTGGGCCGATGCCCTCTGGGTTTGGGTGCCCGTGAGGGCCCCTCCAAAGACTGCTCCACCTACACCTGTGCAGGGGCAGACTCGACCACCTGGAGAGGGGGCAGCATTGCGGGTACTGGTTGAGAGGGGGGCAACGGGTGAGACATGGGAGCGCTTTGAGTGGTGTCCCCATTTCCATGTCCATGCTGGACGGCAGTTTGGAGGACTTGTGTGAGGCCTTGGAAGGCCACTTGTAAAGTATCTGTCAGCCTGTTCAAGGCGGCAGAATGTTGCTCACCCTGAATCCGAACGGCCATTGTCAGGGCCTGACTGGACTCATTGTTGAGCCGTGCTTGACGCTCGAGGGAGGCTAGCCTTTCCTCCATCGCAGACATTCCCGCACCTACCCGCGACACTATCTCAGAGATGCCTTCACGTCCCTGCGACACTTTCTCGGAGATACCCTCCTGTACCTGTGCCACCATTCCCCTCATGCAGGAGTTGGACTCCTCCATCCTCTGCGTGATTGTGGAGAGTGCGCGTGGCACCTGTTCCAGCGCCTCGGCAAAGTGCTGCTGCCTCTCGACGACTCTCCTTTTCATGGCTGGCCCCCAGGGTTCAGCATCTGTGTCCAGCTGAGCAGAGCCTGGAGAAGAGTGCTCCCACCGACACGGACTCTCCACGGCTGCCCCTGCCACCAGGGTCTGCTCGTGCTCACATGTGCATGGTGACTCACCATGTGCAAGCCCAACTAAGTGAGGACGGGGACCCACCAAGGCGTATGTATCTGCGCTGGAGGATGCTTGGCTCAGATGTGACGATGGACCCTCAGAGGCCGGTAGGTCCTCTGAGGAATCGCCCTCCACGGTCATGGCACTCGCAGATGGCCCTGCAAGATAACAGAAAGCAATATTAGGCATGTGGACAGATGTTGAGGTGCTGCAGATGCCAAGTGATGCTAAGATCATTCGCTATCATGAGTGCTGAGTGTTAGCTTTCTGTCACCGGCCGCTTGTGCAATCCCAGCCTCGGCATCCGCCATGGACAGGCACTCCAGCATGCGGCTGACGTCCAATGCCTGCTGCTCCGCGTCCGTTAGGACCACCTGGTGTGGCGGGCCCCCTCCGGCCCGTGCCCTCTCCCGGGCGTTCTGGCATCTCTTCTCCTATCAAGGCAAAACACAGGCGTGATTGAGTGATGGTTACATGGTGAGCCGCTGCATGCATTGGTGTGGGTGGGGTTGAGCGTGAGGGAGATGCATGGGAGGGTGCGTGTGCAACATAGCCATGATATTGTATGAGGATTGGGTTGCGTGGTAGTGTTCGAATGGGAACTGAGGCGGTGAGTACGTGCAGGCAAGGTGAGGATGGTAGTTGAGTGGATGTGAGGAGTGATGCGAGAGCATTGTGGTGGCAGTGCAGAAGGGGTTGTGTGGTGGTGGAGGTGATGTGGAAGACGGAGTGTGGGAGAATGCGTAAGTATACTCACTTTGCCTGACCTGATTAGGTCATTAAATCTCTTCCTGCACTGGACCCAGGTTTGTGCCACATTGCCGCAGCTGGTGACCTCCTCGGCCACCTCCAGCCAGGCCGCCTTTGTGGTGGAGGGAGGGCACTTCCTCCCATCAGACGGGAAAAAGATTTCCCTCCTCCTCCTCACCCCATCCAGCAGCAGCTGGAGTGAGGAGTCTGAAAATCATGGGGCAGCCTTCCCTCTGGCCTGCTGCATGGTTCAGCATTGGTTGTTTGCTGCAGGAGGAGCATTGGTGGACTGCCTCTTTAAATAGGGCTCCTCCAGCTGACAGACCTTACTGCGCATGCGCAGTCCGCCCGCCACGCAGCTTACCAGCGGGAAACCCGGAAGCACAGGTAAGCGGCTCCAATTAGCCTGCAATTGTGTGCGGAGCACACTGATTTCACCGGGCGCGTTACCCACACGCCCAGTCGACCCCCCCGCTGAGAACCCGCCGCCCTGCTAATATCGAGCCCTAAGTGTCACTCCGCTATCACCTTGTACTTACTGGCCTCCATTGGCTCCCCCTCCCACAACACGCTTTAAAAGATTTGTTCTCAGGATAAGGTCAACACTGATGAAAACTTGTTTATTGCTCATCCTTTGTTGTCCTGAGAAGGTGGTGGTGTTTCTTTTTGCTTTGTAATAACTGTTTTATAACAAAATAGTTTGTTAGGCCACATCAGTGGGCATTAAGAGACAACCCTGTTCGAAAAAGGGGAGATGGTTAAACCCGGCAATTACAGGCCAGTCAGCCTAATGTCAGTGGTGGGAAAACTTTTAGAGACAATAATCTGGGACAAAATTAATTGGCACTTGGAAAAGTGTGAGTTAATAAATGAAAGTCAGCACGGATTAGTTAAAGGAAAATCGTGTTTGACTAACTTGATTGAGTTCTTTGATAAAGTAACGGAGAGGGTTGATGAGGGTAGTGCGGTTGATGTGTAAATGGACTTTCAAAAGGCGTTTGATAAAGTATCACACAATAGACTTGTCCATGGGATTAAAGGGACAGTGGCAGAGTGGATACAAAATTGGCTAAGGGACAGAGAGCAGAGAGTAGTGGTGAACGATTGGTATACAGGGTATAATTTCAAAGTTTGCAGACGACATAAAACTCGGAAATGTAGTAAACAATATGGCAGATAGTAACAGACTTCAAGAGGATATAGACAGACTGGTGAAATGGGCAGACATACGGCAGATGAAATTTAACAGAGAGAAGAGTGAAGTGATACATTTTGGTAGGAAGAATGAGGAGAGGCAATATAAACTAAATGGTACAATTTTAAAGGGGGTGCAGGAACAGAGAGACCTGGGGGTGCACATATTCAAATCTTTGACAAGTTGACAAGACTGTTAAAAAAGCATATGGGATCCTGGGCTTTATTAATAGAGACAGAGAGTACAAAAGCAAGGAAGTTATGCTAAACCTTTATAAAACACTGGTTAGGCTTCAGCTGGAGTATTGTGTTCAATTCTGGACACCACACTTTAGGAAGGATGTCAAGGCCTTTGAGAGGGTGCAGAAGGGATTTACTAGAATGGTACCAGGGATGAGGGACTTCAGTTATCTGGAGAGACTGGAGAAGCTGAGGTTGTTCACCTTAGAACAGAGAAGGTTAAGGGGAGATTTAATAGAGGTGGTAAGTAAGGAGAAACCGCTTCCAATGGCAGAAGGGTCGGTAACCAGAGGACACAGATTTAAGATGATTGGCAAAACAGCCAGAGGCACCATGAGGAAACATTTTTTTTACACAGCGAGTTGTAATGATCTGGAATGCATTACCTGAAAGGGTGGTGGAAGCAGATTCAATAGCAACTTTCAAAAGGAAATTAGATAAATGCTTGAGGGGAAAAAAACTACAGGGCAATGGGGAAAAAGCAGGGGAATGGGACTAATTGGATAGCTCTTTCAAAGAGCCAGCACAGGCACAATGGGCCAAATGGCCTCCTCCTGTGCTGTACTTACTATGATACTATAATACTATGCACCATGCAGTATGGGGCTGGAGTCACATGTAGCCCAAACCAGGTACAGTGGCAGCTTCCTTCTTTAAAGGACATTAGTGAACCAGTAGGGTTTTTACAATAATCATGATCATTTTTGTAGTTTAGCGCACAGTGCCAGGCAATGACTATCTCCAACACGAGAGAGTCTAACCACCTCCCCATGACATTCAATGGCATTACCACCACCGAATCCCCCACCATCAACACCCTGGGGGTCGCCATTGACCAGAAACTCAACTGGACCAGCCAAATAAATGCTGTGGGTACTAGAGCAGGTCAGAGGCTGGGTATTCTGTGGTGCGTGGCTCACATCCTGACTCTCCAAAGCCTCTCCACCACCTATAAGGCACAAGTCAGGAGTGTGCTGGAATATTCTCCACTTGCCTGGATGTGTGTAGCTTCAACAACACTCAAGAAGCTGAACACTATCCAGGACAAAGCAGTCCGCTCGATCGGCACCCCATCAACCACCCTAAACATTCACTCCCTCCACCACAGGCGCACTGTGGCTGCAGTGTGTACCATCCACAGGATGCACTGCAGCAACGCACCAAGGCTTCTTCGACAGCACCTCCCAAACCCGTGACCTCCTCCCAGCAGGACAAGGGCAGCAGGCGCATGGGAACACCATCATTTCCAAGTTCCCCTCCAAGTCACACACCATCCTGATTTGGAAATATATCGGCCGTTCCTTCATCGTCGCTGGGTCAAAATCCTGGAACACCCGACCTAACAGCACTGTGGGAGAACCTTCACCACACGGACTGCAGCGGTTCAAGAAGAAGGCGGCTCACCACCACCTTCTCAAGGGGCAACTAGGGATGGCCAATAAATAGCGGCCTTGCCAGCAACGCCCACATTCCGAGAATGAATTTTTAAAAAATTACCAGATTTATTGATTTCAATTTCACAATTTGCCACGATGGTATTTAAACTCACGGTCCCTGAAATTCTACCCTGTTCTCAGCGTTTATTCAGTGTAAAGTCGGGGCATCTTTTTGTACTTGGCAAACCATTTCCGCTAGTTCCCCAATCGGTCATCTTGTTTCCATATGGTTTTTAGCTCTTCCCATGATCAGCCCACCATGATACCAGCCAGCTAATTTAAATATATTTAAATGAGGGCCATTGTCAATGAAGTCCTGAATTTCCTGGTTTTGATCAGGAGTAGGAGCAGGAAGGGGAGGAGGATGAGAGGAAGTGACCAGCAGTAAACTTAGCAGCCAGAGTTCTAAGAGACAAAGGAACGTAGGAAGGAACAGGAGGAGGCCATTCAGCCCCTCGAGCCTGTTCCACTATTCAATTAGATCATGGCTGATCTGTATCTTAACTCCATCTACCTGCCTTGGTTCCATAGCCCTTAATACCCTTGCCTAACAAAAATCCATCAATCTCAATCTTGAAATTTTCAATTGACCCCCAGCCTCAGCAGCTTTTTGGGGGAGAGAATTCCAGATTTCCACTATCCTTTGTGTGAAGAAGTGCTTCCTGACATCACCTCGAACAGCCTAGCTCTAATTTTAAAGTTATGCCCCCTTGTTCTGGACTCTCACACCAGAGGAAATGATTTCTCTCTATCTGCCCTGTCAACACCTTTAATCATCTTAAACATCTCAATTAGATCACCCCTTAATCTTCTATACTCAAGGGAATCCAAGCCTAGTCTGTGCAACCTGTCCTCATTATTTAACCCTTTTAGTCCCGGTATCATTCTGGTGAATCTGTACTGCAGCCCCTCCAAGGCCAATATATCCTTCCTGAGGTGTGGTGCCTAGAATTGAATGCAGTCTCTCCAGATGCGGTCTAACCAGAGCTTTATATAACTGGAGCAGAACTTCCAACCCTTTGTATTCCAGCCCTCTTGAGATAAAGGCCAAAATTCCATTAGCATTTTAAATTAATTTTTTGTACATGTCCATTAGTTTTTATTGATTTCCCTACATGGACCCCTAAATCTCTCTGCTCCAACACAGTTCCTAGCTTCTTACGATTTAGAAAATACACTGATCTATCTTCCTTACGTCCAAAGTGGATGACCCTGCACATCCCCACATTGAACTCCATCTGCCATAGTTTTGTCCACTCGCTTAATCTATCAATGTCCCTTTGCAACTTTCTGCTCCCATCTACATTATTTACTGTGCCACCTAACTTAGCGTCATAAGCAAACTTAGATATACAGCTCTCTATTCCTTCATCTAAGTCATGTATAAATATAGTGAAAAGCTGAGGCCTCAGTACAGATCCCTGGGGGACACTCTAGTCACATCCTGTCAATTAGAGTACATACCCATTATCCCTACTCTCCGTCTTCCACCTCCTAACCAACACCCTGCCCATGTCAAAAGGTTGCCCCCAGTTCCATATGCTTTCATTTTTGCTAACAGTCTCTTATGTGGAACCTTATCGAATGCCTCCTGGAAGTCCATATAAATAACATTATAGACACTCCCTTATCTACCACATTAGGTACCTCCTCAAAAAGTTCAACTGGGTTCGTTAGACATAACTTACCCGTTACAAATCCATGCTGGCTCTCTATGATCAGCTCATGTTTGTCCAAGTGCTCAGTCATTCTGTCCCTAATGACAGATTCCACTAACTTCCCCACAACAGACGTTAGATTAATAGACCTATAATTTCCTGGTTTCTCTCTCCCACCCGTCTTAAATAGTGGAGTGACATTGGCAATTTTCCAATCCAAGGGAACAATTCCTGAATCAAGAGAGTTTTGGAAGATAATGACTAATGCATCAACAATTTCCTCACCTACTTCTTTTAATACCCTGGGATGAAAACCATCAGGTTGTGGAGATTTGTCAATTTTCAATCTCATTATTTTCTCCATTACCATTTTTTTACTTATATGAAATCCAATAAAGACCAGCCGATCGAGGATTGCTTCACCTGAACCATTCCCAATACACCAACAATCCCACAATCATTATGACCATCGTCCTTACTTCCACCATCCCATTGTCTTCCTTCACTCCAGAATTATGGATCTTGCCCTCACTTCACTACAAAGATAAATACCAAATCCAGAACAAAAAACAAATTTATTAAACAAATATTGTCAAAGCATGGCAAACACAATCATGAATAACCCTTATGCAAGTCCTTAGTGCCTGTCTTTTGTGTGCTCCTTTCCCCATCCTAGTGCTCGTATGAAGTATATTCCCCAGGGGCTGCGGCTTAGGTGGTTGGAGGCTGCTGAGCTTCCATTGGAGTCTTCAGATGACCTTGAGCAGCTCTGGGCCTCTCGGCCTGGGCCGGGGCAGTCTGGCCCAGGTGGCTGTGTGGCACTAACATGGGCACTGGTGGATTGGGTGTTGGGAGAGCATGGAGCTCTCATGGAGCCCTGGCCACTCTCCTGGGATGGCACCTCAGCAATCCTAGGGCTCTGCTGGAGAACAGAGTGCAGGAGTGATGTGATGCTCTGGAAGCTCCTATCAACAGTAGGCATCAGAGCCAAGATAGCAGCTATGAGAGATGTCTGGTGGGCGCCACTGTGGCGTTGATGGAGCTGACCACTCGGTCCATGTTGGACAGAATGGTCTCCATGCTCTGCGTGAAGCCTTGACACAAGTTGGTCAAGCTCACTGGAAGGCGGCCCAGTGCACCAAACATTTCGTGGTATATTCCCATCAGCCTTCTTCGGTAGCGTGGGCCTTTGAACTGAGTCCTCCAGCGAGCTGGCACCTGTGTCGTCCTATTCCCTGTACTGGCTCCTGCACACTTGTGCCCAGTGATTCACCACGTGTGGACACCTCCTCTAACCTATCCTCTAAAGTCCGCATAGTGCCAGTCTCTCAGTGCTGGCTGCAGCCATTTCTATGTTCAGAAATGTTCCCTTCATTCTGCATTGTGAGATTATAATCAGCTGGCCGCATGAATGTTATGTGCTGCTTAAGTCAACACTAACACTTGCATGCAGCGCTCCCTGCCCCCACCCCCTGCACCCCCACCCCCTGCGCACCCACCCCCTGTGCACCTACCCTGAGCCCCATCCCCAAGCCTGCCCCCGTGCCACCGTCCCCTGCGCCCCTGCACCCCCTGCCCTCTACATTGCAAGGACCACATACATCTACCCCTTTACCGTTGCTTGTCTCCACCCCTACCTCAGCTCATCTGCCACTGAAACCCTCATTCAGTTCCTTGTGACCTCCAGATTTGATGACTTCAATGGTCTCTTGGGCTTTCATCCTCCACCTCTACAAAGTTCAGCTCATCAAAACTCTGCTGCTTGTAACCTATTCCACACCAAGTCACCTCTATCTTGTTCACTTCCGTTGGTTCCTGGTTTCCTAATGCCTCATATTTAAAATTCCTATCCTTGTATTCAAATCTCTCCATGACCTCACCCCTCCCTATCTCTGTAACCTCCTCCAACATCCCCCTCCCCCGCCCCAGAACTCTCCATTCCTCTGACTCTGGCATCTTGGGCATCATTGGTGGCCGTGCCTTCAGCCACCGATGCCCTTGTTCTGGAGCAGTGTTGGGGGAGGTTTGTGGCTGTAGAGGAGGTACACAGATGGAGATAGGAGAGGCAATGAAGGGATATAAACACAAAAATGACAATTTTAAGTTTAAATGAAAAGAATTCTTACCAGAAGTATTTGTCAGGTGGGGGATCACACAGAACCTTGCAGCAGAAAGTTACACTCTGCCCCTCACGTCGGACTTTGCTCACCGGCTGTTTCGAGATGTATGGCTTCTCTACATTGCACAAAGAATAAGATTTAGCAAAACAAAAAAAGATTCTCAAATGATTCCAGGAAGTTGTGTACGTTCTTGGTTTGATTGTTTCCTGTTCCTCTGGTTGTATTAGTTGAGTCCTGATTATATAGATTGTGGTGTCCTAGTTATGTAGATTGTGTCCTGGTTATATAGGTTGTGGTGTCCTAGTTTTGTAAGTTGTGTCCCGGTTATATAGGTTGTGGTGTCCTAGTTTTGTAGGTTGTGTCCTGGTTACAGAGGTTGTGGTGTCCTAGTTATGTGGGTTATGTCCTGGTTATAAAAGTTGTGGTGTCCTGGACAAATCCAATCCAGCCAATTACCGCCCCATCAGTCCACTCTCAATCATCAGCAAAATAATGGAAGGTGTCCTAGACCGTGCTATCAGGCGGCACTTACTCACCAATAACCTGCTCACCGATGCTCAGTTTGGGTTCCGCCAGGACCACTCGACTCCAGACCTCATTACAGCCTTGGTCCAAACATGGACAAAAGAGCTGAATTCCGGAGGTGAGGTGTGAGTGACTGCCCTTGACATCAAGGCAGCATTTGACCGAGTGTGGCACCAAGGAACCCGAGTAAAATAGAAGTCAATGGGAATCAGAGGGAAAACTCTCCAGTGGCTGGATGCATACCTAGCACAAAGGAAGATGGTAGTGGTTGTTGGAGGCCAATCATCTCAGGCCCAGGACATTGCTGCAGGAGTTCCTCAGGGCAGTGTCCTTGGCCCAACCATCTTCAGCTGCTTCATCTATGACCTTCCCTCCATCATAAGGTCAGAAATGGGGATGTTCACTGATGATTGCACAGTGTCCAGTTCCATTCGTAACCCCTCAGATAATGAAGCAGTCCGTGCCCGCATGCAGCAAGACCTGGACAACATCCAGGCTTGGGCTGATAAGTGGCAAGTAACATTCGCGTCAGACAAGTGCAAGGCAATGAACATCTCCAACAAGAGAGAGTCTAACCATCTCCCCTTGACATTCAACGGCATTACCATCGCCGAATCCCCCACCATCAACATCCTGGGGGTCACCATTGACCAGAAACTTAAATGGACCAGCCACATAAATAATGTGGCTACAAGAGCAGGTCAGAGGCTGGATATTCTGTGGTGAGTGACTCACCTCCTGACTCCCCAAAGCCTTTCCACCATCTACATGGCACAAGTCAGGAGTGTGATGGAATACTCTCCACTTGCCTGGATGAGTGCAGCTCCAACAACATTCAAGAAGCTCGACACCATCCAGGACAAAGCAGCCCATTTGATTGGTACCCCATCCACCACCCTAAACATTCACTCCCTTCACCACCGGTGCACTGTGGCTGCAGTGTGTACCATCTATTGGATGCACTGCAGCAACTCGCCAAGGCTTCTTCGACAGCACCTCCCAAACCTGCGACCTCTACCACCTAGAAGGACAAGGGCAGCAGGCACATGGGAACAACACCACCTGCACATTCCCCTCCAAGTCACACACCATCCCGACTTGGAAATATATCCCTGTTACTTCATCGTCGCTGGGTCAAAATCCTGGAACTCCCTACCTAACAGCACTGTGGGAGAACCTTCACCACACGGACTGCAGTGATTCAAGAAGGCGGCTCACCACCACCTTCTCAAGGGCAATTAGGGATGGGCAATAAATGCTGGCCTTGCCAGTGACGCCCACATCCCATGAACAAATTAAAAAAAAGGTAGATTGTGTCCTGGTTAGTTAGGTGTGGTCCTGTTTATACAAGTTGTGTCCTGGTTAGATAGGTTGCGTCCTGCTTACATAGATTGATATCATTGGATCATAAAATCATAGAAATTTACAGCACAGGAGGCCATTCGGCCCATCGTGTCTGTGCCGACCGAAAAAGAACTTTCCAGCCTAATCCCACTTTCCAGCTCTTGGTCTGTAGCCTTGTAGGTTACAGCACTTCAAGTGCATGTCCAAGTACTTTTTAAAAGTAGTGAGGGTTTCTGCCTCTACCACCCTTTCAGACAGTGAGTTCTAGACTCCCACCACCCTCTGGGTGAAAACATTTCTCCTCAGCTCCCCTCTAATCCTTCTACCAATCACTTTAAATCTACGCCCCATGGTCACTGACCCCTCTGCTAAGGGAAGTAGGTCCTTCCTACCCACTCTATCTAGGCCCCTCATAATTTTGTACACCTCAATTAAATCTCCCCTCAGCCTTCTCTGTTCCAAAGAAAACAACCCCAATCTTTCCTCATAGCTAAAATTCTCCAGTCCTGGCAACATTCTCGTAATGATATAGGTTGTGGTGTACTGGTTATATAGGTTGTGGTGTCCTGGTTATATAGGTTCTGGTGCCCTGGTTATATAGATTGTGTCCAGTTTATATAGGTTGTCCCATGTGACCTTTGTACTCTGCTGAAACATTAATTTTCTTCCAGAGACTTCCCTTTTCTCCTTGCCTCATCCTTCACCATTGGCAACCCTGCATTACCTCATTCAAAGGACCATTCTTCATGTATGGGTCTAGACTGTGAGTATGGATCATCCACTGAACAGAGATCAGGAGTGGGAACTATGTCGATTTAATCGCATTCCTAGCCCAGAGGCATTGATTCTAAATTATGGCACCCATTATTGTCCAGGTGGAAATCAGATGACACATCACAGATCAGGAATCAATTCTGCAACTTTTTGGTCTGTATGGTCAGTGTGGCAACATGTGACACATTTACTCCTCTTAACCATTGCTAGGCCCTGTCTGAAATATCAAATTGTTTTGCTGATGTGCTGCCCACTGTACTTTACAGGAAATTGCAAAACATTGTTTGGTTCAGTCTGGGGCAAATGTTCCCCTAGAGTTACGCTGACACTCCCTTGTAATTCAGGAGGGCAGAGGCAGAAGATCAGGTGAAGCATAATTGGCTGTTCAATGAGGCCATCCATAATGGGCGGCCATACTGAAATGACAGGAATATGTCATGTGATGTATTTTGTGTGATTTGTTCATTCGTGTTGCTTTGTCCTGTGGAGCAGGACTTAAAATTTAGGTACCCTCCAAAAGCAGTTTAATCAATCACAAGGTACTTGATTAGATTCCCCTCCACCAAAAAGAGGAGCTTATATAAGTTTACTTTAATATAAGTTTTAAAAAATGGTAATGGAAAAAATAATGAGACCGAAGATTGACAAATCTCCAGGACCTGATGGTTTCCACCCTGGGGTATTAAAATAAATAGATGAAGAAATTGCAGATACTTTAGTCATGATCTTGCATAGAACCATGGAACCATAGAAAAGATACAGCACAGAAGGGGGCCATTCGGCCCATCGTGTCCACGCCGGCTCAAAGAACAACCAGGTGCCCATTCTAATCCCACCTTCCAGCACCCGGTCCGTAGCCCTGCAGCTTACAGCACTTTAAGTGCAGGTCCAGGTACTTTTTAAAAGAGTTGAGGGTCCTTGCTTCTACCACCAATTCGGGCAGCAAATTCCAAACACCCACCACCCTCTGGGTAAAAATATTTTTCCTCATGTCCCTTCTAATCCTTCCGCCAATCAGCTTAAATTTATGTCCTCTAGTTCTTGAACTTTCTGCAAGGATGTAAGGAATCTTACAACACCAGGTTATAGTCCAACAATTTTATTTTAAATTGTTGGACTATAACCTGGTGTTGTAAGATTCCTTACATTTGCCCACCCTAGTCCATCACCGGCATCTCCACATCATTTCTGCTAGGAGAAACAGGTACTTCCTGTCTACTCTATCTACACCCCTCATAATTTTGAATGATGTGGAGATGCCGGTGATGGACTGGGGTTGACAATTGTAAACAATTTTACAACACCAAGTTATAGTCCAGCAATTTTATTTTAAATTCACAAGCTTTCGGAGGCTTCCTCCTTCGTCAGGTGAACGATTTTTCACATCGTTCACCTGACGAAGGAGGAAGCCTCCGAAAGCTTGTGAATTTAAAATAAAATTGCTGGACTATAACTTGGTGTTGTAAAATTGTTTACAATTGTTCATAATTTTGAACACCTCAATCAAGTCTCCCCTCAGCTTCCTCTGCTCCAAGGAAAACAACCCCAGCCTATCCAATCTCTCTTCGTAGCTGCAATTTTCATGCCCTGGCAACACTCTTGTAAATCTTCTCTGCACTCTCTCCAGAGCAATTACATCCTTCTTGTACTGTGGTGACCAGAACTGCGCACAATACTCCAGCAGTGGCCTTACCAGCATTTTATACAGTTCCATTATTACATCCCTGTTTTTGTATTCTATACCTCGGCTAATAACGGAGAGCATTCCGTATGCCTTCTTCACAACCTTATCTACCTGTACTGCCACCTTCAGGGACCTGTGCACATGCACTCCAAGGTCTCTCACTTCCTCTGCCCCTCTCAATATATTCCCGTTTACTGCGTATTCCCTTTTACTGTTTGCCCTCCCTAAGTGCATTACCTCACGCTTCTCCGGGTTGAACTCCATTTGCCACTTTTCCGCCCACTCCACCAACCCATTGATAACTTCTTGGAGTCCACAGCTATCCTCTTCACTATCAACTGCACGGCCAATTTTTGTGTCATCTGCAAATTTGCCAATCATGCCCTCTACATTCAAGTCCAAATCATTAATATATACCACAAACAGCAAGGGACCCAACACTGAGCCCTGTGGCACACCACTGGAAATGGATTTCCATTCGCAAAGACACCCATCGACTTTTACCCTTTGTTTCCTGTTACTGAGCCAATTTTGGATCCAATTTGCCACATTTCCCTGTATCCCATGGGCTTTTACTTTTCTGACCAGTCTGCCATGTGGGACCTTGTCAAATGCCTTACTAAAATCCATGTAGACAACATCCACTGCACCACCCTCATCAATCCTCCTTGTCACTTCCTCAAAGAATTCAATCAGATTTGCAAGGCATGACCTTCCCTGAACAAATCCATGCTGACTATCCCTGATTAAACCATGCCTTTCTAAGTGACAGTTTATCCTATCTCTCAGTATTGATTCTAATAGTTTGCCCACCATCGAGGTAAGACTGATCGGCCTATAATTGTTCGGCCTTTCCCTTGTACCCTTTTTAAACAATGGTACTATGTTTGCAGTCTTCCAGTCCTCCGGTACCTCCCCTGTATCTAGTGAGGATTGGAAAATGATCCTCAGAATATCCACTATTTCCTCCCTGGCTTCCTTCAATAGCCTAGGAAACAATCCAACCGGCCCTGGTGACTTATCAACTTTCAAGGATTCCAGTCCCTCTAGTACTTCCTCTCTCGTTATGTTTACCTTATCCAATATTTCACACCTCTCCTCTTTAACTACTACGTCCAGATCATCCCTTTCCTTTGTGAATACGGAGACAAAATATTCATTTAAAACCCTACCCACATCCTTTGCTTCTACACACAAGTTACCCTTATCATCCCTGATAGGCCCCACCTTTTCCTTAGCTATTCTCTTCTTCTTAATGTACTGATAAAACATCTTTAGGTTTTCTTTAATCTTACTAGCTAATATTTTTTCATGCCCTCTCTTTGCTTTCCTTATTTCCTTCCAAAATTCTCTTGATTCAGGAATTGTCCCCTTATTTGGAAAATTGCCAGTGTCATTCCACTATTTAAGAAGGGTGGGAGAAACCAGGAAATTATAGGCCTATTAATCTAATGTTTATTGTGGGGAAGTTATTAGAACCTGTCATAAGGGACAGAGTGACTGAGCACTTGGACAAACACAAGCTGATTAGAGATAGCCAGCATGGATTTGTAACGGGTAAGTCATGCCTAACGATCCCAGTTGAATTTTTTGAGGAGGTATCTAACCTGGTAGATGAAGGGGTGTCTATGGATGTTATTTATATGGACTTCCAGGAGGCATTCAATAAGGTTCCACACAAGAGACTGTCAGCAAAAATAAAAGCACATGGAATTAGGGGCTACCTTTTGACATGGGTAGGGTGTTGGTTAGGAGGTAGGAGACAGAGAGTAGGAATAACGGATATGTACTCCAATTGGCAGGATGTGACTAGATGCCCCCAAGAATCTGTACTGGGGCCTCAGCTTTTCACTATATTTATACATGACTTAGATGAAGGAATAGAGAGCTGTATATCTAAGTTTGCTGATGAAACTAAGTTAGGTGGCACAGTAAATAGTGTAGATGGGAGCAGAAAGTTGCAAAGGGACATTGAGAGATTAAGTGAGCGGGCAAAATTGTGGCAGATCGAAGTTCAATGTGGTAAAGTGTGAAGTCATCCACTTTGGACGTAAGAAAGATATTTTCTAAATGGTGAGAAGCTAGGAACTGTGGAGGAGCAGAGAGAATTAGAGGGTCCAAGTACAGAAATCACTAAAAACTAGTGGACAGATACAAAAAAAAAATTTTAAAAGGCTAATGGAATGTTGGCATTTATCCCAAGAGGGCTAGAATACAAAGGGATAGGAGTTATGCTTCAGTTGTACAGAGCTCTGGTTAGACCACATCTGGACTACTGGGTTCAGTTCTGGGCACTGCACCTCAGGAACGATATATGGGCCTTGGATGGGGTGCAACGCAGATTCACCAGAATGATACCAGAGCTAAAAGGGATAAATTATGAGGACAGGTCGCACAGACTAGGCTTGTATTCCTTTGAGTATAGAAGATTAAGAGGTACTTAAGATGATTAATGGATTTGATCTGGTGGGGGAGTCCAGAACAAGGGGACATAACCTTAAAATTAGAGCTCGGCCATTCAGGGGTGATGTCAGGAAGCACTTCTTCACACAAAGGGGAGTGGAAATCTGGAACTCTCTCCCCCAAAAAGCTGTGAGGCTGGGGGTCAAACGAAAATTTCAAACCTGAGATTGATAGATTTTGTTAGGCAAGGGTATTAAGGGTTACGGAACCAAGGCGGGTAAATGGAGTTAAAGTGCGGATCAGCCATGATCTAATTGAATAGCGGAACAAGCTTGAGGGGCTGAGTAGCCTCCTCCTGTTCCTATGTTTGCAAGATGCTCCCTTATTGTCAGATTATTAATTAATTCTGGCTTGTTACTCATTGCTAAATCTAGAATGGCCCATTCCCTTGTCAGTTCTAAAACATATTGGCACCAATATTTATGGGGAGGCGAGGAGCATATGGGGAGAAAAACCCGGCAAAACTGGGGAAGCAGAGGTCCTGCTCAGCTTAACGGCAGGACCTCATTAACATTATTTAGTTCCGTTTCCTGCCCAGCAGCCAGCCGAATGGACAGGCTGGTCGGTGGCCGAGAGAGAACACTGGCAGCAAGAGGCCGCAGTCGGGGACCCTCAGGGATAGTTCCCGGCAATCGGCGAGGGTGGGGGGGGGAGAAGTCAGGTAGCAATTGGGATGGTAGGAAGGTCGGGATGCGATCGGGGTGGTTGGGGTGGGGGAAAGAGAGGGGAGGCTGGCGATCTGGGCTGGGGAAGACCAAAGGCTTCCTTGAGGAGCTGAAGGGAACACTCCTGTTCTTCCTGGCCCACAAGGAGTGCTGAGAAAGGCACTTACCTTGTCGAGCTGGCAGCTTCCGCCTCCATTTCACTGCCAAATTCCCACGCAGCAACAGTCAATTTTAAATTGGGCTCCCAATTGCACTGTGGGAGTCCGATTTAAATATGTTAATTGAGTGTCCCATTTCCCCATGCACAACACTCGGACGCCCCGCTATCCACCGTGGTAAAAAAGGCAACGAGCGCATGCATGGTGCGTTGGGGTCCCTGTATTTAATTCTTTAACCCCCCCCCCCCCAACCCTCTCCCCCCCATTGTGGTGGGGAGGGTGTTAATATCGAGGCCATTGTTTCAGAAAACTGTCCTGAATACACTCTAAAAATTTACTGCCTGCACAATTTGAGCTTTTTTACATCTTCCAGTCTATGTGCAAATTAAAATATCGCATTCTATCCACTTCACCTTTGCTACAAGCTTCTCTGATCTCCGTATTTATACTTCACTGGTGTCAGGGGGTCTGTAGATAATTCTCACCACAATCTTGCATCCTTTGTTTCTTAATTCTACCCAGATTATTTCCACTGCCTGCTCACCTTTACTGATATCCTGCCTTTCACCTACAGTAGTATTCATAAAATTATAGAATCTTAGAAAATTTACAGCACAGAAGGAGGCCATTCAGCCCATAGTGTCCGCACCGGCTGAAAGTGAGCCACCCAGCCTAATCCCACTTTCCAGCACTTGGTCCGTAGCCTTGTTGGTCACGGCTCTTCAGGTTATCATCCAGGTACTTTTTTAAATGAATTGAGGGTTTCTGCTTCTACCACCCTTTCAGGCAGTGAGTTGCAGACCTCCACCACCCTCTGGGTGAAAAAACTTTTCCTCAGCTCCCCTCTAATCCTTCCACCAATCACTTTAAATCTATGCCTCCTGGTTACTGACCTCTCTAATAAGGGAAGTAGGTCCTTCCTATCCATTGTATCGAGGCCCCTCATAATTTTGTACACTTCAATTAAATCACCCCTCAGCCTCCTCTGTTCCAAAGAGAACAACCCCAGCCTATCCAATCTTTCCTCATAGCTAAAATTCTCCAGTCCTGGCAACATCCTCGTAAATCTCCTCTGTACCCTCTCTAGTGCAATTACATCCTTCCTGTAATGAGGTGACCAGAACTGTACACAGTACTCAAGCTGTGGCCTAACCAGTGTTTTATACAGTTTCAGCATAACCTCCCTGTTCTTATATTCTGTGCCTCGGCTAATAAAGGAAAGCATTCCATATCCCTTCTTAACCACCTTATCTATCTGTCCTGCCACCTTCAGGGATCTGTGGACATGCACTCCAAGGTCCCTCACTTTCTCTACACCTTTCACTATCCGCCCATTTATTGTGTATTCCCTTGCCTTGTTTGACCTCCCCAAATGCATTACCTCACACTTCTCCGCACTGAATTCCATTTGCCACTTTTCTGCCCACCTGACCAGTCCATTGATATCTTCCTGCAGTCTACAGCTTTCCTCCTCACTATCAACCACACGGCCAATTTTTGTTTCATCTGCAAATTTCTCAAACATGCCACCTACATTTAATTCCAAATCATTAATATATATCACAAAAAGCAAGGGACCTCGTACTGAGCCCTGCGGAACCCCACTGGAAACAGACTTCCAGTCACAAAAACACCCATCTACTGTTACCCTTTGCTTCCTACCACTGAGCCAATTTTGGATCCAACTCACCTCTCTCCCTTGGATCCCATGTGCCATGTGGCCCTTGTCAAAAGCCTTGCTAAAATCTATGTACACTACATCAAATGCATTACCCTCAGCGACCCTCGTTGTTACCTCCTCAAAAAATTCAATCAAGTTAGTCAGACACAACCTTCCCTTAACAAATCCATGCTGACTGTCCTTGATTACTCCGTGCCTTTCTAAGTGATGGTTTATCCTGGCCCTCAGAATTGATTCCAATAATTTGCCCACCACTGAGGTTAGGCTGACTGGCCTGTAATTACTCGGTCTATCCCTCGCTCCCTTTTTAAACAATGGTACAACGTTAGCAGTCCTCCAATCTTCCAGCACTGAGGATTGGAAAATGATGGTCAGAGCCTCCGCTATTTCCTCCCTTGCTTCTTTTATCAACCTGGGATACATTTCATCCAGTCCTGGTGATTGATCTACTTTCAAAGATGCTAATCCCCTTAGTACTTCCTCTCTCACTAAGTTTATCCCATCCAATATTTCACAGTCCTCCTCCTTAACTACAATGTCTGCATCGTCCCTCTCTTTTGTGAAGACAGACGCAAAGTATTCATTAAGAACCATCCCCACATCTTCCGCCTCCACACACAGGTTACTTTTTTGGTCTCTAATAGGCCCTACTCTTTCCTTAGTTATCCTCTTGCTCTTAATGTATTTATAAAACATCTTTGAGTGTTCCTTGATTTTACTTGCCAATATTTTCTCATGCCCTCTCTTTGCTTTCCTAATTTCCTTTTTAATTTCACCCCTGCACTTTTTATACTCCTCTAGGCTTTCTGTAGCATTTAGTTCTCGGTGTCTGACATAAGCTTTCCTTTTCTGTCTTATCTTACCCTGTATGCTCCTTGACATCCAGGGGGCTCCAGATTTGGCAGCCCCGCCCTTTTTCTTTGTGGGAACATGTTTACTCTGCACCCCTTGAATCTTCCCCTTGACAGCCTCCCACTGCTCTGACACTAATTTACCTTCAAGTAGCTGTTTCCAGTCCATTTTTGCTAAATCACTTCCTAGCTTAGTAAAATTGTCCTTTCCCCAACTGAGAACTTTTACTCCTGTTCTATCTTTGTCCTTTTCCATAACTATGCTAAAACTAACTGAATTATGATCACTACCACCAAAATGCTCTCCCACTGATACTCCTTTCACCTGACCAGCCTCAATTCCTAAAACTAATTCCAGAAATGCCCCCTCTCTTGTTGTCCTTTAACAATATTGTTCCTCCTCTTCCTTTCCCCATTTCCCTGACCTTGCTAAAGACCTTACAGTCTGGAATATTAAGGTCCCATTGCTGGCCAGTTTTAGCCAGGTCTCTGTAATGGTCACTGCATCGTACCCTTAGAGCTGAATCTGTGCTTCTAATTTGTTTGTTTTATTCCTAATGCTACATGCATTTGTGTGGAGAACTCTGATTTGGTCACCAGTCCCCACGCATCCCATTGGCTGATGGGATTATTCTCACACTTCTTAACTTATCACATTTTTTCAATTTATCAACATTCCTGTATTATTTATCTGATATATTATTAATTCCTCTACTATTATTGGAACTTGAATTATTTATACCTCATTTTCCATCAGAACTTTACTCCCTTCCCTTCTCTATCTCAACTTTAGGTTATCAGTTTTACCATTATTTCTAGCTGAACCCCCTACCCACTTTATTGGTTTAAAGTCCTTTCTACGGCCCTACTTATCCTTTCAGCGAGGACCTTGGTCCCAGCCCAATTCAGATGGAGCCCATCCTAGCGGCTTTCTGTCCCAGTACTGGTGCCCGTGTCCCATGAAATGGAACCCCTTCTTCCCACACCAATCTCTCAGCCATGCATTCACCTTCCTGATCTGTTTGTCCCTATGCCATTAGCACGTGGCTCGGGTAGTAATCCTCGAAATCCTGCCTTTTAATTTAGCTCCTAACTCCTGATATTCCCTCAGCAGGACCTGCTCCCTGTTCTTTCCTATGTCATTTGTCCTGACATGGACCACGACAATGGGATCTTCCCTCTCCTTTTCCAAATTCCTTTCCAGCCGCTTTGAAATATCCCTTACCCTGGCACCAGGTGGGCAAGACATCCATCGGGACTCTCGGTCACGACAGCAGAGGACACTATTTATCCCCTAATTATCGAATCCCCTATAACTAAAACCTTTCTATTCTTCTCCTCCCCCCCACCACCTTGAACTGCCTCCTGCTCCACAGTGCCATGGTCAGCATTCTGGCCATCCTTACCACAGCTTTTCTCCTTATTCCCACAAGTAGCAAGTACATCATTTCTGTTGGACAGGACCAGATTCTGTGGTTCCTCCTTCCCTGCCTCCACTAGGTTCCCTTTACCCTGATGACTGTCAGTCACATTCTCCTGTTCCTGTACCTGCCTCTCTCTGCGTGGTGTGACTGCAATAGTGACGGGTGTGTAATAGTGATGGGTGTGTAATAGTGAAGGGCACGCAATAATGTGAAGGGCGTGCAATAATGTGAAGGGCGTGCAATAATGTGAAGGGCGTGCAATAATGTGAAGGGCGTGTTATTATGAAGGGTTGTAATAATGTGGAGTGTGCATTATTGTCGGGTATGTAATAATGAGGAGTGTTTGTAATCATGAGGTTTAGTGTATTTTGTGAAACCTCTAATTTGAGTGATAACCATTACCAGATCTCTTGAGTTTCACTTCAATGGTAGACTGTTTACTGTTGCTAACATTCAGTGTGATAACTGCGGTGCCATAGTAAGCTTTCTTGATTTTTAAGGCTGTTTTGCCATCAGGGCAGAGGCCGGGAATCCTGAACTTCCCCTTCTCATCACAGACTGTTAGGATATTGTCCGAGTTGCCCCGAAGGTAGACAGTTGCCTTGGAGGCAGGAGCTCCATCTTGAAGATGTACAGAACCATAAAGTAGATGCTCCTCACACATGCATCTGCTGCACTGGGCATTCACACGACCCATAGAGCATTCCAGCTCACAACCTGCAACAAAGAGTTCAAAGCTGGAGATACTCAAATAACACACATCTGCTGTTAAAATACAAAAGGATCAGCATGTTCAAGAACAAAGAAAATATAATATTTCATATTTTCTATAGACAGAAAAATAATGCTTTCAGCAAATGAAGATATCTGTTCATTTACAATATTCAGCTCCTTAGAAGAGTGTAATTGTAGGGAGTTAGTACATTCACTGCAAATTCACCCCTTACAGAGGGGTCAGTGACCTGCTGCATTAGAGAGGGACGAGATTTTCTTCTTTCCTGCTGGGTTTTAAGCATTGCCAAAGCAGGGCACAGAGATGAGATGCTGGTGTGGAGGATTTCACATTGGAAACACCATCCATCAGATCGCCCATCAATTCATTTCAATGGAAGGAAAATCAGGTCATTTCAGTTACTGCTGCTTATTGCCCAGGTGGCAAAGAAGAAAATCTACTCCAGGGTAACAACAGGAGTCAGGACTACCCGATGTACATTACCCACTGAGTAAAGAGAGGGTAACTATAGGGGTGAGTGCTGTCTGTGTAGAACACCCATCTTATAGTAAGAGTACTGGAATCGATTAGTACCCTCTACGTGACATGGTGCTGCTAGATTTCTCCCCATGTGGAAAGTGGATAGGAAAGATATGCCGAGTAAATCTGAAATTGTGATGTTAGTTTGTATTTTCCGTTGGTGTTTCACAAAAGTTTTATCAAGTTTAATGGCCTAGAATTTCCTCAAAATAATTTACTCCGCTGTTGCCCCTTTAAAAAAAATGTGCCCATTCCAGAGGGAGTTACATACGAGTTTCCTGAGTACTGATTTGTATTCCCATTGATGCAGGCATCAGTGTAAAACGGGTGTAAGCAGCTGAACTGCCTGGAAACTTCTGTGCAACCTTTAAAAAGGTCAACCTGGGGGCCAGTGGGTCAGAGAGGGTCTGGACTTGTCTCTTTCATCCCACTCTCTAATACCTTGGCTTAGC
Source organism: Heptranchias perlo (assembly GCF_035084215.1). NCBI lineage: Eukaryota > Metazoa > Chordata > Chondrichthyes > Hexanchiformes > Hexanchidae > Heptranchias > Heptranchias perlo. Next base: position 147,157 of record NC_090358.1, on the reverse strand, counting down.
AATATTATTATATAAGGATACAAGATGTTCAGGAAAATAGGGAAGGAAAGAAAGGAAGGGGGGATGGCAGTATTGATTAAGGAGAATATTGCAGTGCTGGAGAGAGAGGAGGTCCTGGAGGGATCAAGGACAGAATCTATTTGGTTAGAGTTAAGAAACAAAAGAGGTTACACTACTGGGTGTATTCTATAGGCCACCAACTAGTGGAAAGGATATAGAGGAGCGAATTTGCAGGGAAATTACAGAGAGGTGCAAAAGCTATAGAGTAGTGATAACGGGGGACTTCAACTATCCTAATATAGACTGGGATGATAACAATAAGGGGCAAAGAGGGGGAGGAATTTTTGAAATGTGTTCAGGAGAACTTTCTTGACCAGTACGTTTCTGGCCCAGTGAGGAAGGAGGCATTGCTGGACCTGGTTCTAGGAATAAGGCGGGCCAAGTGGAGTAAGTGACAGTGAGAGAGCATTTAGGGAGCAGCGATCATAGTATCAGAAGGTTTAGAATAGCTATGGAAAAGGACAAGGACCACTCTAAAGTAAAAATACTCAATTGGAGGAGGGCCAATTTCAGTGGGATGAGAACAGATTTGGCCCGGGTAAATTGGAATCAAACATTGGCAGGCAAAACAGTGGGCAGCCTTTATGGAGGAGATAGTTCCGGTACAGTCTAGGTACATTCCCATGAGGGAGGAAGGTTGGGCAACTAAAGCCAGAGCTCCCTGGATGACAAAAGCGATAGTGAGTAAGATGAAGTGGAAAAAAGGGGCGTATGACAGATGTCAGGTTGATAACACAAGTGAGAAACAGGCAGAATATAGAAAGTTCAGAGGGGAAATGAAAAAGGAAATAAGAGGGACAAAGACAGAGTATGAGAAAAGACTGGCAGCCAACATAAAAGGCAATCCAAAAGTCTTCTACAGGTATGTAAACAGTAAATAGGTAGTAAGAGGAGGGGTGGGGCCAATTAGGGACCACAAAGGAGATCTACTCATGGAGGCAGAGGGCATGGCCGAGGTACTAAATGAGTACTTTGCATCTGTCTTTACCAAGGAAGAAGATGCTGCCAGAGTCTCAGTAAAAGGATAGTTGAGATACTGGATGGACTAAAAATTGAAAAAGAGGTACTAGAAAGGCTGGCTGTACTTAAAGTAGATAAGTCACCCAGTTCTGGATGGGATGCATCTTAGGTTGCTGCGGGAAGTAAGGGTGGAAATTGTGGAGGTACTGGCCATAATCTTCCAAACATCCTTAGATATGGGGGTGATGCCAGAGGACTGCAGAATTGCAAATGTTACACCCTTGTTCAAAAAAGGGTGTAAGGATAAACCCAGCAACAAAAGGCCAATCAGTTTAACCTCGGTGATGGAGAAACTTTTAAAAATAATAAACCGAGACAGAATTAACGGTCACTTGGACAAGTGTGATTGATTAGAGAAAGCCAGCATGGATTTGTTAATGGCAAATCGTGTTTAACGAACTTGATAGAGTTTTTTGATGAGGTAACAGACTTGTGCTCCAGAACTAGCCGCACCTCTAGCCAAACTGTTCCAGTACAGCTACAACACTGGCATCTACCTGACAATATGGAAAATTGCCCAGGTATGTCCTGTCCACAAAAGACAGGACAAATCCAATCTGGCCAATTACCGCCCCATCAGTCTACTCTCAATCATCAGCAAAGTGATGGAAGGTGTGATCGATAGTGCAAGGACCACTTGGCTCCAGACCTCATTACAGCCTTGGTCCAAACATGGACAAAAGAGCTGAATTCCAGAGGTGAGGTGAGAGTGACATCAAGGCAGCAGTTGACTGGGTGTGGCACCAAGGAGCCCTAGTAAAATTGAAGTCAATGGGAATCAAGGGGAAATCTCTCCAGTGGCTGGAGCCATACCTAGCACAAAGGAAGATGGTAGTGGTTGTTGAAGGCCAATCATCTCAGCCCCAGGACATTGCTGCAGGAGTTCCTCAGGCCAGTGTCCTAGGCCCAACCATTTTCAGCTGCTTCATCAATGTCCTTCCCTCCATCATAAGGTCAGAAATGGGGATGTTCGCTGATGATTGCACAGTGCTCAGTTCCATAAGAACATAAGAAATAGAAGCAGGAGTCGGCCAATCGGCCCCTCGAGCCTGCTCCGCCATTCAATAAGATCATGGCTGATCTGATCCTAACCTCAAATCTAAATTCATGTTCAATTTCCTGCCCGCTCCCCGTAACCCCCAATTCCCTTTACTTCTAGGAAACTGTCTATTTCTGTTTTAAATTTATTTAATGATGTAGCTTCCACAGCTTCCTGGGGCAGCAAATTCCACAGACCTACTACCCTCTGAGTGAAGAAGTTTCTCCTCATCTGAGTTTTGAAAGAGCAGCCCCTTATTCTAAGATTATGCACCCCAGTTCTAGTTTCACCCATCCTTGGGAACATCCTTACCGCATCCACCCGATCAAGCCCCTTCACAATCTTATATGTTTCAATAAGATCACCTCTCATTCTTCTGAACTCCAATGAGTAGAGTCCCAATCTACTCAACCTCTCCTCATATGTCCGCCCCCTCATCCCCGGGATTAACCGAGTGAACCTTCTTTGTACTGCCTCGAGAGCAAGTATGTCTTTTCTTAAGTATGGAGACCAAAACTGTATGCAGTATTCCAGGTGCGGTCTCACCAATACCTTATATAACTGCAGCAATACCTCTCTGTTTTTATATTCTATCCCCTGAGCAATAAAAGCCAACATTCCGTTGGCCTTCTTGATCACCTGCTGCACCTGCATACTAACCTTTTGATTTTCTTGCACTAGGACCCCCAGATCCCTTTGTACTGCGGTACTTTCCAATTTCTCGCCATTAAGATAATAACTTGCTCTCCGATTTTTCCTGCCAATGTGCATAACCTCACATTTTCCAATATTGTATTGCATCTGCCAAAACTCCGCCCACTCACCCAGCCTGTCTATATCCCCTTGTAGGTTTTTTATGTCCTCCTCACTCTCTACTTTCCCTCCCATCTTTGTATCATCTGCAAACTTTGATATGTTACACTCGGTCCCCTCCTCCAAATCGTTAATATAGATTGTAAAGAGTTGGGGACCCAGCACCGACCCCTGCGGAACACCACTGGCTACTGGTTGCCAGTCTGAGAATGCACCATTTATCCCAACTCTCTGCTTCCTGTTAGATAACCAATCGTCCACCCATGCCAGAATATTACCCCCAATCCAGTGATTCTTTATCTTGAGCAATAATCTTTTATGTGGCACCTTGTCGAATGCCTTCTGGAAGTCCAAATACACTACGTCCACTGGTTCCCCTTTATCCACCCTGTACGTTATATCCTCAAAGAACTCAAGCAAATTTGTCAGACATGACTTCCCCTTCGTAAAGCCATGCTGACTTTGTCCTATTAAATTATGTTTATCCAAATGTTCCGCTACTGTCTCCTTAATAATAGACTCCAAAATTTTACCCACCACAGATGTTAAACTAACTGGTCTATAATTTCCAGCCTTCTGCCTACTACCCTTTTTAAATAAGGGTGTTACATTAGCAGCTTTCCAATCTGCCGGGACCTTTGTCGAGTCCAGAGAATTTTGGAAAATTATTACCAAAGCATCCACAATCCCTACTGCCACTTCCCTCAAGACCCGAGGATGTAAGCCATCAGGTCCAGGGGATTTACCCGCCTTGAGTCCCATTAATTTACTGAGTACCAATTCCTTAGTGATTTATTCGTATTTAGCTCCTCCCCGCCTCGTGCCCCCTATTTGTCCAGTGTTGGGATATTCTTAGTGTCCTCTACCGTAAAGACTGAAACAAAATATTTGTTCAGCATTTTTGCCATCTCCATGTTTCCCACCATTAATTTCCCGGTCTCATCCTCTAAGGGACCTACGTTTGCCTTAGCCACCCTTTTTCTTTTTATATAACTGTTCCATTCGCAACCCTCAGATAATGAAGCAATCCGTGCCCACATGCAGCAAGAGACAGCCTGACCATCTCCCCTTGACATTCAACGGCATTATCATCGCCGAATCCCCCACCATCAACATCCTGGGGGTCACCATTGACCAGAAACTTAACTGGACCAGCCACATAAATACTGTGGCTGCAAGAGCAGGTCAGAGGCTGGGTATTCTGCGGTAAGTGACTCACCTCCTGACTTCCCAAAGCCTTTCCACCATCTACAAGGCACAAGTCAGGAGTGTGATGGAATACTTTCCACTTGCCTGGATGAGTGCAGCTCCAACAACACTCAAGAAGCTCGACACCATAGAATCATAGAAAATAGGAGCAAGAGTAGGCCATTTGGCCCTTCAGGCCTGCTCCGCCATTCAAAATGATCATGGCTGATCGTCTAACTCAGTACCCTGTTCCCGCTTTTTCCCCATATCCCTTGATCCCTTTAGCATTAAGAAATATATCTATCTCCTTCTTGAATATATTTCATGACTTGGCCTTCGCTGCCTTCTGTGGTAGAGAATTCCACAGGTTCACCATCCTTTGAGTGAAGAAATTTCTCCTCATCTCGGTTCTAAATGGCATACCCCGTATCCTGAGACTGTGACCCCTGGTTCTGGACTCCCCAGCCATCGGGAACATCCTCCCTGCATCTAATCTGTCTCGGCCTGTTAGAATTTTATATGTTCAAATGAGATCTCCTCTCATTCTTCTAAACTCTAGTGAATATAGGCCTAGTCGACACAATCTCTCCTCATACGTCAGTCCTGCCATCCCAGGAATCAGTCTGGTAAACCTTCATTCCACTCCCTCCATGGCAAGGACATCCTTCCTCAGATAAGGAGACCAAAACTGCACACAATACTCCAGATGTGATCTCACCAAGGCCCTGTATAACTGCAGTAAGACATCCCTGCTCCTGTACTCAAATCCTCTTGCAATGAAGGCCAACATACCATTCGCCTTCCTAACTGCTTGCTGCACCTGAATGCTCGCTTTCAGCGACTGGTGTACAAGGACACCCAGGTCTCGTTGCACCTCCCCTTTATCCAATCTGTCACCATTCAGATAATAATCTGCCTTTCTGTTTTTACAACCAAAGTGGATAACCTCACATTTATCCACATTATACTGCATCTGCCATGTATTTGCCCACTCACCCAACTTGTCTAAATCACATTGGAGCCTCTTTGCATCCTCCTCACAGCTCACATTCCACCCCAGCTTTGTGTCATCTGCAAACTTGGAAATGTTACATTCAATTCCCTCATCCAAATCATTGATATATATTGTGAATAGCTGAGGTCCAAGCACTGATCCCTGCGGTACCCCACTAGTCACTGCCTGCCGGAAAAAGACCTGTTTATTCCTACTCTCTGTTTCCTTTCTGTCAACCAATTCTCAATCCATGCCAGTATATTCCCCCCAATCCCATGTGCTTTAATTTTGCACACTAACCTCTGGTGTGGGACTTTATCAAAAGCCTTCTGAAAATCAAAGTACACCACATCCACTGGTTCTCCCCTATCTATTTTACTAGTTACCTCCTCAAAAAACTCCAGTAGATTTGTTAAGCATGATTTCCCTTTCATAAACCCATGCCGTCCAAGTGTTCTGTTATCACATCTTTTATAAAAGACTCATCCAGGACAAAGCAGCCCACTTGATTGGCACCCCATCCACCACCCTAAACATTCACTCCCTTCACCACTGGCGCACAGTGGCTGCAGTGTGTACCATCCACAGGATGCACTGCAGCAACTCACCAAGGCTTCTTCGACAGCACCTCCCAAGCTCACGACCTTTAGCACCTGGAAGGTCAAGGGCAGCAGGCACATGGGAACAACACCACCTGCACGTTCCCCTCCAAGTCACAATCCATCCCGACTTGGAAATATATCGCCGTTCCTTCATCATCGCTGGGTCAAAATCCTGGAACTCCTAACAGCACTGTGGGAGAACCTTCACCACACGGACTGCAGTGGTTCAAGAAGGCAGCTCACCACCACCTTCTCAAGGGCAATTAGGGATGGGCAATAAATGCTGGCCTTGCCAGCGGCGCCCACATCCCATTAACGAATTTTAAAAAAGAGGGTTGATGAGGGCAATGCACGTGATGTGGTATATATGGACTTTCAAAAGGTGTTTGATAAAGTGCCGCACGGTAAGCTTATCATCAAGATTGCAGCCCGTGGAATAAAGGAGGCAGTAGCAACATGGTTACAGAATTAGCTAAATGACAGGAAACAGAGAGTAGTGGGAATGGTTGTTTCTCGGACTGGAGGGAGGTGTACAGTGGTGTTCCCCAGGGGTCGGTGCTGGGACTACTGCTTTTCTTGATTTTTATTAATGACTTGGACTTGGGTGTACAGGGCACAATTTCAAAATCTGCAGATGACACAAAACTTGGAAGGGTAGTGAGCAGTGAGCAGGATAGTGATAGACTTCAAGAGGATATAGACAGGCTGGTGAAATGGGCGGTCATGTGGCAGATGAAATTTAACACAGAAAAATACGGTGATACATTTCAGTAGGAAGTACAAAGAGAGGCAATATAAACTAGAGGGCACAATTCTAAAAGGGGTACAGAACAGAGAGATCTGGGGGTATATGTACACAAATCGTTGAAGTTGGCAAGGCAGGTTAAAAAAATATACGGGATCCTGGGCTTTACAAATAGAGGCATAGGGCTCAATTTTAAAACCGAGCCGGGAAGGGAGCAGGAGGTCAAAATGAGGAAGGGAAACCCATTAGTATGGGTTTCCCAGACTTCCTTACGATTATGACGTAAGGACGTTGTTTATTTTTTATTGTCGGTTTCCCGTCCGACTGACCGGCCTGATTGACAGACTGGTCTCAGTTGGATGGGAGACTAACCAGGGAGAAGACGTGTTCAAGTAAGTCAGCAGGTAAGTCTTTGTTTGTATGGACGGGGGGAGCACGGGTGGGCAGGGGGGCATGGGGGCATGGGTGGGCTTAAGTTGGCATGGGTGGGCATAGTTGGCACGGGGGTCATGAGTCATGGGGGAGGGATCGGGGGTCAGTCACAGTGGGGGGGTGTTGGGATCGGGGGTCTGTGATCATTGAGGGGGAGGATCAGGGATCGGGGCGCAGGGGTGGGAAGTTTGGGGGTCGGGGGTGGGAGGATCGGGGGTCTGCGACCATTGAGGTGGAGGACTGGGGGTCGGAGAACCGGGGGTCGAGGGTGGGGGGGGGGGGGGGGGGTGGTGACCGTGATCGTTGGGGAAGGGGTCAGTGCAGGTAGGCTTGTTGGGCCTGGGCAAAGCACTCCTGCTCCTTTGGGCTCACCTTCTGTGCCTTTCTAGGCACATATCTGTTAGTCTCGGGCCTTCTTGCCTCCTTTCACGAGGCGTAAAACAGAAGGCCCAGGAATCCCATCCCTCCAGGTTTGAAATCGGGAAGTCCAGAAAAATGGAGGCCCGAAGACCCCTTGAAAGGTTTTAAGGCCCGACCTGCCTCCTGGGAGCGAGTTAGTTGCCTGCCCTTCTGCCTGCCCTGGTGAAAACCGGAAATGGGCGAGTTGGAGGCGGGTTTGAAATGGTGGCAATTTTCAATGCCCCCCTGCCCTCAATCCACCCGTTTTTCATTTTTAAAATTGAGTAATGGAGTACAAAAGTAACAAAGTTATATTGAACCTTTATAAAACACTGGTTTGGTCACAGCTGGAGCATTGTGTCCAGTTCTGGGCACCGTACTTTAGGAAAGAGGGTGCAGAAGAGATTGACTAGGATGATTCCAGGGATGAGGGACTTCAGTTATGTGGATAGACTGGAGAAGTTGGGGTTGTTCTCCTTGGAACAGAGAAGGTTGCGAGGAGATTTGATAGAGGTGTTCAAAATCATGACAGGTCTAGACAGAGTAGATAGAGAGAAACTGTTCCCATTGGTGGAAGGGTCAAGAACCAGAGGGCATAGATTGGCAAAAGAACCAAAGGTGACATGAGGAAAAACTTTTTTACACAGCGAGTGGTTGGGATCTGGAATGCACTGCCCGAGGGGGTGGTGGAGGCAGATTCAATCATGGCCTTCAAAAGGGAACTGGATAAGTACTTGAAGGGAAAAAAAATTGCAGGGCTACGGGGATAGGGCGGGGGAGTGAGACTAGCTGGATTGCTCTTGCATAGAGCTGTTGCAGACTCAATGGGCCGAATGGCCTTCTTCCATGCTATAACCTTTCTATGATTCTATTTTACTGGTACAGAATTATGACCACTCAAACAACTCCATCTGTACCCAGAAGGGCCCCACCCAGGAGAAGAACATTAAACATCGCTGGTGTGAACCTCCCAGCCCCTGAATGAGAATTAAGGCGAGAGGCACAGACTCCTGGGTGTGAATATCAGCAATCCGCCAGGAATATAACTCATGATGCCTGGAGGGAGCTCACACATTCAACTAGAGCCAACTATTTCATCCCCGGGGCTACAGACCAGTGCTGCAAAAAACTGAACGTCACCAGGGCAGGAAAGATAACACACTGGGCACCAACACACTCCACACCCTCTTAAAGCAACACACAACTAACCCTTCACAGTATACCGTGGTTAACTCTGTATCATGCACTAAGGAATACCCAGCTCCCCTAGAGCCAAGAACTGGCATACACAACTTAAAACTCTTCCTCCACTTTAACAGCCTCATACCCGCATCTCTTACTTCACCTCTTCCATGCCACTTGAAGCACACTCCTCTACAGCCAGCCTTATGCTCATTTACTTTATCTTGCTCACCAAGGGTAGGCCACCGCGGGGGGGCATTTCCACCTTGAAACCCTCACTCCCTTCGAGGACAAGGCCATGGAGCTTTTGGGCACTCACTTGGCCCTTGTGGTGCCAGGTTAGTGACTGAGCTCCTGTACAGTCTCACTGGAAACCCTGTGAAGCACCAGACACAACTTTCCATCCCCTTCTCTGTCTCCTTAATCCCAAGGAGGTCATTCTCACCCTTTTTGCCTTCTACCCTCACTTCCTGTAGATCCACCACAGCAATGAGCAGCACAGGAGGAGGAAGATGATGATGAGGAGGCAGCTAGGGAGACATTTCTGCTTTGTTGTATATGACGATCATGAGGAAGAGGAGACTAAGAAGTGGATACCTTCTCCATCATTACCCGTCATCCTCTGCCCCTTCCCCTGCCAACTCAGCACCTACGTCTCGTTTCCTTGTGCAGGCATCAGCTCAGAAACTTTCATCTGGGGGTAATTAGATAGTGAGAATGTGGGACTGTGTGATCCAAAGAGTATGAGGTAATTGGAAGAGTGGGGAATGGGTGAGGATGTGCCTCCTTCCCAGTGGAGAACTCAAGGGTAGTCACCTGAGAAGTATGTTCAAGCAACATCATTCCACTGTGCAGGCTCTATGAGGATGTGCGGCAACTGATAGGGTGCGACCCTCGAGTCTACAGCTCTCCTTTACAGCAACATCTGAGAGGTTTCTCTTCCTTGCAGGAATCAGTGCAATGGGTAACAGTTTCACTGGGATCTGCAGCAGGTCCCTGGCTAAGAAGCAGTCAGGGCCCAGTGAAATGGCGTGAGTCTACCTGCCTGATAATGTAGCCCAACACCCCCCACCTCTCAGGACAGCAGCACACGTCAGGCCTCATGCCAGGCGGAGGTGGCACCAGGCTGCCCAGGAACAAGCTCTAGAGAGGCAGCCAGCAGCAACAGCTTCCTGCCAGGATTAAGCTGCCATGAGACCAGAGCCACCTCAAGCCCATGAGCACGCACTGCCAGCCACCTTCTGCGATCCAGGCCCTCAAGGAGCACTAGAATAGGTGACAGAAAGATGTGTGTGTTAACCAGAGGAGGCAGAGTGTTAAGAATAGTGTGATTATTTGTTTGCACTTTGCAATTATAGTATTAAATTAGACTGCACACTGACATGGCATTTTGTTACACATGGAGATTACAATCATACAGGAAAGGGTGCACTTGTTTGGTGTTGACTGATTCATTGAGGTGATAATTACTGGCACGATCATGTGGGGCAAAGAGGCCTGATGTGCTGTCTTGTGGTAGGATGGGTAGTCGATTGAGGGAATTACTCTTCATTTGCAAGGGGGGGAAAGAAGGTCAGGCTGTGGGGTTCAAAGAAGACTGATTTAGGCAGGACGTTTGAGAGATCAGTCGCTTTATGCTCCTTGCAGCAGTCAGCCAGGACTCCTCAGAATGCAGGTCACCCCGGTGGTCAGCTCCATGTAGTTTTGAATCCACCAGAGCCTGGGCCTCCTGCTCAGCGATGTTATGGAACTGCCCTTCCTGAATGGCAAAGCTATGAAGAGCACAGCAGGCCCTGGTTCTGGACACGATCTGCAGCACACCTGTACAGGCAGCAAAAGCAAACTTTCAACACCCCTATGGTTCTCTCGATCCAGCCTGGTAGCTGCACGTGCCTCACCATAAGGCCATCAGCCACGGGAGCAGGGCTCAGCTTTGTCGCCCAGAACCCATCAGTGGATCTGATTCTCTTCCCCGAACAGGTCAGGGGGGTCCCGAATGCCAAAGGGTGAAGGCATCAGGGCAACTTCCTGCATATGGGTGAATGCTCTGATTGTTGTCACACACTATCTAGACACCGAGGGAGTGGAATCCATTACTGCCTGAAACGATCCTGAGCCATAGAAGGTGAGGGCAGCAGTGACCTTCATAGCCAGAGAGCATTTGAGCAAATGAGTTTGGCTCCCTACAGCAGGTCATACAGATTTTCCATTGCATCTTTAACGAAGTGAACTTTTCTTATGCAGAGTTCCTCATGTGACCTGTGCTGCCTGAATATTCTTTGGTGAGGAGGGGGATGTAGTATCACACCCTCTTCCTTCTTGAGCTCTTCCTCCATGATAATGGTATAGAGTGGTATGCCTATAGGAAAAGCCAAACTTTCCCCTGAGATGTCCTGACTGCAGAGGGGTGTGGGAAGGGGAGGGGACTGAAAACCTTCCAGTAGGCCGACCCTCTGAGATGCAGTCAGAATTAATTGTAGGTCTTAGCAGAAAAAAATGCAAAATAAGAAGGGTTCATAAAGTGCTTCCAAGCTGCAGAAATCCCCCCATAGGTTTCCAGACTCTTGAAGATAACTTCAGCCTTAATCAAGAGCTCCTGCACCTCAGTCTAACTTACTCAGAGTGCATTAGTAGTGCAAACCCAGGAAACTTGCAGCTCCTGTGCCATTGACCCTCAGTCTGAAATTTACACATGAAGCCAGCAGAGGGTCTGTGGGCAAATCGCAGGAAGGCTCAAAAAGCATGAGGAAACTTAGGGGAAGCATTTTAGAGGTGCACAAGTGGATAAAATGGCCTCCACCCAAATTTCCTCACTAAAATTAATTCCTGCAGCGTTCTTGCAGGTAAATACACCTATACGGCAAGGAAATTCACCCCAACATGTAGATATATTGACTGGGACAAATTTGATGTTTTGAAACAAAATAATATTTTGACAGTTTTTATGAATTCTTTAGAGAAGTAAGAGATGGGGATAGGAATCTTGAAAATTCAAACTGATTTTGAACAAAAATCTGGAGTATCATGAAAAAAATGTAGGATAATCTACAGATTGACTTGGCAAACAAAATAATCTGAATGGAATTTCATCCCAAAATGATATTACTACCTACTATTTAGGGAATGAGATTTTTTCCCAAGCCTGCATTAGAGTAAAGAATGAGTGACTCAGACAAACGGACATTAAACATTACCAGCTGGCTGCTCATCCCCACGACTTCTCACTGGAATGCTGAGTGACCAGGCAGCAGTTGGTGGAGGAGCTGTGAGCAGAACACAAATAGGAAAATAGCAGTCAACAGAAAGTAATAAATGGAAGCACAGGATCAGCAGCCAATAAAGAAGCAAACTTGGGCGCAGTGTTAGTGACCGGCGGAGATGGGCCATGTTTACTTTGACTATAGTTGATGAGTAGTCATTGAAATGAAAAATGATGGACAGTGGCTGGAATAATCCAGGCATGACTGTACTTTGACTTCCTTTCTTGTAAACCATACTTGCTATCTGCTTTGTTGTTCTAGTTAGCCTGTAGCCTGTGACGGTCCTTAAACTGGATAGTGCCTAGCAGCAGGCCAATACTACACAATACTGGTGACACTTCTGCCACCAATCACTGGGTTGGATTAATTTGTTTGCTTGTTTCTAAAAACACTTTCTACCTTTTACGCAAATTATTCAATGCCAGTGTGACTTATGTTTCCAGACAGACACAGCACTGGACCAGTGCACTGTGAATCACTCCTAGGATAAATATTCAGACAGACACAGCACTGGACTATTTTACACCAAGCAGCATTGGATCTCCATTCCAATCAGAACCATCCACTAACATAAGATTTCCACTATCTCTATTCTCTATCCTTAGTTCCTGCAGATAGACCCAATAAAAATGTCCCAAATTCATGGAATTCAACCCAGGGTTCTAAAGCTGAAACAACGATGGTTAGTAACAGTTTTTCTTAATGATTCTGTGTCTGCCTTTCCATTCAACATGGCTTCAATGCCTGGAGTCCAATATAGTTTTGTTTTGACTGAGTCATTAAGGACACCAAGGCAATAGTGACATGGATCTGGCTTTGAATGCAGCTGCTGTATGACACTATTCTGATTTAGATGCTGCTAGCAGTAAACAGCACAAAAATCATCCACTGCGAGTGGCCTTTTGGAACAGATCCTCCAGAGACAACAGCTGGGTTTGTATGGGATACAGCATTAAGGCCAGAGTCAAGCAAATGTCATCTTTGATAAAATAGGCTAGACCACATCTTTAGCATCAGTCATATTCATTGTGATAGGTCTGCCCACCTTTCATTATTGATTACAATTAAAATGGGGTTACTGCTTTGATGGAGCATGATTGTTGTTGCATACAATGGATGGCAACAGTCACACTGCATGTTTGATTGGTAAGGAAAGGGAGAGGTGCCATGGAAATTAACATAAACCTGATGAGTGTCTTAGTTTGGCTTCAGCATTGTAAAGGGGATGGGTGCCAAGTAGGATAATTAGAATCCACTGATTGGCTTAATTTGTCTCCAGTGATTTAGGATAATTTCAGAAATGTTCTATTTCATTCCTGAAGCAGATAAATATTTCTGTTGTAGCTAACCATGCCTCGCTGCGGTCCCTCACACGGCGACACATTTAAAACATTAAAGATGCTATTTGCACATACTTGCACAAGGCGGTCCTTTGCACATCCTCCCCTCCTCCACAGGTCCAGGGCACTGCTGTTCCCAATGTTGGTTGTGTGTGGAGCAGGTCCGTCGGCGTGTCTGTACTCCTGTCTGATCACAGGGTGCGGTACAAGAGCCCCAGCCTGACCACTGGGACCAGAAACCCTGAGCTACGGCAGATATGGATCCTGAGAAAATGATCAAGAATTTGTTTAGTTTCTGAATTGTTGACCTGGAATATTAAAAGGTATTTCTTCCCATTTTTAATTTATTTTCTTTCACTTTCTCCTTTTGTCTGCTCACATCATGAATCATTCCCTAGCCAATAGATTGGAAAGTCAATCTGCTACTAGGATTCTACTAAAGTTGCTATTGAGCCAGTCACTGGGAGCCACAATACAGGGATGAAAATCGAGCAGATTCTGCAACAGTCAGGTAATCTGCTTACTGCCCAAGCGCCAAAGTTGCAAATTACTCCTAATGGTCATAAAATTCCACGAATGGTGATCACAATAGTCACACCAGGATTACACTTGACAGTGCTCTCCAACACGAAGCTCTCTGTAGTACATGAGTACAATTGGAGGGCACTTCATTTGCATGAGGCATGTGAGCACAAGTACCACATGGGGTGCTTCTTTGACATCTGCCTATCCCATGTGCCAGGAAATTGGTGGCTGCCCACTCATAGGAGGGTGATTACCCAGGTCCCAGGTCCCCGGCCCTACCATCAATTGGTCCTCACACAAGGAGGACAATTCAGCAAGTCAATCTATTTTAAAATTTTCCTCTTTGTGACTCCAGGTGCTTGCTAGGCCTGGGCTATTGGTGGGGCCAGCGTGTTCCCTTGGGGAGACTGGTTCTCCTCATCTTTCTCAACCAGGTCACCACCAGGTCACCATTCAGGGGCAGGAGCAGCAACTTCTGCTTAAAGAGTCCCTGCCACTGGCCTGTCATTTGCCTTGTAAGGGGCAGACACAAGGCAATGCGGAAAGTGGCTGAAATGACGAAGACTCGATGTAATTGTGTCTCCCCCATTTCCTTGAGAGTTTTGTTGTGGTGTTTAATTGTATTTTGTATCATATTTTGTATCACCATTTGTTTAATATAATTGTATTACTTACAACTAGTTGCAAACTACGAGAACAAGTTTGATAGAACTTTGTTATCAACAAGTAAGACAGAAAGCAGAAGGCCAGAGATGCATAGATCTGCAGGTGTCTGTTTAAACTCGTTGGAACAAGCAGATGAGTGAACTGTAGCACGACTTACATCTTGACTAGCCAGAGGCATCCAGCATTGCAATCACAAGGGCTACCAACAGAAGATATTTTCCCAGGTCGAATTTGGTCACTTTGAGTGTTGATTAACTATAACAATGATATTCATGCCAACCAAATAAATAAGATTTGATCAATAAATTTGCTGAGAGGAAACAAACAGATGTTGTTTTATGAGATACAGTGGTCTGGTATGGTGGTCTTTCGATATGAACTAGGATTACAGTTGATAGCTGGACTCTCAGGATCCAATTTTATAAATTAACCATTTCATACCTTGAATACTTTCACCAACCTCCTGCTGAAGTTATGGTGAGACTGGAACTCCTAGAGAATTTCATGGCCACTATCGTCTCCAACCCCCCCACCCCTCAAATCATAACCGCACTCTTCTTCCTCGCTAATTTAACCTGGGATCCTCTCCCCCACCTCAGACCTAGTTGTGTTAGTATTCTTTTTCCACTCTTCCCCCATTCAAGCTGATACTCTATCTTCCCAACTCACAGTGGCACTCTCACTCCCCCACTTCAAATCGCCCCTCATCTCTAAAGCATTGCTCCCAGCTTCTCTCAGAGATCTGATTATACAACTGCCCTCTTCCCTCTCTCTTTCATTAATAACCATTTATTCCCTTCCCTTACCCTTTCATTTTTCCCTTCTCTTTTTCCTTCACCCAAGCAATTCCACCCGTGCAGTGTCAGGAATGCTCAATAAATTCAATTAATGTAATCATACCAAAATGTTTTCCTTATCTAATAAAAAAGTGACTTCTCCTAGTCTTGAAGAAAATTAACCTTTATATAAAATAACAAAGTTCTTTTGAGGAAAATTGAAAGTTTTTAAAAGCTACATTTCAGCAACTCCTTTGTTTTATTAAACACTAAAAACTCTAGTTCTCAGAAGCCATCAGCTCCTCTTAAAATTTTTCTGCCTCCAATTTTGTGCACAATCAAAAGTGGAAGAAAAAAATTGGTTCTATCAGCCTTCAGTTTTCCTTCCAACTGATATGCTTGGTTCATGTTGATATGTTCTTTTCATTAGGATTGGAAATTAAGAACATAAGAAATAGGAGCAGGAGTAGGCCTCTCTAGCCTTCTCTGCCATTCAATCAGATCATGGCTGATCGTTGACCTCAACTCCACTTTCCCACTTGATCCCCATATCCCTTGATTCCCCTAGAGTCCAAAAATCTATCCATCTCAGCCAGGAATGGAATATAAAAGTAGAGATTTTTGCTACAGTTGTACAGGGCATTGGTGAGACAACATTTTTTTTTTATTCGTTCACGGGATGTGGGCGTTGCTGGCATGGCCAGCATTTATTGCCCATCCCTAATTGCCCTTGAGAAGGTGGTGGTGAGCCGCCTTCTTGAACCGCTGCAGTCCATGTGGTGAAGGTTCTCCCACAGTGCTGTTAGGAAGGGAGCTCCAGGATTTTGACCCAGCGACGATGAAGGAACGGCGATATATTTCCAAGTCGGGATGGTGTGTGACTTGGAGGGGAATGTGCAGGTGGTGTTGTTCCCATGTGCCTGCTGCTCTTGTCCTTCTAGGTGGTAGAGGTCGCGGGTTTGGGAGGTGCTGTCGAAGAAGCCTTGGCGAGTTGCTGCAGTGCATCCTGTGGATGGTACACACTGCAGCCACAGTGCGCCGGTGATGGAGGGAGTGAATGTTTAGAGTGGTGGATGGGGTGCCAATCAAGTGGGCTGCTTCATCTTGGATGGTGTCGAGCTTCTTGAGTGTTGTTGGAGCTGCACTCATCCAGGCAAGTGGAGAGTATTCCATCACACTCCTGACTTGTGCCTTGTAGATGGTGGAAAGGCTTTGGGAAGTCAGGAGGTGAGTATTTAGAATACTGACATCAAGGCAGCATTTGACCAAGTGTGGCACCAAGGAGCCCTAGTAAAATTGAAGTCAATGGGAATCAGGGGGAAATCTCTCCAGTGGCTGGAGTCATACCTAGCACAAAGGAAGATGGTAGTGGTTGTTGGAGGCCAATCATCTCAGCCCCAGGAGATTGCTGCAGGAGTTCCTCAGGGCAGTGTCCTAGGCCCAACCATCTTCAGCTGCTTCATCAATGACCTTCTCTCCATCATAAGGTCAGAAATGGGGATGTTCGCTGATGATTGCACAGTGTTCAGTTCCATTCGCAACCCCTCAGATAATGAAGCAGTCCGTGCCCGCATGCAACAAAACCCGGACAACATTCAGGCTTGGGTTGATAAATGGCAAGTAACGTTCGCGCCAGATAAATGCCAGGCAATGACCATCTCCAACAAGAGAAAGTCTAACCACCTCCCCTTGACATTCAACCTTGGCATTACCATCACCAAATCCCCCACTATCAACATCCTGGGGGTCACCATTGACCAGAAGTTTAACTGGACCAGCCTATAAGAGCAGGTCAGAGGCTGGGTATCCTGTGGCGAGTGACTCACCTCCTGACTCCCCAAAGCCTTTCCACCATCTACAAGGCACAAGTCAGGAGTGTGATGGAATACTCTCCACTTGCCTGGATGAGTGCAGCTCCAACAACACTCAAGAAGCTCAACACCATCCAGGACAAAGCAGCCCACTTGATTGGCACCCCATCCACCACCTTAAACATTCACTCCCTTCACCACCGGCGCACTGTGGCTACAGTGTGTACCATTCACAGGATGCATTGCAGCAACTCGCCAAGGCTTCTTCGACAGCACCTCCCAAACCCGCGACCTCTACCACCTAGAAGGACAAGAGTAGCAGATACATGGGAACAACACCACCTGCACATTCCCCCCCAAGTCACACACCATCCCGACTTGGAAATATCTCACCGTTCCTTCATCGTCGCTGGGTCAAAATCCTGGAACTCCCTTCCTAACAGCACTGTGGGAGAATCTTCACCACACGGACTGCAGCGGTTCAAGAAGGCGGCTCACCACCACCTTCTCAAGGGCAATTAGGGATGGGCAATAAATGCTGGCCTCGCCAGCGGCGCCCACATCCTGTGAACGAATAATAAAAAAAGATTTGGTCTCCTTATTTACGAAAGGACATAATTGCTTTAAAGATGGTTCAGAGAAGGTTCACTTGACTGATTCCTGGGATAAGGGGGTTATCTTATGAGGAAAGGTTGGATAAGTTGGGCCTGTATACATTGGGGTTTAGAAGAATGAGAGGTGGCCTTATTGAAACATATAAGATCCTGAGGGGACCTGAAAGGATAGATGCTGAGAGGATGTTTCCCCTTGTGGGAGAGACCAGAACTAGGGGACACAGTTTAAAAATAAGTGGTCTTCCATTTAAGACAGAGATGAGGAGGATTTTTTTGTCTCAGAGGGTCGTGAATCTGTGGAATTCCTTTCCCCAGAGAGCGGTGGAGGCAGGGTCATTGAATATTTAAGGCTGAGTTAGATAGATTCCTGATTAACAAGGGAGTCAAAGGTTATAGTAGGTAGACGGGAAAGTCGGGTTTAGGTCACAATCAGATCAGCCATGGTCTTATCAAATGGCAGAGCAGGCCCGAGGGGCCAAGTGGCCTACTCCTGCTCTTAATTCATATGTTGAATATAATCAATGATTCAGCATCCACAGCCCTCTGGGGTAAAGAATTCCAAAGATTCACAATCCTCTGCGTGAAGAAATTCCTCCTCAACTCAGTCTTGAATGGCTGCCCCCTTATCCTGTGACTATGACCCCTAGTTCTAGACTCTCCAGCCAAGGGAAACAATCTCTCAGCATCTACCCTGTCGAGCCCCCTCATAATCTTATATGTTTCAATGAGATCACCTCTCATTCTTCTAAACACCAGAGTGTTTCGGCCCATTCTACTCAATCTCTCCTCATAGATTAATTCCTGGGATGACAGGGTTGTCCTATGAACCTTCGTTGCACCGCCTCCAAGGCAAGTATATCCTTCCTTAGATAAGGAGACCAAAACTGTACACAGTACTCCAGGTGAGGTCTCACTAAAGCCTTGTACAACTGTAGTAAGACTTCTTTACTCTTGTACTTCAACCCCACTGCAATAAAGGCCAACATGCCATTTGCTTTCCTAATTGCTTGCTGTACCTGCATACTAACTTTTTATGTTTCTTGTACGAGGACACCCAAGTCTCTCTGAACACCAACATTTCATAGTTTCTCACCATTTAAAAAATATTCTGTTTTTCTATTCTTCCTACCAAAGTGAATAACCTCACATTTCCCCACATTATACCCCATCTGCCACCTTCTTGCCCATTCACTTAACTGCCTGTCTATATCCCTTTGCTGTCTCTTTGTGTTCTCCTCAGCTTACTTTCCTACCTAGCTTTGTATCGTTAGCAAAAAAATTGATTTTTCTCTTGACAAGCTGACACATGTGTTGAAAAGCTATGTCAGCATGTTGTAAATAGATGAATTATTTATATATTTACTGAATTATTGATATATTTACTGGAACAAAATATAAAAACATAACTACAGATAAATCCAATGCAAACCATCTGTTCAAAAAGTTTGTTAATTAATTTTCTGCCTAATCGGAGCATGTTGCCTACCTTTGGGACACCTGAATCGTACAGCATAATTCGAGCAATGTTTCCCTGAATGTTGCTCCTTATTGAGACACCAGAAACCAAGCTGAGGACTGAGGTGCACCATCTCTTTGGTGAATGCAGCAGGGACTCCATGTATGGTGCGAGCCTCAACTCCAGCTGGTCTTGGACATATTCTTTCCGGATAATAATGTTGGATTGAAACAAGGTGCTCATAGTCTCCACTGCCACCAGGATGGTCTATATTAAACCAAGATGTCCATTCCCAGTGACCTGAAAAAGAGAAAACTTACTGCTGCACCAACAGAGAACTGACTGAGTTCCTCTGAACTAGTCTCATGAATACAGGCACAGACTGTCCAGTCTCTAGAAGTCAGGAAATTCTAGATGAGTATATCTGTCCGAGAACATCAAGACAATACATTTTTAATGTATTATGATTGCATAGTGAGATTTCCAACCCTTGCTGTGTCATGGAACCCATGCCCACATGCAGCAACATCCAGGGTTGGGCTGATAATTGGCAAGTAACATTCGTGCCACACAAGTGCCAGGCAATGACCATCTCCAACAAGAGAGAATCATACCACTTTCTCGTGACATTCAATGGCATTTCCATCGCATAATCCCCCATCAACATCCTGGAGTGACCATTGACCAGAAACTCAACTGGACCAGTCACATAAATATGTGGCAATGTAGTAAAAAATAACAGAGGTTTTGTATAAGAAGAGTGAAATTGGCTCCAGATAGGCTGGATTAAAAAGGTCTACTGACTCACACCTCTTGGTTGAAACAAAAGAAACACTAATTGCCATGGAAACCTACAAAATTGAGCCACATCAAAAACAATGGATGAATGGAGTGCCAATTAATTCCCAAACTGCACTTGAAGAAACCTACGGTTGGTAAGCAACTGCTCCAAAGGTGTGGTCCCAATCAAGGGGACTATAAAAATGACTATGTGGAGGAAACAATGGCTCTGCCTTACTGCTTCTTCCAGATCACTTGCTGCATGGCTGCCCTGATCCTGAGAGAAGAACAGGTGCAGCAAAACTACCTGTGGGCTTCGAAACACCAACAAGGCCTCAACAAACCTCAAAGCCTCAGCCAACCCTAAGTATATGTCAAACTGTCTTTTAGTATAATAAGCCTTATCCTCTAATCAGGGTTTGCATTTTGGAGTCAGAATGTTGTCCTTTCCTTTTTTTTGTTATTGTTAAAGCTTCTAAATCATGTTTGAACTGTAGATATTGTTTAACTTTAGGTCCATGTTTATCTGGTATATAAAAAATTCTCCTTTTCTTTTAAAGCCATGGTTTATGCCTGGAGTTTCATATTAGGATAAAGAGCCCATTAAATTAAATATAACATTTCAATCATGTGGCGATAAAAAGGCATTTTCCCAAATTAAAGACTAAAATCACGATGTGCCTTTTATCCCAACAGTTACTAGAGCAGGTCAGAAGCTGGGTATTCAGCAGCGAGTGACTCAACTCCTGACTCCCCAAAGCCTCTCCACCACCTACAAGGCACAAGTCAGGAGTGTGATGGAATATTCTCCACTTGCCTGGATGGGAGCAGCTCCAACAACACTCAAGACGATTAACACCATCCAGGACAAAGCAGTCTACTTGATAGGCAGCCAATCCACCACATTAAACATCCACTCTCTCCACCACTGACGCACCGTGGCTGCAGTGTGTACTATCTACAGGATGCACTGCAGCAACTTGCCAACTTCGACAGCACCTCCCAAACCCGTGACCTCCACCTAAAAGGACAAGGGCAGTAGGTGCATGGGAACAACATCACCTCCAAATTCCCCTCCCAAGTCACAAACCATCTTGACTTGGACATATATTGGCCGTTTCTTCATCGTTGCTGGGCAAAATCCTGGAACTCCCCGCTAACAGCACTGTGGGAGCACCTTCACCACACGGACTGCAGTGGTTCAAGAAGAAGGCTCACCACCACCTTCTCAAGGGCAACTAGGGATGGGCAATAAATACTGGCCTTGCCAGCGATGCTCACACCCTGAAGGTTATTAAAAAAATCTTTCAAGGCTAACTCTAAATCCTAGTGGTTTCAGGAAAAATGACAATGACAAAAAATTGATTTTCATCTGTGTAGAATGTTTAAGTTGAATTCTTTATTGTTAGAAACAACATGGGAGGGATAATGACTCATGGCCATCCAGGGTATTTCTCAAAGGAAAAGCCATGAGCCAAGAGCCCAGACAGGCTAATGGTCATAGGCTTCACAAGATGCAAGTTATTAGGGAAAACACATTAGGAAGTCCAAGATGGTAAGTAAATTAAATGGCCTCAGATTTACATTGTATGGGAAACAGTGTAGACCATTGTCAAAGATTGCCAATATATTTAATATTGATAAAGCAATTGTTTCAGTATTTCTTCAAAGGATGTTAAATGATATATTTGGGCTGACTTTATGCCAGAAAACAACCAGTTTCCAGGAAGATGCTCTGATGTCCAGCCAGCAGAAAGTTTGTATTGACCAGCTGAGAAGCTGGGTCAATTTGAAACTTTAGCATGTTTCACAGCGTAAAGTGAGAGCTTCTGTCTTAAAGTCTATGAATAGAGAGAAACTGAATGGTGCCTTTATTATTTTATGTATCAAGGAGAATAATGAAGTATAAGACTCACTGCTTCATTCTATGTGCTGTTCATTTACCTATTTTTAAATAAATCATCTGTTGGTTTAGAGCCCGATTCTCAGCCTAACAGAGCATCTGTGCAGTCCATTATTTGAGGAGAATCATGACAGAGCATATGACCCAGTAGCTGGTGTACAGGGTAAGGGTTCTCTGTTATAACCCCTGGTTATCGCTATTGTTTACCTTGATATTGGGCCAAATAGATACATTGCAGATCATAGCAGATGCCAGGTCTGTTTATAAGGCAAAACTGTGGCAGATGGATTGCAACACGGGTAAGTGTGAGGTCATCCATTTTGGACCAAAAAAGGATAGATCCAAGTATTTTTTAAATGGTGAAAAGCCAGGAACAGTGGAGGTCCAAAGAGATTTAGGGGCCAACAAAGACAGATCACTAAAATGTAATAGTCAGGTACAAAAAATAATCAAAACGTTAGCCTTTTTAACTAGAGGGCTGCAATATAAGGGGGAGAAGGTTTTGCTACAGCTATACAAAGCCCTGGTTAGACCACATCTGGAGTACTGTGTACAGTTCTGGGCACCGCACCTTAGAAAGGATATTGGCCTTGGAAGGAGCGCAGCTCAGATTCACCAGAATGTTGCCAGGACTCCAAGGGTTAGATTATGAGGCGAGATTATATAAATTAGGCTTGTATTCCCTAGAATATAGAAGGCTAAGGGATGATTTGATTGAGATTTTTAGGATTTTGAAAGGCATTGATAGGGTAGATAGAGAGAATTTTTTTCCGCTGGTGGGGGAGACAAGGACAAGGGGACATAACCTTAAAATTAGACCCAGGTCATTCAGGAAAGAAGATAGGAAACACTTCTTCACGCAAAGAGTGGTATAAGTGTGGAACACTCTCCCACAAAGAGCAGTAGATGCTAGCTCAATTAATCATTTTAAATCTGAGATCGATAGATTTTTGCTAGTCAAGGGTATTAAGGGATATGGAGCCAAGACGGGTGGATGGAGTTAGGATACAGATCAGCCATGACCTCATTGAATGGCGGAACAGGCTTGAGGGCCTACTCCTGAGCCTATATAAGAGTGGCTGATGACATTGAACCCCAGAAAATATCTCTCCTATAAACCCCAAATTGTGACAATGACATTAGACTTTTATTCAGCTTAGTTTTGTGTTGTGTTGAACATGAAACTGTTAAATTACTGAATTGATGACATTTACAATGTCAATTTCACTTAGTTGTAAAGCCGAGGTTGTCTTTCTAGAGCATAATCTTCACATTCTTACCCAAGCAGAGTAAAGCCTGTGATCAGTAAACGTTTAGAGAGTTTAAGAAGAAAATGTGCCTGACTTTTCAGATGTTTCATGCAGAGCCCATCTGTCATAGACAGAACAATGACGCACAATCCCAAAACACTATTTAAATTCCCAGAACTAAGGGTTCACAGGGGAAGGATTTGTGGAAACAGAGCTCCCAGAGCCTGTCTGTAATGGTATTTAGAAGTACAGCTTGTTATAACATTCTTACTGTATCTCACGGGAAACAAAAAACTGCCAAAGAGCAGAATTCTTTACTGATAAATTACAAGCCATTTCTAATCGATGACACAGATATTTTGGGGGGAAAATAAAAAGAAATCACGGTCAGTTCTGCTGAAACAAATCTCTGATAAAGTGAAGATTTCTGCTATTAGAAGAGATTTTAAATCCCAAAGCCATTTTCTGTCAACATTCTTATTGGAGATTAAATTCCATTTTAATGAAAAAAGGAAGAATTCCCATTTTTCTCTGTAAATTAACAACTTAGCAGACAAATAATGTGAAAGCACAGGGTTAGTGTGAAGTTTGGGCAGATATTGGCTCAAAGTCTCTACACCCCAACACACAAATCCCTCGCCCGGTCCCTACACCCCAACAGCAACATACCACTCTCCCTGTCTCTACACCACAACATTCACAGACCTCTCGCCTGTCCCTACATCCCGAAATTCACAAACCCCTCGCCCGGTCTCTACACCCCAACACTCACAGACTCCTTGCCTGGTCTCTACACCCAAACAGCCATAGACCCCTCACTCGGTCTCTACAACCCAACATTCACAAACCCCTCGCCCGGTCCCTACAACCCAACATTCACAAACCCCTCGCCCGGTCTCTACACCCCAACACTCACAGGCTCCTCGCCCGGTCTCTACACCCCAACACTCACAGATGCCTTGCCCATTCTCTCTCTACACCCCAACATTCACAGACCCCTCGTCTGTTCTCTACACCCCAACGTTCACAGAGCCCTCACTCGGTCTCTAAACCCCAACTTTATAAATAGAGGCATGGAGTACGAAAGCAAGGAAGTCATGAAACTTTATAAAACACTGGTTCGACCACAACTGGAGTATTGTGTCCAGTTCTGGGCACTGCACTTTAGGAAAGATATGAAGGCCTTAGAGAGGGTTCAAAAAAGATTTACTAGAATGATTCCAGGGATGATGGACTTTAAGACTATTATAAGACCATAAGAGATAGGAGCAGGAGTAGGACATTCGGCCCTTCGAGCCTGCTCTGCCATTCAATGAGATCATGGCTGATCTGATTTTTACCTCAACTCCACTTTCCCACCTTTTCCCCATATCCTTTGACTCCCTTGCTGATCAAAAATTTGTCCCTAACTCAGCCTTGAATTTATTCAATGACTCGGCCTCCACAGCTTTTTGGGTTAAAGAATTCCAAAGATTCATGACCCTCTGGGAGAAGAAATTCCTCCTCATTTCCGTCTTAAATGGGTGACCCCTTATTCCAAGACTATGCCCCCTAGTTTTAGATTCCCCCATGAGGGGTAACATCCTCTCAGCATCTACCCTATCGAGTCCCCTCAGAATCTTGTATGTTTCAATAAGATCTCCTCTCATTCTTCTAAACTCCAATGAGTATAGACCCAACCTGTTCAATCTTTCCTCATAAGACAACCCTTCCATACCCAGAATCAACCTAGTGAACCTTCTCTGAACTGCCTCCAATGCAAGTATGTCCTTCCTTAAATAAGGGCACCAGAACTGTACGCAGTACTCCAGGTGTGGTCTCACCAGCACCTTGTACAGTATGACTTCCCTGCTTTTATACTCCATCCCCCTAGAAATAAAGGCCAATATTCCGTTTGTCTTCCAGCTTACCTGCTGCACCTGCATGTTGACTTTTTGTGTTTCATGTACAAGGAGTTATGTTATGTGGATAGACTGGAGAACCTGGGGTTGTTCTCCTTGGAACAGAGAAGATTGAGAGGAGATTTGATAGAGGCATTTAAAATCATGAAGGATCTAGACAGAACAGATAGAGAGAAATTGTTCCCATTGGCAGAAGGGTCAAGAACCAGAGGACATAGATTTAAGGTGATTGGTAAAAGAACCAAAAGTGACATGAGGAAAAACTTTTTTTTTTTTACACACAGCAAGTGGTTAGGATCTGGAATTCAATGCCAGAGTGGGTGGTTGAGGCAGATTCAATTGTGGCTTTCAAAAGGGAACTGGATAAGTACTTGAAAGGTAAAAATTTGCAGGGCTGCGGGGATAGGGCGGGGAAGTGGGACTAGCTGGATTGCTCTTGCATAGAGCCGGCCCGAACTCGGTGGGCTGAATGGCCTCCTTCTGTGCTGTAACCTTTCTATGGTTCACAGATCCCTAGCCTGGTCTCTTCACCCCAACATTCATAGGCCCCTCGCCCAATCTCTACACCCCAACAATCACTGTCCCCTCACCCAGTCTCTACACCCCAACAATCACCGACCCCTCACCTGGTCTCTACATCCCAACAATCACCGACCCCTCATCCAGTCTCTACGCCCAACAGACACAGGCCCCTCACCCATTCTCTACACCCCAACACTGACTGGCCCCTCACCCGGTCTCTACACCCAACATTCGCAGACCCTTCACCTGGTCTCTACACCCCAACACTCACAGACCCCTTGCTTGGTCTCTACACCCCAATACTCAGAGGCCCCTCGCCCAGTCTCTACATCCCAACATTCACAGATCCCTCGCCCAGTCTCTATACCCCAACACTCACAGACCCCTCGCCCGGTCTCTACACCCCAACACTCACAGACCCCCCCCACCTGGTCTATACACCCCAACATTCACTGATCCTTCATCCGGTCTCTACAACCCAACAGTCACAGACTCTTCGCTCAGTCTCTACGCTCCAACATTCACAGACCCCCTCGCCCGGTCTCTATAGCTGAAAAGTCATAGATCCCTCACCCAGTCTCCATACCCCAATACTCACAGACCCCTCCCCTGGTTTCTACACCCAACAGTCACCTGGAACTGAAGGTATGAAAATAGCAGCAACAGTAGTTTGAACCTGGGTTTCTTTTCTATTTAATTTCTTATTAATTTTGAATGGATAGAAAAACACTGGCAGTTCTTCTAAAACCTTTATATATTTCTGCAGCTTATTTGTGATTCTATTCATTGCCAAATTTTTTGTTTAAAATGTCTGGAAATCTTTGGCGTCTGTAAGATATAGATTATATTTTAAACACCGGTTTAGTACACATTTTTGTTAAGTAGTAATTAAAAATAAAATTATGTGTCAGACTAGAAATTGGAGTTTTGTAAGGGTCATCTCCCAACTCGGAGATAAAATCTATCCCGTGATTAAAGGGCAGGGCAAGCGGGCAAATAACCAATAAACCGCGAGGAACTGTAAATATCGTGATGATAATACAGCATAAATAACATGAAACAAGAAAATGCATCCCATAATAAGAATAAGAAATTTGCAAGGTTAGATATTTAGGTATCAGGTGATGGTTGAATTAGAACAAAAAATTGAAGTCGAGTACGAAATATATATTCATGTTCCTGAAACCAAAAGATTGCTAAAGGCCGAGAAAAGTCCCGAGTGACAACTTGATACTGACCTTGTGATAAACCGCAAACCGTTCCCAATAAGAGAAGGATTGCGGCTCGGTTTGGATCCATTTCTTTATCTCTGATCCTATAATTGGAGCAGATGGAATGTGTCTTGTGGATCTTCACACAGCGCCGGCTAATTTAATCAACGTTGTCAGGAGCAGATGCTTAATAAACAAAAGGTGTCATTAATCCGGCCCCATAGCTCATTCTCACACAACTAGAACAGCGGGCGATTCCAACTATTTGAATGTTTAACTTTTATAAACGGTCACAATAATACCTTCAGGCTTGCAATGCCTGTACTAAAGATCTCAGCTCCCATACCTGGGACAGGTTCAACTCTGAAGGTATCTCAGTATCGTCTATATCTGAAGGTAGAGGGCGGCCTCGTCCCATTTATAAACAATTTTACAACACCAAGTTATAGTCCAGCAATTTTATTTTAAATTTTTTGAGGAGGTCCTACTATTTTAGTCCACGGCAGTTGGTGTTGTAAAATTGTTTACAATTGTCAACCCCAGTCCATCACCGGCATCTCCACATCATCGTCCCATTTAAAGCGAGGAGTCTCTAAAACTGAATCCAGAACTCTCGGCAACTTTATCGAAAAGCAGAGTCCCCGATATTCACCTCCCGTATCTAGGCAGAAATCTTAGACCCTTCCTCCAGTTGGTAGTTTATTGCTAAAGACAGAAACTAACAGTTAAAGTTGAAGAAAGTTAACCCCACCACTCACCTCTGAAGACAGAATCTCCGACTCCCAGATCCGACAATGCTTCCGTTTGCCATTATATAGGATTTGAGGTCTATGCCCGCACTGTGTCGGAGTTACGCCCAGAAGAAATGGCCACCTGCCGTGGACTAAAATAGTAGGACCTCCTCTAAAAATAAAGTAATTATTCGGAGCAAAGAGTGAGCATTGTACGAATAGTTGTGGGAAACTGTGCTGGTATCATTCAGGTACTTTAAAAAATCTTATGAAGACTTCCGGCAAGCAAAGTAACAAATACAAAGCAACCAGTCATTGGAGACCGGCAGAAGAGTCAGAATGGAGAAAAATGGGGATATACAGAGGACACAAATATATAGAAGGCACAGATATATAGAGGGTACACATAAAGAGAGGATAGAGAGTACAGATATATAGAGGACACAAAGGGTACAGATATATAGGGTACAGATACATAGGGCCTGATTTTACCAGGGGTGCGGGTTCTCGGCGGGTGGTCATTCGGGCACGTGAAAAACGCGCCGTCCGAATTGAGTGCGTTGCACATGCGATCGCGGCATAATTGAGGCAATTAGCCGGCAGTTACGGGTTCTCCGCTTCTCAGCTGCGTGCCGGCGGGCTGCGCATGCGCATTGACGTCTGAGCGATGGTGGAGCTCTATTTAAAGGGGCAGTCCACCAAAGCCCCTCCAGCCACAACCTAGAGTCCATGCAACATGGAGGAGCGCAGGGGTAAGGCTGCTCCTCGATTCACGGACCATGCCCTCCAGGTGCTGCTGGACGGGGTCCGGATGAGGAGGGAGACGCTGTTCCCGAGTGATGGAAGGAGGTGCCCTGGCACCAAGAAGGCATGGGAGGAGGTGGCGTCGGAGGTCACCAGCAGGGGCAACACCACCCGGACTTGGATTCAGTGTCGGAAGAGATTCAATGACCTCACCAGGTCCGGGAAAGTGAGTACACTAACGCACTCTGCGTCACTCCGTCTTCCACATCACCTCAAACACCTCACAACCCCATCTCCACTGACAGCACAGCGCTCCCGCAACAATCCTCACAGCCACCCAACTATCATCCTCACAGTGCCTGCACGTACCCACCGTCCCTGTCCCCACTCGACCACTACCACACACCCCAATCCCCATACAATGGGATGGCCATGTGGCACACGCATCCTCCCATCCATCTGCCGCACGCTCAACCCACTCACACCAATGCTTGAAGCGTCTCACATTGCAATCATCACTCAATAACGTTTTTGTGTTTTGCCCTCACAGGAGAAGAGGTACAAGAACGCCCACGAAAGGGCACGCACCGGAGGGGGCCCGCCACACCAGGTGGCTCTGACAGATGCCGAGGTCGAGGCATTGGCGATCAGCCACACGCTACATTGCCTGTCCGTGGCGGATGGCGAGGCTGGTTCTGGCGAAACGGCCGGTAAGGGAAAGCTGGCACTCAGCACTCATGAGCGCGAATGATCTTAGCATCACATGGCATATGCCGCACCGCCACATTTGGTCACATGCCTGATATTGCCCTCTTCTCTTGCAGGGCCGTCTGCGAGCGCCGTTTCCGTTGAGGGCGATTCCTCAGAGGACATGCCGGTCTCTGAGGGTGCATCATCACACATGAGCCTTGCATCCACCAGCGCAGATACACACACCTCGGTAGGTGCCCCCCCTCAGTTAGTTGGGATTGCACATGGTGAGTCACCGCGCACACGTGAGCATGAGCAGACCCTGGTGGCAGGGTCAGCCGTGGAGGGTCCGCGTTGGTGGGAGCACTCTTCTCCAGGCTCTGCTCAGCCGGACCCAGATGCTGAACCCAGGGGGCCACCAGTCAAAAGGAGAGTCATCGAGGGGCACCAGCACATTGCCGAGGTACTGGGAGAGGTGCCACGCGCACTCTTCACAATCGCACGGAGGATGGAGGAGTCCAACTCCTGCATGAGGGGAATGGTGGCACAGGTGCAGGAGGGTATCGCCGAGATAGTGTCGCAGGGACGTGAAGGCATCTCTGAGATAGTGTCGCGGGTAGGTGCGGGAATGTCTGCGGTGGAGGACAGGCTAGCCTCCCTCGAGCGTCACGCACAGCTCACCAATGAGTCCATGCAGGCCCTCACAACGGCTGTTCGGATTCAGGGTGAGCAACATTCTGCCGCCATAAGCAGGTTGACAGATACATTGGAGGTGGCCTTGCAAGGTCTCATCCACGTCATCCAAACTGCCGTCCAGCAGGGTGGAAGGGGTGATGTGGGCCTTGGCCATGAGAGGGAAGAAGATGAACGGGGAAATGGAAGTGTGGACGCTACTCAAGGCGCCCCCACGTCTCACCCGTTGCCCCCCTCTCAACCAGTGCCTGCAATAGTCCCTCCTCTCCAGGTGGCCGAGTCTGCCCCTGCACAGGTGCAGGAGGAGCAGTCTGTGGAGGTGCCCTCACGGGCACCGAAACCCAGGGGGCATCGGCCCAAAGCATCTACCAGGTTAGGGCACGAACAGGAGCAACCTGCCACCACCTCTGCTGGAGCCACAGGAGTAGCACCACGTAGGGGTACCAGGAAAAGAAAACCCAAAGTTCTGTGAACACACAGGGATTGCACCAGGGTGTTTGACTATTTGTTATCTTTTTATTTCTAGTCTTTGAATGGCACCACAAAATAAACTCAATTTTTCTCACCAATGCTGCCACCTCTTGTCCATTATTCTGCGGCTTGTGCAATAGGTCCCTTCCGTGCGCCTCATCATGACGACGACCACCCGGTCCCACCCATTGGTCATAATACAGTGGGTGCAGGTGTACAGGCACCACTCTTCTGTGGAGGGAGCCTGTATGGACCCTCGTCTGTGCACGTTATGATATGTGAACGCGTCACACAGTGTGATGTTAGGAGAACCGTTGGCATATGAGTGCCTCCCTGGCCTGACGAGCACGCAGGTGAGCCGGTGTTCGGCCCATGGGTCGTTCCTCCTCCTCTCGCTCGTACTCCTCCTCTTCCTCCTCCTCCTCCTCATCGTCGTCCTCAATGTGGGTGGCGGGTGTGCATGGGGCCTCCTCCAGCGGCACCCCTCTCTGTTGTGCCATGTTGTGCAGGGCACAGCAGACAACTATAATTCGTCCCACTCGGAGTGCCGTGTATTGGAGCGCTCCCCCAGAACGATCAAGGCACCTGAAGCGCATCTTGAGCAGCCCCATAGCCTGCTCAATTGTAGACCTGGTAGCAATGTGGCTGTCATTATATCGACGCTGCGGCTCGGTGATGGGGTTCCTCAGAGGTGTCATGAGCCACGTGTGCAGGGGATATCCCTTGTCGCCAAGGAGCCAGCCGTTGCCGGTGTTGGGTGCGTGGAAGAGGGGCGGGACGGTGGACTCCCTGAGGACGAAGGCATCGTGGCAGCTGCCGGGGTATCTGGCGCACACGTGTAGGAATCTCTGGCGGTGGTCACAAATGAGCTGGGCGTTCATGGAGTGATACCCCTTCCTGTTGATGAACAGCCCTGGCTCATGTGGAGGTGCCCGTATTGCTATGTGGGTGCAGTCGACTACACCCTGCAACCGTGGGAAGCCAGCCACAGCATGGAATCCAACCGCCCTCTCCGTCTGGCTGCGCTCATCCATGGCGAAGTTGATGTAGGTCGAGGCCCTGCGGAACAACCCATCGGTGACCTGCCTAATGCACTTGTGTGCAGACGACTGAGAGACCCCGGTGATGTCCCCCGTGGCACCCTGGAAGGATCCGGATGTGAAGAAGTTGAGGGCAGTGGTGACTTTGACGGCAACGGGTAAGAAGATGCTGCTTGGTCCATCAGGGAGCAGCTCATCATTAAGGAGGCTGCAGATGTCGGCGACTACCTGGCGAGTGACTCTGAGCCTACATATGCACTGCTGCTCAGAGAGGTCCATGAAGCTTAGCCTCGGTCTGTAGACCCTGTGCGGAGGGTAGTGCCTCCTGCGACGCATCTCTCTCTGCGGTTGCCCTCCATCCTGCTGTGCAGGTGGATGTGCCACAGCACTGTGTTGTGGAGATGCACGTCTCTGAGGCGGACGGCGTGGACTGCGAGGCTGCTGAGGCTGGTCATGCTGTTCGTCCTCCGAGGATGTCAACGCAGCCCCCATCTGGCAGGTGTAGGTCTGCGGGGTTGTGCACGGTAGAAAAGTGTGTCCTCGCAGAGGGGTTGCGGTTCCACGCCGGTGAATCTTCTTGCTTGGAGGAGGGTGGTGGAGGGCAGGCGTTGCCCAATGTTACGGAGTGTCCTCCTGCGTTGGTGAAGGCTCTCCCGCCCCCCCCCCCCCACCACTGTGGAGTGCACCTTGGCAGCTGCCACAGGCTGCTGGCTGCAACACGCCCGTTAGGAGTGAGAGTGTTTCCCCCAGTATGGGAAACAGTCTCATTTCAACGTAAAATCCCACACTTGATAAAAAAACAGCTCAATCAGGTCAGTTAATGACCTGAAATAGCTACAAAAATACTCTCAAGTGGAACCCCGCTGGCTTTAAGTGCCTGCGGGATTCCCACCTGCGGGGTCTGCGCGCGCACGCCGGCGCATCGGCGTGGAACCCGGAAGTGGGCGGGATCGAGGCGGGATCCGGTCGGGCACCTCCATTTCGCGATTTTCGAGGCCCCCCCCCCGGCCGAGAACGCACCCGAGAGCGGGTGCTAAAATCGGGCCCGTAGGGTACAAATATTTTTTTTTATTCATTCATGGGATGTGGACGTCGCTGGCGAGGCCGGCATTTATTGCCCATCCCTAATTGCCCCTGAGAAGGTGGTGGTGAGCCGCCTTCTTCAACCGTTGCAGTCCATGTGGTGAAGGTTCTCCCACAGTGCTGTTAGGTAGGGAGTTCCAGGATTTTGACCCAGCGACAATGAAGGAACGGCAATATATTTCCAAGTCGGGATGGTGTGTGACTTGGAGGGGAACGTGCAGGTGGTGTTGTTCCCATGTGCCTGCTGCCCTTGTGCTTCTAGATGGTAGAGGTTGCAGTTTTGGGAGGTGCTGTCGAAGAAGTCTTGGCGAGTTGCTGCAGTGCATCCTGTGGATGGTACACACTGCAGCCACAGTGCACCGGTGGTGAAGGGAGTGAATGTTTAGGGTGGTGGATAGGGTGCCAATCAAGTGGCTGCTTTGTTCTGGATGGTGTCGAGCTTCTTGAGTGTTGTTAGAGCTGCACTCATCCAGGAAAGTGGAGAGTATTCCATCACACTCCTGACCTGTGCCTTGTAGATGGTGGAAAGGCTTTGGGGAGTCAGGAGGTGAGTCACTTGCCGCAGAATACCCAGCCTCTGACCTGCTCTTGTAGCCACAGTATTTATGTGGCTGGTCCAGTTAAACTTCTGGTCAATGGTGACCCCCAGGATGTTGATGGTGGGGGATTTGGCGATGGTAATGCCGTTGAATGTCAAGGGGAGGTGGTTAGACTCTCTCTTGTTGGAGATGGGTCATTGCCTGGCACTTGTCTGGCGCGAATGTTACTTGCCACTTATCAGCCCAATCCTGGATGTTGTCCAAGTCTTGCTGCATGCAGGCACGGACTGCTTCATTATCTGAGGGGTTGCGAATGGAACTGAACACTGTGCAATCATCAGCGAACATCCCTATTTCTGACCTTATGATGGAGGGAAGGTCATTGATGAAGCAGCTGAAGATGGGTGGGCCTAGGACACTGCCCTGAGGACCTCCTGCAGCAATGTCCTAGGGCTGAGATGATTGGCCTCCAACAACCACTACCATCTTCCTTTGTGCTCGGTATGACTCCAGCCACTGGAGAGATTTCCCCCTAATTTCCATTGACTTCAATTTTACTAAGGCTCCTTGGTGCAACATTCGGTCAAATGCTGCCTTGATGTTGAGGGCAATCACTCTCGCCTCACCTCTGGAATTCAGCTCTTTTGTCCATGTTTGGACCAAGGCTGTAATGTGGTCTGGAGCCGAGTGGTCCTGGCAGAACCCAAACTGAGCATCGGTGAGCAGGTTATTGGTGAGTAAGTGCCACTGTCGATGACACCTTCCATCACTTTGCTGATGATTGAGAGTAGACTGATGGGGCGGTAATTGGCCAGATTGGATTTGTCCTGCTTTTTGTGGACAGGACATACCTGGGCAATTTTCCACATTGTCGGGTAGATGCCAGTGTTGTAGCTGTACTAGAACAGTTCGGCTAGACACACGGCTAGTTCTGGAGCACAAGTCTTCAGCACTACAGCCGGGATGTTGTTGGGGCCCATAGCCTTTGCTGTATCCAGTGCACTCTGCCATTTCTTGATATCACGTGGAGTGAATCGAATTGGCTGAAGACTGGTTTCTGTGATGGTGGGGATATCGGGAGGAGGCCGAGATGGATCATCCACTCAGCACTTCTGGCTGAAGATGGTTGCAAACACTTCAGCCTTGTCTTTTGCACTCGGTGCTGGACTCCGCCATCATTGAGGATGGGGATATTTACAGAGCCTCCTCCTTCCATTAGTTGTTTAATTGTCCACCACTATTCATGACTGGATGTGGCAGAACTGCAGAGCTTTGATCTGATCCGTTGGTTGTGGAATCGCTTAGCTCTGACCATAGCATGTTGCTGCCGCCATTTAGCATGCATGTAGTCCTATGTTGTAGCTTCACCAGGTTGGCACCTCATTATTAGGTATTCCTGCTGCTGCTCCTGGCATGCTCTTCTACACTCCTCATTGAATCAGGGTTGATCCCCTGGCTTGTTGGTAATGGTAGGGTGAGGAATATGCCGGGCCATGAGGTGACAGATTGTGCTGGAATACAATTCTGCTGCTGCTGATGGCCCACAGCACCTCATGGATGTCCAGTTTTGAGCTGCTAGATCTGTTCTGAATCTATCCCATTTAGCACGGTGATAGTGCCACACAACACGTTGGATGATGTCCTCAGTGCGAAGACGGGACTTTGTCTCCACGAGGACAGTTCGGTGGTCACTCCTACCAATGCTGTCATGGACAGATGCATCTGCGACAGGTAGATTGGTGAGGACGAGGTCAAGTAGGTTTTTCCCTCGTGTTGGTTCGTTCACCACCTGCTGCAGGCCCAGTCTGGCAGCTATGTCCTTCAGGACTCGGCCAGCTCAGTCAGTAGTGGTGCTACCGAGCCACTTTTGGTGATGGACATTGAAGTCCCCCACCCAGAGTACATTCTGTGCCCTTGTTACCCTCAGTGCTTCCTTCAGGTGGTGCTCAACATGGAGGAGGACTGATTCATCAGCTGAGGGAGGACGGTAGGTGGTAACCAGCAGGAGGTTTCCTTGCCCATGTTTGACCTGATGCCATCAGATTTCATGGGGTCCAGAGTCAATGTTGAGGACTCACAGGGCCACTCCCTTCTGGCTGTATATCACTGTACTGCCACCTCTGGTGGGTCTGTCCTGCCGGTGGGACAGGACATACCCAGGGATGGTGATGGAAGTGTCTGGGACATTGGCTGAAAGGTATAATTCTGTGAGTATGGCTATGTCAGGCTGTTGCTTGACTAGTCTGTGGGACAGCTCTCCCAATTTTGGCACAAGTCCCCAGATGTTAGTGAGGAGGACTTTGCAGGGTCGACTGGGCTTGGTTTGCCTTTGTCGTGTCCGGTGCCTAGTGGTTCGATGCCGGGTGGTCCGTCCGGTTTTATTCTTATTGTGACTTTCTGTAGCGAGATTGTACAACTGAGTGGCTTGCTGGGCCATTTCAGAGGGCAATTAAGAATCCACCACATTGCTGTGGGTCTGGAGTCACATATAGGCCGGACCGGGTAAGGACGGCAGGTTTCCTTCCCTAAAGGACATTAGTGAACCAGATGGGTTTTTACGACAATCCGGTAATTTCGTGGCCATCATTACTGATACCAGTTTTTTTATTCCAGATTTTATTTAATTAATTGAATTTAAATTCCCCAGCTGCCGTGGTGGGATTTAAACTCATGACTTCGGATTATTAGTCCAGGCCTCTGGATTACTGGTCCAGTAACATAACCACTATGCTACCGTATAGAAGGCATAGATAAATAGAGGCTACAGATGTATAGAGGGCACAGATATATAGAGCGTACAGAGGGTACAGATACACAGAGGGTACATATATAGAGAGGATACAGATATAGAGGGTACAGAGAGTACAGATACATAGAGGTTACAGATATATAGAGGGTACAGAAGGTATAGATATATGGGGTACTGATACACAGAGTACAAATAAATAGAGGGTACAGATATATTGAGGGTACAGTGGGTACGGATATATAGAGGGCACGGATATATAGAGGGCACAGATATATAGAGGGCACAGATATATAGAGGGCACAGATATATATAGAAGGTACAGATGCATAGAGAGTGGACAATGAGCAAACAGACTTACAGAAGGTTGAGAGCGGGAACAGCATAGTTATCTGGTTGGTATATAAGGAATTGTGGGGATACATAGAAACCAGTAGGGATGTATACAGAAGGTAGACAATGAGGACAGTGAGATACACAGTAGTTACACAAGAGGGAATAGTGAAATATACACAGGAAGAGACATGGAAACAATGGATAAGGTTGGGCAATGGTATGAGATCAGCATTTCTGGAGCCTTCAATAGGTCAAAGCACAATGACCTCATTAAGAAATTTTCTTCTTGTAATTTATTCGATGAACAGTTGAACTAAATACCCAAAATATCCTAAATGCTCAACCTCATCAGATGGCACCAGCATAGATCATGATAAATGGACATTCATCTTTTTATTATGAAACCTATCCAGAGGTCCTTAAGAAAACACCTTTGGTCCTGTTCTGTTTTTCATCTTCATTAGCCACCTAGATGTGACATTATTTTCTTTGCTAATGACACCCCTTTCTAAAGAATGTTAGTTCCTCAACTGAAATAGAAGCAGCGACCAAATCACTAAACATAGATAGAGAAATAATTGGACAAAAGGCATGATATTTACTCAGTGTCAAGAGGTCTTCAGTCTTGAAATGATGACTTGAGAGACTTGAATTCCAACATTTGTGTTTGCATGAAATTCCTCTTTCTGCTATTTTAGTAGCGATATTAACTAGTTTAAAATAAATATCAATAACTCTGCCAAGAAAAAATGACTGTTATGTTATCCACTTCTCTCTGCTGTATAATAGTGTAAATGGGTGGAAAGCTGGTTTCTGAATGTAAACCCTCAATTAATCTCAAACTGAGTTATCACTTTGCCAAGTTTATAGTTGCACCAATTTTAGTCATGAAATATTGGGCCAGAAATCGCTCGGAGCAGTGAGGCAATGGTCACCGCCGCTCCTGCGAATTAAATTAACAAAATTACTTACTGCGGGTTCTGTGGGTCGAATTGCTTGAAATTGAACTTTAAAAAAATTGTGCGCTATCAGCCCAACCTCTGAGCAGTATGAGTTGCCGCGGCTGGAAAAGTCTGTGAGAGGAGAAGACACGTCCACAAAATCTGTCAGGAAAAGAAGTCAATTCCACAGATTCAGACTGCATTGCTCAAGCAGGCAAGCAGACTTCGTTCACTGAAACTTAGTATTCTATGTGTAATTGTAAATAAAAATTTTAATTTTTGTTTATAAAAAGCCAAAGAAATATTTGAATTAAATAAAAGAGATAGAAGGGAAAAGTTAATATTTTTTAAATGACCAAAAGCTATTAAAATAAGTACTAATATGAATCTCCACATTTTTAAAAGTTAATTTCTAGTTGTTTGGCAGTCATTAAGACTTACCGTGCTGTTAAAACTTAGTTCAGACCTCTATTTTTAAGCGTACCTGTTTGGTGGCGTAATTTACTTTCCAGCTGGGCAGATAAGCAAGTTTGCACTTTTTCAATGATTTCTCGGATTGTAGCGTGTGATGTCCCTTTAATTCG
The DNA here is from genome assembly GCF_035084215.1 of Heptranchias perlo. Taxonomy (NCBI): domain Eukaryota; kingdom Metazoa; phylum Chordata; class Chondrichthyes; order Hexanchiformes; family Hexanchidae; genus Heptranchias; species Heptranchias perlo. The sequence continues at coordinate 110,070 of NC_090358.1, read as the reverse complement.
AAGCTGTGAACCTCTAGGAGTGAGTTTCGGATTTCTGCGTTTCACTGCGCATGTGTGAACGCTGCTTGCTCCTTCAATTCGCCACTAACAACAGAGAGCGCTGTTGAGCTCCTCTGTTATTTAGGGAGCACAAAATCCAGGCTGACACTCCAGTGCAGTACTGAGGGTGTGCTGCGCTGTTGGAGATGCCGTCATTCAGATAAAACGTTAAACAGAGGCCCCGTATACCCTCTCAGGTGGATGTAAAAAATCCCATGGCGCTATTCGAAGAAGAGCAGGGAAGTTCTCTCTGGTGTCTTGGCCAATATTTACACCTCAACCAACATCACTTAAACGGGTTATCTGGTCATTATCACATTGCTTTCGGTTTGGGTGCTGAATGGGATGATGGTGATGTGCCCACATTCGTGAGGCTCAAACGATTTTCAGGCTCTGGCCCCATTAACAATATCGCGTCGAGTTGAAGGCTCCAAACGGTAAGTTCAGCGCCATAATTTTCAGAGCGATACCACCTTGTTCCCGCCTGGTCGTGCAGTGAAAATCAATTTCTATGACTTTAAAATGGGGATTAAGTGAGTCTGCTCACTCTGGATAAATTATCGGCCACAATCTCAGCCCACCAGAAGGTTAGAAGGTTACACTTGGTCTGAACACAGCGTGCAAGTGTCATGGGAAGCCAACTATGTCACGTAACAAATTAGTCATGTGTTGTATAAAAGTTAACTTCTGTGTGCTCGATCAACAAGATTCATTAATTAAAAAGAACATTTTATTAGGCGAAATATTTAGTTGTGCACTGGAATAATCTGCATATGGAATCAGATGAAATTGTACACTTAAGGGACATTTTAACCACAGCAAGACTCATCATGAAATTGGGCTACAAAGACTTGTTAATAGTTTTCCTTTACCCAGAATATTATCCAGTCTCTCTGGAGAAGTAAATATCTTCTTAGCACTGAGGGAAAGGCACCAGCACTGAGGCCGTGTAAATGTGTGTGGGCGGGTGTGTAAATGTGTATACACGTATGTGTGTAAATGTGTATATGTGTGTGTATCTGTGTAAATGCATGTGTGTAACTGTATGTGTGTATGTGCGCATGTGTAAATGTGTGCACCTGTGTATGTGTGTGCATGTGTGTAAATGTGTATATGTGCACATGTAAATGTGTTTGTGCCAATGTGTATATACATGTACATGTGTTTCTGCATGTGTAAATGTATACATGTATGTGTGTAAGTGTGTGTGTAAATGTGTATGTAAATTTGTATATATGTGTGTCCATGTGTGTAAATGTATATGTGTGTGTAAATATGTGTGTATGTTCCACAAGTACGTTGATGACACCCAGCTCGACCTCACCACCACCTCCCTTGACTCCTCCACTGTCTCTGATTTGTCACACTGCTCGTCTGACATCTAGTACTGGATGAGCAAAAATTTCCTCCAACTAAATATTGGGAAGACCAAAGCCATTATCTTTGGTCCCTGCCACAAACTCTGTTACCTAGGCACCGAATCCATCTCTCTCCCTGGCCACTTCTGAGGCTGAACCAGACCGTTTGCAACCTTGGCATCCTATTTGACCCTGAGATGAGCTCCCGACCACATATCCACTCCATCACCAAGCCCGCCTTACACCTCCGTAACATTGTGAATATCTGCATGTGTGTAGATGTGTGTGTAATTATGTATATGTGTGCGTGCATGTGTGTAAATAAATGAATGTGTCTATACACTTATGTCCTTCTGCATTTATATTATGAAAATGATTAACTGTAAATTTTTCATTTAATTCAGTCTTGGGATGTGGGTGTGGCATTTTGTGCCCATTGCCTATGCCTGAGAAGATGTTGGTGGGCCTTTGATATAAATGAGGGGCTTCAGAGAGCATTTAAGAATCAACCACGTTGGTGTGGGATTGGAGGTTTCCATCCCTAAAGGGCATTGGTGAACCACTTGGGTTTTTATGATAATCCGACAGCTTCATGGTTACTTTTACTGACAGAAATTTTTTAAACTGAATTCAAATTCTCAAACTACCATGGTGGAAATGAATTCATGTTTTCTGGATTATTAGTCCAGTAACATAACCACTACAGTACCCTTATATGAATGTACTATCCTTAGTTTCCATAGGTGCTGGTTCTTTGATGGAGAGCATTCATGTGGTGCAACCAATGTGTATGAGTCAGAGAGTGGGTGAGTCTGTGAGTGGCTGAGACTATTTCCTGTTCTTTAGACAGTTCCAGCTGTTCCCCTTGTTAGATGCACCTGGCCTGCTCAGTCATAATGTCTAGTTCAGAGTGCAAAGATTTCCGCCTCAGTAGCAAAACACCCAGCTGTGGATTTTTTTTATTTGGGGAGATAATTATTTCCATCTGGGTTTCATTTGCTATTTGTTAGAAGTTTCACATTACGTTGATAACAAGAAATGAACTTAAAATAGAAACAAGGGGGTCGATTTTAACTTGTCGATATCGGCATTCTCGCTGCCGATCAACTCGCTGCCACTTTGACAGGATCTCTGCCGGGGAGGGGGGGGCAATCACCTGCCTGTTTCAGGCAGGAGGACCCTGTTAATATGCAAATCCCTTTAGCGTACATAGGACCCCAATTGCTATTTTAGGATAGAACTGTCAGCCTGAGCTGCGTGCTCCCCCTGAACAGTTTCACAGGCGAGCGAGGCCCTGAAAAGGTCAATTTTTAATTATCTTTGTGTGACCAGGAGTGCTCCTGTAGGGCACGACAAAAATAACCTGGGCCACTGCAACACCAGGCTCCCTCACCCTCCCCATTCCCTCTCTGCAATCCCCTCTCCCCACCCACCACACCCCCCGCCCCCTCTCCACCCCGCCCCCTCTCCCCCCTCCACAACCACCCCCTCCCTCCCCATTCCCTCTCTGCAATCCCCCCTCCCCACCCCCCACACCGCCCGCCCCCTCTCCCCCCGCCCTCTCTCCCCCCGCCCTCTCTCCCCCCTCCACAACCACCCCCTCCCTCCCCATTCCCTCTCTGCAATCCCCCCTCCCCACCCCCCACACCGCCCGCCCCCTCTCCCCCCGCCCTCTCTCCCCCCCGCCCCCTCTCCCCCACGCCCTCTCTCCCCCCGCCCTCTCTCCCCCCTCCACAACCACCCCCTCCCTCCCCCCGCCCCTCTCCCTCCCCCCCGCCCCCTCTCCCCCCACCCCCCCGCCCCCTCTCCCTCCCCCCGCCCCCTCTCCACCCCGCCCTCTCTCCCCCCACCCCCCCGCCCCCTCTCCCTCCCCCGCCCCCTCTCCACCCCGCCCTCTCTCCCCCCTCCACAACCACCCCGCCCCCTCTCCCTCCCCTCCCTCCCTCCCTCCCAATCCCCTCGCCCCCTCCACAACCACCCCTCCCTCCCCATTCCCTCCCCACTCCCTCCCGCCCCCTCCCCTCTGCCTCCCCCTCCCACTGGCTGGGTAACCCTCGGGCCACCTGATGTTGCCTTAGCCTGAATCCAGCTGCTTCCAGTGCCCGTTTGGCACCTGCCGATCACTGTTCCTCACAGCGGCTCCTTTTCACCCGCGGCTGGACGCTTTTACCAAAGGGTAAAATTAATCCCAAGGCCTGAAAGTCCGAGGTGCAGTGAGGGCTGTGAACCTGCCCACGGGGTGCGATGCTGACCCTGGTTAACATCACCAGCCGGGGCTACTTGGCCAGACCACATTTGCCCCAACGGACCCCGTAAAATCGCAGCAGTGCTGAGCCGATCCATTGGCGGAGAGGAAACAGGAAGGGTCAGATGAAAAAGTAAATGATTTAATTCCTCAGCGCTGCTGAGGTATTTTCAATTATCTGGAACCAGCTGGAAGATCTGCCCGTACTTTCCACACCACATTGCTCCATTTTTACTAGAATATTCTCACTGCATGGAATGTGAAGATAGAAGGACAGCAAAAATATCACAATTATTTCTATATTTTTAATAAAGAATCAGATCATTGAGGCATTTTTAACCTGATGTTAAGGCCATGTTCTCCCACATTAGACTGGTAGTAAATTAGATGCAGTGGGTCAGAATATCCAGGGTCAGAAAGCGGGCAGCAGAAATCTATCCAAGATGCTTTACAATCAACATCCATTTTAGCATCTACTCCAAAGTGACAAGGAGAAAATGGTTAGAAAAGGAACGAGACAGATGGAGATGGGAGGGATGAAGAGGTTTAGCAGAGTGATTCACAATGTGTAACAACAGCTGTTACAGCTTGGTGTGGGCTAATAGACAAGTGGGCAGTGTCCTTGGAAAGGAGATATAAACCTCATTGTTCAGGCCCGGATAAATCTGGCATCTTAGGCTGAGAAACAATGTCCTGCTCCTTCCATTGTATAATCCTCCCCACACCACATCACCCTCAGGCTGCACCAGTCATATGCTTCCTACAGCTGAGGATGTTTATCACAGTGAAATTCTCATAATGCATTCAACAGCTGTTTATTAATCTCACTGCAGCTACATGGGGATTTGTGAAGTTATGTGTGTTAATGTTCTATAGAAATAACTGTGATTAGTCATATTTGAAAGGAGTGTGCAGAGTTTCACTGGCCCTGATTTTAACTCCCCCCTTCTGGCAGAAACCAGGCAAAGGACAATTGGCCCCCAAATCCCACTGCCTTCCCATCACACGCGAGCAGGATGCCTGCCCCAAGCTGGCAGGGTCCTCATTAAATATGCAGATCGGGACAGAATTACATAAATCGGGCCCTGATCGGCCACTGTGGAGGGGGGGAAGGAGGAGAACGGGCTGAGGGGGGGACACGGGCGGAGGGGGTGAGGGCAGGGGGCGCTCTGGACATTGGAGCAGGATGGAAAGGTAGGTTTAGCTTGTTTTTTTAAAACTTTGTGTCATGGTTTTTTATTTAATTTATTTTTGCCTGATCCGATTTCGCCAGGCGTGAATTAGAAGCTATGGGAAAGCCACCCAGGTGAGTTTAAAATCGTTTCAACTATCTACGACGTCAGAAATAAAGTACCTTAAGTACTTCAATGACGTACATTTGGTTCCTTAACGATCATCGGGACTTCCGGAATCGTGAAGCGCGTGCGCACAGGCGCGTCTGTGGGGAACTCGCGAGTCGGCAGGTTGGAGCCGGCTTCTGAACCCACTTGGGATTTTCATCATTTTCACAGCCCTCCTGCCCCCAACGCACCCGCAATTTGATTTTAAAATTGAGCCCAGAGTACAAAAGCAAGGAAGTTACGCTAAACCTTTATAAAACATTGGTTAGGCCTCAGCTGAAGTATTGCGGCCAATTCTGGGCCACACTTTAGGAAGGATGTCAAAGCCTTGGAGCCGGTGCAGGGGAAATAGGGCTTTAAACTAATAGGAGGGTTGGAGGGTTCAGGTAAGGGTAAATTTATAGGTCCATAGAAAAAAGTCAAGGCTGTCGGGCAGAGTAGTGATTTGATAAAAACAAGCAGAGTGTGTCAGGAAGGGACAGAGAGTTTAACAAAGATAATAGGGCATTAGGGATTGAAGTCACATCAGAGAGAAACAGTAAAAAGTTAAAATTATACCCGAATGCACAAAGCATTCGTAACTAGATGAATTAATGACACAAAAAGTGATAAATGGGTTTGATCTAGTAGCCATTCTAACACTTTCCCTACTACTGATGTCAGACTAACTGGCCTATAGTTCCCTGTTTTCTCTCTCCCTCCTTTCTTGAATAGCGGAGTTACATTTGCTACCTTCCAATCCACAGGGAATCCTACTGGTTGTAGAATGTCAAAGGTTGTGAACTAAATATTCCAGGGTACATGATTTTTAGAAAAGATAGGCAAAATGGAAAAGGAGTGAGGAGGGTGGGGGTAGCCCTGATAATAAAGGATGAGATAAGGACAGTAGTGAGAAAGGATCTTAGCTCAGAAAATCAGGATGTAGAATCAGTCTGGGTGGAGCTAAGAAATAACAAGGGACAGAAAACACTGGTGGGAGAAGTTTATAGGACCCCTAACAACAGTTATAGTGTTGGACAGAGTATAAATCAGGAAATTAGAAGAGCATGTAACAAGGGTAATGCAATAATCGTGGGGGACTTTAATCTTCATATAGACTGGGCAAATCAAATTGACAAAAGCAGTTTAGAGGGCGAGTTCATGGAATGTATTCGAGACAGTTTTCGAGAACAATATGTTAGAATAGAATAGAAGTTTACAACATGGAAACAGGCCCTTCGGCCCAACATGTCCATGTCGCCCAGTTTATACCACTAAGCTAGTCCCAGTTGCCTGCACATGGCCCATATCCCTCTATACCCATCTTACCCATGTAACTGTCCAAATGCTTTTTAAAAGACAAAATTGTACCCGCCTCTACTACTGCCTCTGGCAGCTCGTTCCAGACACTCACCACCCTTTGAGTGAAAAAATTGCCCCTCTGGACCCTTTTGTATCTCTCCCCTCTCACCTTAAATCTATGCCCCCTCGTTATAGACTCCCCTACCTTTGGGAAAAGATTTTGACTATCTACCTTATCTATGCCCCTCATTATTTTATAGACTTCTATAAGATCACCCCTAAACCTCCTACTCTCCAGGGAAAAAAGTCTCAGTCTATCCAACCTCTCCCTGTAAGTCAAACCATCAAGTCCCGGTAGCATCCTAGTAAATCTTTTCTGCACTCTTTCTAGTTTAATAATATCCTTTCTATAATAGGGTGACCAGAACTGTACACAGTATTCCAAGTGTGGCCTTACTAATGTCTTGTACAACTTCAACAAGACATCCCAACTCCTGTATTCAATGTTCTGACCAATGAAACCAAGCATGCTGAATGCCTTCTTCACCACCCTATCCACCTGTGACTCCACTTTCAAGGAGCTATGAACCTGTACTCCTAGATCTCTTTGTTCTATAACTCTCCCCAACGCCCTACCATTAACGGAGTAGGTCCTGGCCCGATTTGATCTACCAAAATGCATCACCTCACATTTATCTAAATTAAACTCCATCGGCCATTCATCGGCCCACTGGCCCAATTTATCAAGATCCCGTTGCAATCCTAGATAACCTTCTTCACTGTCCACAATGCCACCAATCTTGGTGTCATCTGCAAACTTACTAACCATGCCTCCTAAATTCTCATCCAAATCATTAATATAAATAACAAATAACAGCGGACCCAGCACCGATCCCTGAGGCACACCGCTGGTCACAGGCCTCCAGTTTGAAAAACAACCCTCTACAACCACCCTCTGTCTTCTGCCGTCAATCCAATTTTGTATCCAATTGGCTACCTCACCTTGGATCCCATGAGATCTAACCTTATGTAACAACCTACCATGCGGTACCTTGTCAAAGGCTTTGCTAAAGTCCATGTAGACCACGTCTACTGCACAGCCCTCATCTATCTTCTTGGTTACCCCTTCAAAAAACTCAATCAAATTTGTGAGACATGATTTTCCTCTCACAAAACCATGCTGACTGTTCCTAATCAGTCCCTGCCTCTCCAAATGCCCGTAGATCCTGTCTCTCAGAATACCCTCTAACAACTTACCCACTACAGATGTCAGGCTCACCGGTCTGTAGTTTTCAGGCTTTTCCGTGCCGCTCTTCTTAAACAAAGGCACAACATTTGCTACCCTCCAATCTTCAGGCACCTCACCTATAGCTGTCGATGATTCAAATATTTCTGCTAGGGGACATGCAATTTCCTCCCTAACCTCCCATAACGTCCTGGGATACATTTCATCAGGTCCCGGAGATTTATCTACCTTGATGCGCGTTAAGACTTCCAGCACCTCCCTCTCTGTAATATGTACACTCCTCAAGACATCACTATTTATTTCCCCAAGTTCCCTAACATCCATGCCTTTCTCAACCGTAAATACCAATGCGAAATATTCATTTAGGATCTCACCCATCTCTTGTGGTTCCGCACATAGATGACCTTGTTGATCCTTAAGAGGCCCTACTCTCTCCCTAGTTACTCTTTTGCCCTTTATGTTGAGGAACCAACTAGTGAACAGGCTATTTTAGATCTCGTATTATGTAATGAGGCAGGGTTAGAGTCATAGAGTCATAGAGTTATACAGTACGGATAGAGGCCCTTCGGCCCATCGTGTCCGCGCCGGCCATCAAGCCCTGTCTACTCTAATCCCATATTCCAGCATTTGGTCCGTAGCCTTGTATGCTATGGCATTTCAAGTGCTCATCCAAATGCTTCTTGAATGTTGTGAGGGTTCCTGCCTCCACAACCCTCTCAGGCAGTGAGTTCCAGACTCCAACCACCCTCTGGGTGAAAAAGTTCTTTCTCAAATCCCCTCTAAACCTCCCGCCTTTTACCTTGAATCTATGTCCCCTTGTTATAGAACCCTCAACGAAGGGAAAAAGCTCCTTAGTATCCATCCTATCTGTGCCCCTCATAATTTTGTACACCTCAATCATGTCCCCCCTCAGCCTCCTCTGCTCCAAGGAAAACAAACCCAATCTTCCCAGTCTCTCTTCATAGCTGAAGCGCTCCAGCCCTGGTAACATCCTGGTGAATCTCCTCTGCACCCTCTCCAAAGCGATCACATCCTTCCTGTAGTGTGGCGACCAGAACTGCACACAGTACTCCAGCTGTGGCCTAACCAGTGTTTTATACAGCTCCATCATAACCTCCTTGCTCTTATATTCTATGCCTCGGCTAATAAAGGCAAGTATCCCATATGCCTTCTTTACCACCTTATCTACCTGTTCCGCCGCCTTCAGGGATCTGTGAATTTGCACACCAAGATCCCTCTGACCCTCTGTCTTGCCTAGGGTCTTCCCATTCATTGTGTATTCCCTTGCCTTGTTAGTCCCTCCAAAGTGCATCACCTCGCACTTTTCCGGGTTAAATTCCATTTGCCACTGTTCCGCCCATCTGACCAACCCATCTATATCGTCCTGCAGACTGAGGCTATCCTCCTCGCTATTTACCACCCTACCAATTTTTGTATCATCAGCGAACTTACTGATCATACCTTTTACATTCATATCCAAGTCATTAATGTAGACCACAAACAGCAAGGGACCCAGCACCGATCCCTGTGGTACCCCACTGGCCACAGGCTTCCAGTCACAAAAGCAACCTTTGACCATCACCCTCTGCCTTCTGCCACTAAGCCAGTTTTGTATCCAAAGTGCCAAGGCACCCTGGATTCCATGGGCTCGTACCTTCTTGACCAGTCTCCTGCTAATTGGTAATCTTATAGTAAAGGATCCTCTCGGGCAGAGTGATCATAATATGATAGCTATATTACTCTCAAACTCAATGTGAAATTCTAAGTCCAAAACTAGGGTCTTAAATTTAAACAAAGTCAATTACGTAGGTCTGAGGGGTGAGTTGGCTAAGGTAAATTGGGTAATTAGATTAAAAGATATGACGGTAGATAAGCAATGGCGAACATTTAAAGAAATAATTCTCAACAAATATACATTCCTTTGAGGAATAAAAACTCTACGGGAAAAGTGATCCAATTGTCGCTAACTAGAGAAGTTAAGATGTGGAGATGCCGGTGATGGACTGGGGTGGACAAATGCAAGGAATCTTACAACACCAGGTTATAGTCCAACAATTTTATTTTAAAATCACAAGCTATCGGAGATTATCCCCTTCGTCAGATGAATGAGTGAAAGATTCTCAAATCGCATATCTTATATTAGGCTGGGACACCATCACACCAATCAAAAGGTGTCGTTGTTGTTCAAACGGGCCAGCCACGGAGAACAGTACGTCCCAGTACACTAAATATACATTGTTTCAGATTACACAGACAGAGAGAAAGAGACCCAAATGGCAGAGAGAGAGAGAGAGAATATTAAAAACAGATAATATTATTTCCCTTTTTTTTCCCCTTGCTGGTGGGGTTACGTGTAGCGTGACATGAACCCAAGATCCCAGTTGAGGCCGTCCTCATGGGTGCGGAACTTAGCTATCAACTTCTGCTCGACGATTTTGCGTCGTCGTGTGTCTCGAAGGCCGCCTTGGAGAACGCTTACCCGAAGATCGGTGGCTGAATGTCCTTGACTGCTAAAGTGTTCCCCGACTGGGAGGGAACCCTCCTGTCTGGCGATTGTTGCGCGGTGTCCGTTCATCCGTTGTCGCAGTGTCTGCATGGTCTCGCCAATGTACCATGCTCCGGGGCATCCTTTCCTGCAACGTATGAGGTAGACAACGTTGGCCGAGTCACAGGAGTATGAACCATGTACCTGGTGGGTGGTGTCCTCTCGTGTGATGGTGGTATCCGTGTCGATGATCTGGCATGTCTTGCAGAGGTTGCCGTGGCAGGGTTGTGTGGTGTCGTGGATGCTGTTCTCCTGAAAGCTGAGTAATTTGCTGCGAACGATGGTCTGTTTGAGGTTGGGTGGCTGTTTGAAGGCGTGTAGTGGAGGCGTGGGGATGGCCTTAGCTAGGTGTTTGTCGTCATCGATGACATGTTGAAGGCTGCGGAGAACACGGCGCAGTTTCTCCGCTCCGGGGAAGTACTGGACGACGAAGGGTACTTTGTTGGTTGCGTCCCGCGTTTGTCTTCTGAGGAGGTCCATGCGATTCTTCGCTGTGGCCCGTCAGAACTGTCGATCGACAAGTCGAGCGTCATATCCCGTTCTTACGAGGGCGTCTTTCAGCGTCTGTAGGTGCCCATCGCGTTCCTCCTCGTCTGAGCAGATCCTGTGTATTCGTAGGGCCTGTCCAAAGGGGATGGCCTCTTTGACGTGGTTGGGGTGGAAGCTGGAAAAGTGGAGCATCGTGAGGTTGTCCGTGGGCTTGCGGTAGAGTGAGGTGCTGAGGTGCCCGTCTTTGATGGAGATTTGTGTGTCCAAGAAAGAAACCGATTCTGAGGAGTAGTCCATGGTGAGTTTGATGGTGGGATGGAACTTGTTGATGTTGTCGTGTAGTCTCTTCAGTGATTCTTCGCCGTGGGTCCATAGGAAGGAAATGTCGTCGATGTATCTGGTATATAGCGTTGGTTGGAGGTCCTGTGCAGTGAAGAAGTCGTGCTCGAACCTGTGCATGAAAATGTTGGCGTATTGGGGTGCGAATTTGGTCCCCATGGCTGTTCCGTGTATTTGGGTAAAGAACTGGTTATCGAAGGTGAAGACATTGTGATCCAGGATGAAGCGGATGAGTTGTAGGATGGCGTCTGGGGATTGGCTGTTGTTGGTGCTGAGTACTGAGGCTGTTGCAGCGATGCCGTCATCATGGGGGATACTGGTGTAGAGTGCCGAGACGTCCATCGTGGTGAGAAGTGTTCCTGGTTCAACTGGTCCGTGGGTGCTGAGTTTTTGTAGGAAGTCTGTAGTGTTGCGACAGAAGCTGGGGTTCCCTGTACGATGGGTTTCAGGATGCCCTCGACGCATCCAGAGAGGTTCTCACACAGGGTTCCGTTGCCTGATACAATAGGACGTCCGGGTGTGTTGGCTTTGTGTATCTTTGGGAGGCAGTAGAAGTCTCCCACGCGGGGAGTACGTGGGATGAGAGCACGTAGGATGCTTTGAAGGTTTGGATCGAAGGTCTTGATCAGTTTGTTGAGCTGGTGGGTGTGTTCTTTGGTCGGATCTGCGGGTAACCGTCTGTAGTGTTCCTGGTTGTCCAGTTGTCGGTATGCTTCTTTGCAATAGTCCATTCTGTTCTGTATGACAATGGCTCCTCATTTGTCCGCTGGTTTGATGACGATGTTGCGGTTGGTCTTGAGAGCGTTGATGGCCTTGCGTTGTGCTCGGGTGACATTCTGGACTGTCTTGTGAGTGCGGCTGATGAATCTGGCATTGACGCATCTCCTGACAGCTTGAGCATACATGTCAAGCTTAGGGCAGCGACCCTCCGGAGGAGTCCAGTTTGACTCTTTCCTCTTCGGTTGCTGTACCGCGGATCCCTCTGTCTGCTGTTCCCGATCGTTGATTGTCTCATTAGAGAAGTTAAGGATAGTATTAGACTAAAAGAAGAGGTTTACAATGTTGTCAAAAAGAGTAGAAAGCCTAAGGTTTGGAAGGGTTTTTAGAAATCAGCAAAGGTCGACCAAGAAATTGATGAAGAGGGAGAAAATTGAATATGAGAGTAAACTAGAAAGAAATATAAAAACAGATTGTAAGAGCTTCTACAAGTATATAAAAATGAAGAGATTAGTGAAAGTGAACATGGGTCCCTTAGAGGCAGAGACAGGAGAAATTATAATGGGGAATAAGGAAATGGCAGAGACGTTAAACAAATATTTCATATCTGTCTTCACAGCAGAAGCCACAAAAACATACAGGAAATAGTGGGGAACCAAGGGTCTAATAAGAGTGAGGAACTTAAACTAATTAAGATTAGTAAAGGAAAAGTACTGGAGAAGTTAATGGGACTAAAAGCTAACAAATCCCCTGGACCTGATGGCCTACATCCAAGGGCTTTAGTGGCTGCAGAGATAGTGGATGCATTGGTTATGATCTTCCAGAATTCCCTGGATTCTAAAACAGTCCCCATGGATTGGAAGGTAGCAAATGTAACCCCGCTATTCAAGAAAGAAGGGAGAGGGAAAACAGGGAGCTATAGACCAGTTAGCCTGACATCAATAGTAGGGAAAACACTAGAATCAGGGCACTTTGAAAATCATAATATGATTAGGCAGAGTCAACACGGTTTTATGAAAGGGAAATCGTGTTCGGTAATTCTATTAGAGTTTTTTGAGGGTGTAATTAGTAGGTAAGGGGGAACCAGTGGATGTAGTATATTTGGATTTTCAAAAGGCATTTGATAAGGTGCCATACAAGAATAGAAAAGCAGAATATTTTTTAAAAGTTGAGAGACTAAGAAATGCAATGACTATCTCCAACAAGAGAGAACCTAACCACCTCCCCTTGACATTCAACGGCATTACCATCGCCGAATCCCCCACCATCAACATCCTGGGGGTCACCATTGACCAGAAACTTAACTGAACCAGCCATATAAATACTGTGGCTACAAGAGCAGGTCAGAGGCTGGGTATTCTGCAGCGAGTGACTCACCTCCTGACTCCCCAAAGCCTTTCCACCATCTACAAGGCACAAGTCAGGAGTGTGATGGAATACTCTCCACTTGCTTGGATGAGTGCAGCTCTAACAACACTCAAGAAGCTCGACACCATCCAAGATAAAGCAGCCTGCTTGATTGGCACCCCATCAACGACCCTAAACATTCACTTCCTTCACCACTGGCGCACAGTGGCTGCAGTGTGCACCACCCACAGGATGCACTGCAGCAACTCGCCAAGGCTTCTTCGACAGCACCTCCCAAACCCGCGACCTCTACCACCTAGAAGGACAAGAGCAGAAGGCACATGGGAACAACACCACCTGCACGTTCCCCTCCAAGTCACACACCATTCCAATTTGGAAATATATCGCCGTTCCTTCATCGTCGCTGGGTCAAAATCCTGGAACTCCCTTCCTAACAGCACTGTGGGAGAACCGTCACCACACGGACTGCAGCGGTTCAAGAAGGCGGCTCACCACCACCTTCTCAAGGGCAATTAGGGATGGGCAATAAATGCTGGCCTCGCCAGCGACGCCCACATCCCATGAACGAATAAAAAAAATGTTGGTAGTCAGAGGGATTTGGGTGTACTTGTACATTCAGGTACAGAAAACAATTAGTAAGGCAAATGATACGTTAGCCGTTATTGCAAGGGGATTGAAGTATAAGAGAAAGGCGGTCTTGCTGCAATTATATAGGACTCTGGAGAGACCACACCTGGAATACTCCGTACAGTTTTGGTTTCCATACCTAAGGAAGGATATATTTGCCTTAGGAGGGGGTGCAACGAAGGTTCACTAGATTGATTCCTGGGATGAGAGGGTTGTCCGATGAGGAGAGATTGAGTAGAACGGGCCTATACTCTCTGGAGTTTAGAAGAATGAAAGGTGATCTCATTGAAACTTAAAAAATTCTTAGAGAGCTTGACAGGATAGATGCTGAGAGGCTGTTTCTCCCCGGCTGGAGAATCTAGAACTAGGGGTCAAGATAAGGGGTCGGCCATTTAGGACCGAGATGAGGAAAAATTTCTTCATTCAGAGGGTTGTGAATCTTTGGAATTCTCTACCCCAGAGGGCTGTGAATGCTGAGTTGTTGAGTATATTCAAGATAGAGATCGATAGATTTTTGGACACTAAGGGAATCAAGAGATATGGGGATCGGGCGGAAGAGTGGATTTGAGGTAGAATATCAGCTATGATTTTATTAATGGAGGATTAGGCTCGAGGGACCGTATGGCCTACTCCTGTTCCTATTTCTTATGTTTTTACTTTCTTATGATTTACTAGAATGGTACCAACCCCCAAACCACCTAATTGCCCCCCCGAACCGCACCCCCCACTCCCCGAACAGGCTCGAGGGCCTACTCCTGTTCCTATTTCTTATGTTTTTATGTGCTTATAATTTACTAGAATGATACCAGGCATGAGGGGCTTCAGTTATGTGGAGAGACTGGAGAAGCTGGGGTTATTCTCCTTAGAGCAGAGAAGATTAAGGGGAGATTTAATAGAGGTGTTCAAAATTATGAAGGGTTTTGATAGAGGAAATAAGGAGAAACTGTGTCCAGTGGCAATAGGGTCAGTAACCAGAGGACACAGATTTAAGATAAATGACAAAAGAACCAGAGGGGTGATGAGGAGAATTTTATTTACACAGCGAGTTGTTACGATCTGGAATGCACTGCCTGAAAGGGTGGTGGAAGTAGATTCAATAGTAACTTCCAAAGGGGAATTGCATATATACTTGAAAAGGAAAAATATGCATGGCTATGGAGAAAGAGCAGGGGAGTGGGACTAAGTGGATACCTCTTTCAAAGAGCTGGCACAGGCACGGTGGGCTGAATAGCCTCCTTCTAAGCTGCATGATTAGTAACATAGGAGCAGGAGTAGGCCATTCAGCCCCTCATAGCTGATCTGTATCTTAACTCCATTTACCTGTCTTGGTTCTATAACTCTTAATGCCCTTGCCTAACAAAAATCGATCAATCTGAGTTTTGAAATTTTCAATTAACCCCCAGCCTCTACAGCTTTTTGGGGAGAGGGTTCCAGATTTCCACTACCCTTTGTGTGATGAAGTGCATCCTGACATCACAACTGAATGGCCTAGTTTTAATTTTAAGGTTATGTCCCCTTGTTTTGGACTTCCCCACCAAAGGAAAGAGTTTCTCTCTATCAATCCTATCAACTCCTTTGATCATTTTAAGCACCACAATTAGATCACCCCTTAATCTTCTTTACTCAAGGGAATACAAGCCTAGAATGCACAACCTGTTCTCATAATTTAACCCTTTTAGCCCTGGTATCATTCTGGTGAATCTGCGCTGCACTCCCTCCAAGGCCAACATACCCTTCCTGAGGTGCGGTGCCCAGAACTGAACATAGTACTCCAGTTGGGATCTAATCAGAGCTCTGTACAGCTAAAGCATCACTTCTTCCCCCTTGTATTCCAGCCCTCAAGATTATTTTTTGTACCTATCCATTAGCTTTTAGTGATTCTTGTACTTGAACCCTAAATCTCTCTGTTCTAGCTTCTCACCATTTAGAAAATACTCTCTTCTATCTTTCTTTGGTCCAAAGTGGATGACCTCACACTTTCCCACATTGAACTCCATCTGCCATAGTTTTGCCCACTCACTTAATCTATTAATGTTCCTTTGTAAGTTTCTACTCCATTTACTGTGATGATCACTATGAAAGGATGAATTATGAAAATTTAGCAATTAAAAAAAAAGTTGCAATGGAGAGAAAAGTGACACATGATTTCAAAAAGAAAAAACATTAACCTGTTACAAAATGGCTATATAGACAGCGGGTGCAATTAGTAGAACTTGTATTAATATAGCTCTCTATACATTCCCAGAAGGCCCTAAGTGCTTCACAGGCAATGAATTTACTTTTGTAGGTAAACGCAACAGGCTACTTGTGCTTTAAGTCCCACAGCAGTGAATGAATCGTCAGATATTCTGCTTTTGGTGGTGTTGGTTGGCTGGGACACTGGCAGAATAATGCCTTGGATCTTATACATCACAAAAACAAGCAGACAGGGCCTCGGTTAACCATCTCATCCAAACGCGGCACCTCCCTCAGTACTGCACCAGCTTAGATTATGTACTGGAATGGAACTGAACCCACAACGTTCTGATTCAGAAGGAAAAGTGCAACCAAATGAGCCAAGCTGACAACTTGAGCAGCTGAGACCCTGGTACAGGAACAGTAATGGGATAATGAAAGGTCAACTCTGCGACCCTATGCAGCCAGTGGAGAGCCACACTCATATGCAGAGTGGGCTCAAGAATCGAGGCTAAATTTGTAGCCCTATCTCCAACTTACTGTGGCAATTTTGAAGTGGAGCATAAATCAGGCATGTGGTGAGTGGAACAATCGTATCAGCCACTCGATGTAGCTCACAAGAGGCCCAAACCATTTCAATGGTCAGGCATTGCATTGTGCTAATCCAAGCTGTGCCATTTCATGTTGTTCTTGGGTGATAGTGTGAAACAGGCAATATTGATTCAGCTGCCCATTATACATCTCTCCCAAAATTCATTTCCATCTAGAGAGATGTACAATGAGTGGCTGAATCGATGTCGCCCATTTTACACTATCCCCCAAAGGACCTCCTCACTCACAGACACTACATGCATAGATCACATTAATCTAGCTGTTAGCAAGTGCCAAGTAGTTTGTTGTTAACTATGGATGAATTAAAATCAGCTGGAAGGCCAAGGATTTGGAGCCCTAGCAGCACCAGGCTGAGTTTGAAGAATTGCCAAACATCAAAGTAAGTTTTTATTCTTGGACCATACAATCAAAATAAAAGTATTAAGTGGATGATCTGCTCAGTTAATAAGGGGTTCCCAGGCCACTTATTTAAAAACAGACTTCATTATACTTTTCTACATCCAATATCTAGGCTGACTCCACTTTTGTAATAACTTTGTAGGATTGTTGTGTGGTGAGAGGGATTGAGACTTAGGAGAGATGGTATGGAAGGGCTGCGTATTATTTCTCCTGACAATGTATCCAGCTGTCATTAACTCTCCATAAGTTACCATATTTTTATTTTTGAGGTTGTCTTTGTCCTGTGACAGGGAAGTTATCATTGTTCTTAGGTTTTAATGCCTCGTCAAGGCCAGAAAGAATAAAGCTCTCTCAATCTTTTGAGTCAATCTCACAGGCTCTTCCTCTGTTTCTGTTAAAAGGATTTACTGGCAAATGTTCAGACTAATTCACAAACTACATAGAAGAAAAACAACTCACCAAAGAGGAGTTAACCACTTGTACCTGCAGCTGTGAATAAGTGAGAAGATGTTTCATTGGAACTTGTGAGGAAAGTCCTGGTATACTTAACTTCTGCAGGCAACATCTCCAATCAATCAATCAAATATCCTCCTACATTTGTGTATTATCAAGGTCTTCTCCAATGTCTGCAACATAGACTTATGGCCTACAAATTATTTTTTCAAAAAGAACTCTATAGGTTTGGTGCAATGTCTGTGTTCTTGTGTTTCTCCAGATTAGATGATTTTGATCAATCAATCATAAAGCAATGGGGCTGCACCAAACAGTCACCGATGAAGTGAGCGACCCGCCATATTAGTTAAGGACAAATGAGGCGTCCTTTACTCACACTTGAAACAGGTGGTAGGCCCTCTGCATATGTATATCAGGGGCCTAACGCCTGCTTCAGGTTCCCACTCCAATATTGCCTTGTCCTGAGGCAGCCACCAGGAAAACAAACCCTCCTCCTTTCATTCAATCACTTCCATAAAAAAAACTCAATGTCTTTAGGAAAAAGAGGAAAACAAACCCTAAACATCGCAAACACAATCGCCACCACTTCCGCTCCCACGATCCCCATTCTCCGACCTCCAAGTCCACCGACCCTGATTGCCCTCCCTCCGACCACGACTTCCAGGCCCCCGAACCCCCTAATTGCCCCCCGAGCCAAATCCCGACGGTAGTGTAGTCTTCAGTCTAATCAAGTCCGGGGCTCCTCGGGCCTCATCATTTGTGCGCGGGGGAATCACTCTGCCCCGGATGCGGCAAAAATGGGCACTCCCGAATTTCAGCTTCCCGTCTCCTATCAGGTTATGAGTTAAGCACCAGTGGATTTAATTTAATTTAATTTCCTCTACATGCTATTTTTAACGTATTGGTTAATAGGTTTGTGTTAACTTCCTGTCTGCTCTGTTTTAATGCTGTTGTTTACCTGTTTTTTATTTAAATAGCACAGTCAGCAAGTTAAAAGGCAAGTCTAATTCAGTGCACTTCAATACCCCGTGGTGGTTTATGGTGTTTCTATCGGCGTCTTTGTGGGTTAAATGGGTTTGGTTTCTTCCTTCTCCTGTGCCAGACTTTGAGGTGCTCACGAGGTGGAATTATTTTTTTGCTAATTAACCTCTGAACTTTGGTCAGTAACTGGTTCGTTCTGGTTTATTAGATGCAGCTGTGTCAAAATAATGAGGCCTTCATTTCAGACTCTGGTCTTCATTTAGCATTTTTGGTTTAAAAGATTGAAGTAAAAAGAACACACACATTAAATGTAATTGCTGAGCTTCAAAACAGGCTGAAACTATGCACGGTATTCGCTGTTTTTTTTTAACCTATCTGATTATTCAATATAACACATTAGATTCAAACTAAGATGCTGCGAGCTACTCTCCTGGAGGTTAAGACTTGAAGAATTGCAAGAGTGCTTCTAAATCCTTTCAGTTGATTGTGAGTAAGTTGATTTTATTTTTCTTAAAATAAAAGCCAAATAAAGTTATTAAATTGCCAATTAAGGAAAATGTCTGCAGACTAGTGCAGGGAAAGAATTGGCCTGTGCTGGGCGAATAGCCAGTTCTGAAAACATCGTTTGTAGAATTTCTGTGTTATTTTAAGTAAAAATGACATTTCATCAAAAGAAAGTGACGACAAATATTTACTTTGCTCCCCCCGCTCCAACAGGACGGCCTTCGGTCCTCCGGGGCTTCAATGCTTCGATCCTTCGGGGCTTTGGGAACACTTGTGAAGAACTGGCAGGTCATGCACCATGGTTCTTTGATGCTACGTTGGAGGCCCTGGCCCAGGCAATGGAGGGAAGGAGAGCGATCCTGTACCCCCCCCCCACCCCAGGGGCAGAAAGCCTTTCAGGCAAGACCTCTGTCGCCAGTGGGAAAAGGTCGCAGATGAGGTCAATGCCAGGAGCTTAGCTCCAAGACGTGGCTGCAATGCCGAAAAAAGTTCAACAACCTCACCAGAGTTGTCAAAATAAGAATCCTGCTCTCTTACTTTCTGTTCCTACCTCCAGCCTCACTACTCATCATACTCCCCCCCCCTTCCCTTCACTCCTACAATCACTACACCACACCTCCTTCTCCTCACACTCAATACTATTGAACTCCTTACTTCCACACACCTCACATCTTACACACTGTATACCAGCTATTCCACTATGACAGGCACATTCTCTAAACACCTCACAGACTTTTACTAACACACTCTCATCCTTCTTGCAGGAGCAGGTTGCCCACAACCTGCACCAGGAGGCTACCAGCGGAGGAGGAAGACCTGCCCGCCCTTTCAAAGAAAGGGCGTTGGGCATCACCGGCAGGGGTAGAGTCATGGCCACAGTAACTGGCGACACTGGAGATGTCGCGCAGGGTTTCTTCACACTTTTTCCCCTTCTTACTTATATCTCATCCTGCACACTCTACGTGATAAACTGCAGATGCTTTCACCAGCCACTCATTTCTTTGCTCTCCCTTCACACTTACGCTAACCCTTGCTCTTCTCTTCTCTTTCAGGTGCTGAAGATGTGGAGACAACTCTGCCACTTCAGGAAGAGGAGGTCAGCCTCCCTGAAGATGCAGCGTCATTTTATCTGACCCTAGCAAGCACCCGCTCAGAGACTGGCACCATGCGAACATTAGATGCTAGGTTAAAGGAGGTGTCCACACATGGTGAATTACTGGGCACAAGTGTGCAGGAGCAGGGTGGGGAATAGGATGCCACAGGTGCCAACTCACTGGAGGACTCAGTTCAAGGACCCATCGGTAGGCTGATGGGAATATACCAGGAAATGTTTGGTGCACTGGGCCGCCTTCCAGCGAGCTTGACCAACTTGTGTCAAGGCTTCGCACAGGGCATGGAGACCATTCTGTCCAACATGGACCAAGTGGTCAGCTCCATCAACACCATATGGCACCCACCATCACTCCTGCACTCTGTTCTCCAGCAGAGCCCCAGCAAGCTGAGGCGCCGTCCCAGGAGAGTGACCATGGCACAATGTGAGAGGCACCTGCTGTCCCCTCGCAGGATAGCAGCTTGCCTTCTCCCCCCGAAACCCACTCCACCAATGCCCATGTTAGTGCCAAACAACCACCTGGGCCAGGCTGCATTAAGGTTAGGGAACGGAGCACACAGGACGGGTACTAAGGGCCAACGCAAGGGTGGTTCATAATTATTTCTGTTAACTGATAGATACAAATGGAATTGAGTTGTTTGATAAATTTGTTTTGTTCTGGATTTGGTGTTTATATTTGCAGTGAAGTGAGGGCAAGACCCATGAGGTTGGAGTGAAGGGAGACAATGGGATGGTGGTGATATAATTGCGGGACTGTTGGTGTATTGGTGACGGGGGAATGGTTTAGGTGAAACTTTCCTCGATTAGCTGCTCTCTGAGAGCTTGGGCAGGAGGGGGCTCTGGTGGTTGATGCTGCTCCTGCTCCTTCTCCTCTTCCTGCTGCCCAGGTGGTGATGAGGGCTGGTCCCTCATGGCGGTAAAGTTGTGGAGCATGCAACAGATGACCACAAATTTGGATATCCGCTCTGGGCTGTACTGCAAAGCTCCTCTATAACGGTCCAGGCAGTGGAAGTGTTGCTTCAGCACGCTGATTGTTTGTTCGATAACGTTTCTTGTCATGGCATGGCTCTCATTGTAGGCCTGTTCTGCAGCTATGCCAGGGTTTCTGACAGGAGTCATGAGCCATGTCTGGAGGGGATAGCCCTTGTCATCCAATAGCCAGCCTGTAACTTGCTGTCCTGGTTGGAATAAAGATGGCACTGAGGACTGGCACAGGATGAAAGAGTCATGACGGCTGGCAGGATAGTGGGCACAGACCTGCATGATGCACTTTCCGTGATCACAAACCAGCTGGATGTTGAGGGAGTGGAATCCCTTTCGATTGATAAAGTTGCCAGGCTGGTGATGGGGAGCATGCAAGGCAAGAACTTGATGTAGGAGAAGTGTCCCCTGAAGACCAGCTGGGGATATGGCCTCCTGCACAGAGCCCTCCTGCTTCTCCTCCTCCTCCCTCTTGTCTCAGCTGCTCCTGCTCTCTCCTGTCTTTCTTGCTGCTTCCCCTCGGACTCCATCCCTAAAGGCAGGCCCCACCAGACGACCTATGACTGCAGTCAAACTGTTTTGAAAGCAGCCAAAAACAATGCAACACCAGCAAAATCTTTTCTCAGAAGTCAGAATTGCTGTCAGAAGTCAGAATTGTTTTCAATGAGAAAACAGGCCAAAAAATGCCCAGAAGTTAACCAACAGCCTGAAATGACAAACCTGCAACTGTATATAGTGGATGATCCCTTTTAAATAATGCTGGTGAAAGGTCCTTCTTGCCTGTTAGCACCAAAGTTGCTGGGTGAATTTATCACATGGCGAGTCGGGCACTGGCTGGGGCAGCTATATTAGAAAGGGTTCCTACAACAAGCATCAGAGCCTTAGTTACATATTTAATTAGCCATTTTAATAGTTCTGGTGTACATGCTGGATGTCTTCGGAGCAGCCCGATCCAATATGGTAGGTGGCACACTTCTGGCTCATAATGAGTACGCCCGCCATATTGGATGCTTAGGCTCCCATTTTGTGTCTGAAAAACAGGCATGCACCATCGAATTTCTGGTGTTTAAATGTGTGAACAAGATTAGCAGCACTACATTGGAAAATAAAATGTCTTATAATATGTAGCAAGGCATATTAAGCAGCCTATAATAGCGAAAGCATCCGACAATCTTCTCATATTTCTTTTCTTGATATATATTAATGACTTGGACTTGGGTGTACAGGGCACAATTTCCAAATTTGCAGATGACACAAAATTTGGAAGTGCAGTGAACAGTGAGGAGGATAGTGATAGACTTCAAGAGGATATAGACAGGCTGGTGGAATGGGCGGACATGTGGCAGATGAAATTTAACCCAGAAAAATGCGAAGTGATACATTTCGGTAGGAAAAACAAGGAGAGGCAATATAGAAGGCATAATTCTAAAAGGGGTTCAGGAACCAATTGTGCACAAATCGTTGAAGGTGGCAGGGCAGGTTGAGAAAGCATATGGAATCCTGGGCTTTATAAATAGAGACATAGAGCACAAAAGCAAGGAGGTCATGATGAACCTTTATAAAACACTGGTTCGACCACAACTGGATTATTGTGTAAACATCCCCATCCTCAATGATGGCAGAGTCCAGCACATGAGTGCAAAAGACAAGCCTGAAGTGTTTGCAACCATCTTCAGCCAGAAGTGCCGAGTAGATGATCCATCTCGGCCTCCTCCCCATATCCCCACATCACTGAAGCCAGTCTTCAGCCAATTTTTTTAAAATTCATGCATGGGATGTGGGCGTCACTGGCGAGGCCGACATTTATTGCCCATCCCTAATTGCCCTTGAGAAGGTGGTGGTGAGCCGCCTTCTTAAACCGCTGCAGTTCTCCCACAGTGCTGTTAGGAAGGGAGTTTCAGGGTTTTGACCCAGCCACGTGGAGTGAATCGGAATGCCTGAAGACTGGCTTCTGTGATGGTGGGGATATCGGGAGGAGGCCGAGATGGATCATCCACTCGGCACTTCTGGCTGAAGATGGTTGCAAACTCTTCAGCCTTGTCTTTTGCACTCACGTGCTGGACTCCGCCATCATTGAGGCGTGATATCACGTGATATCAAGAAACGGCTGAGTGCACTGGATACAGCAAAGGCTATGGGCCCGACAACATCCTGGCTGTAGTGCTGAAGACTTGTGCTCCAGAACTAGCCGCGCCTCTAGCCAAACTGTTCCAGTATGGCTACAACACTGGCATCTACCCGACAATGTGGAAAATTGTCCAGGTATGTCCTGTCCACAAAAAGCAGGACAAATCCAATCCGGCCAATTACCGCCCCATCAGTCTACTCTCAATCATCAGCAAAGTGATGGAAGGTGTCGTCGACAGTGCTATCAAGCGGCACTTACTCACCAATAACCTTCTCACCAATGCTCAGTTTGGGTTCCGCCAGGACCACTCGGCTCCAGACCTCATTACAGCCTTGGTCCAAACATGGACGAAAGAGCTGAATTCCAGAGGTGAGATGAGAGTGACTGTCCTTGACATCAAGGAGCCCTAGTAAAATTGAAGTCAATGGGAATCAGGGGGAAAACTCTCCAGTGGCTGGAGTCATACCGAGCACAAAGGAAGATGGTAGTGGTTGTTGGAGGCCAATCATCTCAGCCCCAGGGCATTGCTGCAGGAGTTCCTCAGGGCAGTGTCCTTGGCCTAACCATCTTCAGCTGCTTCATCAATGACCTTCTCTCCATCATAAGGTCAGAAATGGGGATGTTCGCTGATGATTGCACAGTGCTCAGTTGCATTCGCAACTCCTCAGATAATGAAGCAGTCCCTGCCCGCATGCAGCAAGACCTGGACAACATCCAGGCTTGGGCTCATAAGTGGCAAGTAACATTCGTGCCAGACAAGTGCCAGGCAATGACCCATCTCCAACAAGAGAGAGTCTAACCACCTCCCTTTGACATTCAACGACATTACCATCGCCGAATCCCCCACCATCAACATCCTGGGGGTCACCTTTGACCAGAAACTTAACTGGATCAGCCACATAAATACAGTGGCTACAAGAGCAGGTCAGAGGCTGGGTATTCTGTGGTGAGTGACTCACCTCCTGACTCCCCAAAGCCTTTCCACCATCTACAAGGCACAAGTCAGGAGTGTGATGGAATACTCTCCACTTGCCTGGATGAGTACAGCTCCAACATCAATCAAGAAGCTCGACATCATCCAGGACAAAGCTGCCCGTTTCATCCACCACCCTAAACATTCTCTCCCTTCACCACCGGCGCACCGTGGTGGCAGTGTGTACCATCCACAGGATGCACTGCAGCAACTCGCCAAGCCTTCTTCGACAGCACCTCCCAAGCCCGCGACCTCTACCACCTAGAAGGACAAGGGCAGCAGGCACATGGGAACAACACCACCTGCATGTTCCCCTCCAAGTCACACACCATCCCAACTTGGAAATATATCGCCGTTCCTTCATCATCGCTGGGTCAAAATCCTGGAACTCCCTTCCTAACAGCACTGTGGGAGAACCTTCACCATAGGGACTGCAGCGGTTCAAGAAGGCGGCTCACCACCACCTTCTCAAAGGCAATTAGGGATGGGCAATGAACGCTGGCCTTGCCAGCGATGCCCACATCCCATGAACGAATAAAAAAAAAGTTCTGGGCACCGCACTTCAGAGAGGGTGCAGAAAAGATTTATTAGAATGATTCCAGGGATGAGGGACTTTAGTTACATGGATAGACTGGAGAAGCTGGGGTTGTTCTCCTTGGAACAGAGAAGATTGAGAGGAGATTTGAAAGAGGTATTTAAAATCATGAAGGGTCTGGACAGAATGGATGGAGAGAAACTGTTCCCATTGGCAGAAGGGTCAAGAACCAAAGGACATAGATTTAAGGTGATTGGCAAAAGAACCAAAGATGACATGAGGAAAATCTATTTTACACAGCGAGTGGTTAGGATCTGGAATGCACTGCCAGAGTGGATGGTTGAGGCAGATTCAATCATGGCTTTCAAAAGGCAACTGGACAAATACTTTGGTTCTGTCTTCACAGAAGAGGACACAAATAACTTCCCAGAAATGCTAGGGAACCAAGGGACTAGTGAGAAGGAGGAATTAAAGGAAATTAGTATTAGTAAAAAATAGTGCTGGAGAAATTAATGGGACTGAAAGCCGATAAATCCCCAGGGCCTGATAATCTGCATCCCAGAGTACTAAAGCAGGTAGTCATCAAAATAGTGGATGCATTAGTTGTCATCTTCCAAAATTCTATAGATTATGGAACAGTTCCTGAAGATTGGAGGGTGGCAAATGTAACCCCACTATTTAGGGAGAGAGAAAACAGGGAACTACAGACCGGTTAGCCTAACATCAGTAGTAGGGAAACTGCTAGAGTTTATTATAAAGGATGTGATAACAGGACACTTTAAAAAAATCAACAGGATTAGACAAAGTCAACATGGATTTATGAAAGGGAAATCATGTTTGACAAACCTACTGGAGTTTTTTTGAGAATGTAACTGGTAGAATAGATAAGGAAGAACCAGTGGATGTGGTTTATTTGGATTTTCAGAAGGCCTTTGATAAAGTCCCACATAAGGGGCTCGATTTTCGCACCCCCGAGCGGGTGCGTTCCTGGCGGGGGGCCTGCGAAAATCGGGGATTCCCGGGGTGGGTCTGGAGCCCGGCTGCAACCCACCCACTTCCGAGTTCCCCAGTGACGCGTTGACATGCGCTGTCCCGCATGTGGGACTCCTGCCGGCAATTAAAGCCGTCGGGGTGCCACTTAAGGAAATCATTTAGGTACTTCAGGTCATTTAGAGACCTGATTAACATAAAATTTTAGGAGGGGTGCGATTTTCCAAACAACTGGGACTGTTTCCCGTACTGGGGGAAACACTCCCAGTTGAAATAGACGTGTTGCAGCCATCAGCCTGTGGCAGCCTCAAAGGTCCATTTGACAGGTGTGGGGGGAGACCCTCACTCATTGCAGAAGGCCACTATGTCACTTTGGACAAGTTTGGCCTCCACCCACCCTCCTCCTAACAATAAAATTCACCAACTTGCACACTTACCCCGGTGTCCAGACACATGTACCTACCTTGTGGACCCTCAAATGTACATCTTCCGGATGGGGGCCGCCATAGCTGCAGTCATGACCTCCTCGGAGGACAAACAGCATCACCAGCCTCGCCGGCCACGCCTCTCACCTCTGACACTTGGAGCCCCACAACACAGTGCTGTGACACATCCACCTGCACAGCAGGAGGGAGTGCAATGGCAGAGAGAGTTGCGTCGCAGAAGGCACTACCCTCGCCACAGGGTCTACAGACCGAGGCTCAGCTTCCTGGACCTCTCTGGGCAGCAGTGCGCACGGAGGCTCAGAGTCACTCGACATCTAGTCGTGGACATCTGCAGCCTCCTTCATGCCGACCTGCTCCCGGCTGGCCCGAGCACCATCTTCTTACCTGTCGCTGTCAAAGTCACCACTGCCCTCAACAACTTCTCCTCCGCATCCTTCCAGGGTGCCACCGGGGACATCACCAACGTCTCTCAGTCATCTGCACAAAAGAGCCCTGCAAATACACCTACACCCACTCTGCAGTGACACAATGGGTGGCATCAATTGTGGGTCTTCATAGTGATCCTCAGGAAAGGGCATTATTGCACAAACCAGACAAGATTCGCAAAGACGTGACAGTAGTGGTGACCATATAATATGTTATGTGAGTTGATCAGAAATTAAATATAGGTAAAAACCATGACAAACCCTCAAACACCCTTGTGCATCCCCTTCATGCTCACGACACGTTTGCCTTACGCTTCCTACTACACATATGTGATGCATGCCCTGTGGCTGCAGGATAGGTAGTGGCAGGTTGAGTTAGGCTGACCGTGGAAGAGATGCCTGAGAGGGTGAGTATGAGATAGAGCCATGAGATTGTATGAGGATTGGGTTGAGTGGTAGTGGCAGGATGAGTACTGGCGAGGTGAGTAAGTGCAGGTAAGATGAGGATGAGCTTTGAATGGGTGTGAGGGATGATGTGACAGAGTAGTGTTGCCAGTGCAGAAGGAGATGTGGGGTGGGGGCGGTGATGTGGCAGACAGAGTGTAGGGGAAAGAGTAAGTGTACTCACTTCGGCTGACCTACTTAGGTCATTGAAGCGCCTCCTGCACTGTATGCAGGTGTGTGATATGTTGGTGGTGCAGGTGACCTCCTCTGCCACTTCGAGCCTTCTTGGTGACAGAGGTAGGCCGCTTCCTCCCGCCCGCTGGGGGGAAGATCTCTGTCCTCCCCCTCTTCCTCATCCCATCCAATAATACCTGAAGTGAGGCATCATTAAACCTGGGAGCAGCCTTCCCCCTGGGCTGCTCCATGCTGTAATTTTTCCTATTTCCTGCAGCATCAGTCAGTGGAGGACTGCCCCTTTAAATAGGGCTCCTCCAGCTGACAGACCTTGCTGCGCATGCGCAGTCCGCCCGCCGCGCAGCTTTCCAGCGCGAAACCCAGAAGCACAGGTAAGTGGCTCCAATTAGCCTGCGATTCCGTGCGGAG
The DNA here is from genome assembly GCF_035084215.1 of Heptranchias perlo. Classification (NCBI taxonomy): domain Eukaryota; kingdom Metazoa; phylum Chordata; class Chondrichthyes; order Hexanchiformes; family Hexanchidae; genus Heptranchias; species Heptranchias perlo. The sequence continues at coordinate 82,716 of NC_090358.1, read as the reverse complement.
CACCCCGATTTCACTGGGTGTGCTACCCACGTGCCCAGTCGACCCCCCGCTGCGAACCCGCCGCCCTCCTAATTTCAGGCCCAAGAAGTTAGTGTGCAGAATTAAAGCACATGGGATTGGGGGGAATATACTGGCATGGATTGAAAATTGGTTAACAGACAGGAAACAGAGAAGGAGAATAAATGGGTCTTTTTCGGGGTGGCAGGTAGTGACTAGTGGGTTACCGCAGGGATCAGTGCTTGGGCCCCAGCTATTCACAATATATATCAATGATTTGGATGAGGGAACCAAATGTAATATTTCCAAGTTTGCTGATGACACAAAACTAGGTGGGATTGTGAGTTGTAAGGAACATGCAAAGAGGCTTCAAGGCGATTTAGGCAAGTTGAGTGAGTGGGCAAATACATGCCCGATGCAGTATAATGTGGATAAATGTGAAGTTATCCACTTCGGAAGGAGAAACAGAAAGGCAGAGTATTATTTAAATGGTGATAGATTGGGAAATGTTGATGTACAAATGGACCTGGGTGTCCTTGTCCACCAGTGACTGAAAGCAAACATGCAGATACAGCAAGCAGTTAGGAAGGCAAATGGTATGTTGGCCTTCATTGCAAGAGGATTTGAGTACAGGAGCAGGATGTCTTACTGCAGTTATACAGGGCCTTGGTGAGACCACACCTGGAATATTGTGTGCAGTTTTGGTCTCCTTACCTAAGAAATGATATACTTGCCATAGAGGGAGTGCAGCGAAGGTTCACCAGACTGATCCCTGGGATGGCAGGACTGTCACGAGGAGAGATTGGGTCGACTCGGCCTGTATTCACTCAAGTTTAGAAGAATGAGAGAGGATCTCATTGAAACATATAAAATTCTGACCGGGCTAGACAGACTGGATGCAGGGAGGATGTTTCCCCTGGCTGGGGGGTCCAGAACGAGGGGTCACAGTCTCAGGATACGGGGTAGGACATTTAGGACTGAGATGAGGAGAAATTTCTTATTGAATGTGTGCGTATATAGAATCATAGAAAGGTTGCAGCATGGAAGAGGTGGTGAACCTGTGGAATTCTCTACCACAGAAAGCTGTGGAGGCCAAGTCACTGAATATATTTAAGAGAGAGCTAGATAGATTTCTAGACACAAAAGGCATCAAGGGGTATGGGGAGAGAGCGGGAATATGGTATTGAGATAGAGGATCAGCCATGATCATATTGAATGGTGGAGCAGGCTCAAAGGGCTGAATGGCCTACTCCTGCTCCTATTTTCTAAGTACTTGAAAGGAAAAAAAATTGCAGGGCTACGGGGATAGAGCGGGGGAGTGGGACCAGCTGGATTGCTCTTGCATAGAGCCGGCATGGACTTGATGGGCCGAATGGTCCTCTTCCATGCTGCAACCTTTCTATGATTCTATATACGCACACATTCAATAAGTAATTAAATGGCTGGTGGGATTACTTATGCAGTGCATTACAGAATAGAGAAGTATTGGGCTTTCAATTCTCTGCAGTAACACATACTGATGAAAATAGCTATTTATAATGTTTAGACCTCGTTCTTGTTATTCCAGCAACTGGCACATATTTTAAAGAAGGAGTGAGATATGGCAAGTGAAACTTTGCACGAATACTGCACAATGGTTCATTTTATATTACGTTCTGAGCCCTTGGCCGATTGAATGTGTTTTACTTGTGTGAATCTGGAAGAAAACACAAAAACAGAATGGCAGAAAAGAAGCAAAATTTTGGAAACACTGCGTTGTAAAGAAAGAAGCTGGGAATTAAAAAGTCCTGAATTTAGACATTATCGAAATAGCAGCTCTTTAGTAACAGTAAGAACTGTTGCAGAGCAATCTGGTGAAGAAGGAAAGCTGCAAGTTAACAGGTCACAGATCATAGGCTAGGAAAGAATTCCAGCAACACCAAATGGCGCACAAAACAGAGAAACGGAAAAGTTGCAGGATCAGCACACAACACACAGTGAGGTAATGGAAATGCAGAACATGGAGCACAAAAAGAACCAAGCAGCACCCAGCAAGGGCTGAGTAAAAGCATAATGGAGCGATGAAATTTAAAAACTTAAAATTAAATTTTAAAGAAACTTAAAATCAGCAAATTAAATTCTAAAGTTACACAAGCACAAAATTCATGACAATACATAAAGTATATAAACACAGTTGAAGAAAATCAAATGCAAAAATGTGATCATGTAAACATAAATAATGATTTAAATAATCATTCGTACTAATACTGAAACAACCAACAATGCAAATTCCATTCAGCAAAACATTCAAATGAGTTATGCAATTTAATAATAAAGTGAAATACAAAGACCACCTCAAATTAAATTGCTTTAAGCCAAGGAAGGAAATTGAACTCAGTTGGGGGATTGAGGCCCAAATCAAAGGCTGTAGACAATTTGGGAAACTGCCAAAAGCAGGGCCACAAACGCTCCAACAGACCTTTTTAATTTGAAATCACAGCACATTTTTTTTCTTTTGGAGACACTCAGAGGCTGAAGGGGCCTCAATGAGAAAACGCACTGGGAAGAGGCCTCACTGGCCTCTTGAGGCCTGACTTGGAAAAGTTTCATAAAAAATAATTAATTTTAGCATTAAGTTGAAGCAAGGGAACACTAAAAATGCTGAGTAGTTCTAAACAGGATGTTATCCAGGATGAAGGTTGTGAATTTTGGCCCTGGTCACAGCCTGTCTGAATAATGATGCTGTAGGTATCAGGATCTGAAGCTCCATCTCGTGGCAGCTGTCTGCAGCCCCAGGCATAGCGAAGTCTGGTCCAAGGCCAAGTCCAATCTTCTCCTCACTCGACACTGAGGCACAGACAGACATACACTAACATGTACAGACAGACACCACGCACAGGTGCACACACAGACATTGGCGAAGGGTCTGAAAAGTTCGGCTGCACTTTCCAGTAGTATAGCAATCAGGGTAAGAAGCCTGGTGGATTCCACTGACCCCGCCTCCCTCCCAACCATAGGGAAACTGAAGCCAATTAGCTACTCTGTATCCCAGGCTATGATCAGCTGACTCAGCACAGGCTGAGAATGAAACCAGGGCTCTTCCTGCTCTGGGGACAGCATTTGACCGAGTGTGCCCTAGTAAAACTGAAGTCAATGGTGATCAGGGGGTAAACGCTCCAGTGGCTAGAGTCATACTTGGCATAATGGAAGATGGTGGTTGTTGTTGTTGGAGCCAGTTATCTCAGCCCAAGTATATCGGAGCAGGAGTTCCTTAGGACAGCATCCTAGGCCCAACCATCTTCAGCTACTTCATCAATGACCTTCCCTCCATCATAAGGTCAGAAGTGGGGCTGTTCGCTGATGATCCCACAGTGTTCAGCTCCATTCACAATTCCTCAGATAATGAAGCAGTCCATGCCCGCATGCAGCCAAGACCTGGACAACATCCAGGTTTGGGCTGATAAAGCTCAAGTGACATTCGTGCTACACAAGTGCCAGGCAATGACCGTCTCCAACAAGAGAGAGTCTAACCACCTCCCTTGACATTCAATGGCCTAACCATTGCCAAGTCCCCCACCATCAACCCTTCTTATTAAACCCTTCATCCTCTTTTAAAATGGGCTTGCCATTGACCAGAAGCTCAACTGGACCAGCCACTTAAATGCTGCAGCTACTAGAGCAGGTCAGGGGCTGGGTATTCTGCAGTAAGTGGCTCACCTCCTGACTCCCCAAAGCCTCTCTGCCTCATATAAGGCATAAGTTAGGAGTGTTTTGGAATACTCTTCACTTGCCTGGATTGGGAGCAGCTCCAACAACACTCAAGAAGCTCAACACTATCCAGGACAGAGCAGTCTGCTTGACCATCAGCCCACACACCCTAAACACCCACTCCCTCCACCATGGCTACAGTGTGTACTACCTACAGGATGCACTGCAGCAACTCGCCAAGGCTCCTTTGGCAGCACCTCCCAAACCCGTGACCTCCATCATCTATAAGGACAAGGGCAGTGGGTGCATGGGAATACCATCACCTCCAAGTTCCACTCCAAGTCATACACCATTCAGAATTGGACATATATCGCTGTTCCTTCATTGTCACTAGGTCAAAACCCTAGAACTCCCAACCTAACAGCACAATGGTCGTGAACCCTAGAGGACCTTATTGTCCATTAAACTAAAAATCATTACACCTTATAAAACTTAGATTAAAGGTTCAGATCAAACTGCGAGGGAACTTTCAACACATTTACTTAGTTTATTAAACCCTTCACCTCTTTAAAATATCTCATCTATTTCGATCAGTTTCCCACCTTCGAACAATTTATGTCGGAAGCTGATAAAGGACATCGAATGGATTAAATCTGGGTCTTTGAGAATCTAATCTTTACTCATTCTTATCATCATGCAGTGATATTTGATTATAGTCTTCTGATGTCTGCCAAAAACAAGTAAATCATTAGCATAAAACAAAACTTAAAGCACTCAACATCAGCCCTGAAACTTAAAAAAAGACCTCTAATATAGCATCATGTCTTTGCATTCAGCATTGCAACTTAGCAAAATTTTGTTTGATAAATATTCAAAGAGACCTGAAGATCTGATCTGGAAGAATATAGTTGAGATACTGGATGGGCTAAAAATTGATTAAGAAGAGGTACTTGAAAGGCTTGCTGTACTTAAAATAAGTCACCCGGTCCAGATGGGATGCATCCTAGGTTGCTGAGGGAAGTAAGAGTGGAAATTGCAAAGGTACTTGCCATAATCTTCCAAACATCCGTGATACGGGGGTGGTGCAAGAGGACGAGAATTGCAAATGTTACACCCTAGTTCAAAAAAGGGTGTAAGGATAAACCCAGCAACTACAGGCCAGTCAGTTTAACCTCAGTGGTGGGGAAACTTTTAGAAACGATAATCCTGGATAAAATTAACAGTCACTTGGACAAGTGGATTGATCAGGGAAAGCCAGCACGGATTTGTTAAAGGCAAATCGTGTTCAACTAACCTGATAGAGTTTTTTGATGAGGTAACAAAGAGGGTAGATGAGAGCAATGGAGTTGATGTGGTGTATATGGATTTTCGAAAGGGGTTTGATAAAGTGCCATTCGGTAGGCTTATCATCAAGATTGCGGCCCATGGCATAAAGGGGGCAGTAGCAACATGGATACAGAATTGGCTAAGGGACAGGAAACACAGAATAGTGGTGAACGGTTGTTTTTCGGACTGGAGGGAGGTGTACAGTGGTGTTCCCCAGGGGTTGGTGCTGGAACCACTGTTTTCCTTGATATATATTAATGACTTGGACTTGGGTATACAGGGCACAATTTCAAAATTTGCAGATGACCCAAAACTTGGAAGGGTAGTGAACACTGAGCAGGATAGTGATAGACTTCACGAGGATATAGACAGGCTGGTGGCATAGGTGGACACGTGGCAGATGAAATTTAAAGCAGAAAAATGTGAAGTGATACGTTTTGGTAGGAAGAACGAGGAGAGGCAATATAAACTAGAGGGCACAACTCTAAAAGGGGTACAGGAACAGAGAGATCTGGGGGTATATGAGCACAAATCGTTGAAGGTGGCTGGGCAGGTTGAGAAAGTGGTTAAAAAAGTATATGGGATCCTGGGCTTTATAAATAGAGGCATAGAGTACAAAAGTATGGAAGTCATGATGATCCGTTATAAAACACTGGTTCGGCCACAACTGTAGTATTGTGTCCAGTTCTGGGCACCACACTTCAGGAAAGATGTGATGGCCTTAGAAAGGTGCAGAAGAGATTTACTAGAATGATTCCAGGGATGAGGGACTTTAGTTACATGGATAGACTGGAGAAGCTGGGGTTGTTCTCCTTGGAACAGAGATGGTTGCGAGGAGATTTGATAGAGGTATTCAAAATCTAGACAGAGTAGATAGAGAGAAACTGTTCCCATTGGCGGAAGGGTCAAGAACCAGAGGGCATAGATTTAAGGTGATTGGCAAAAGAACCAAAGGTGACATGAGGAAAAACTTTTTTACACAGCGAGTGGTTAGGATCTGGAATGCACTGCCCGAGGGGGTGGTTGAGGCAGATTCAATCATGGCCTTCAAAAGGGAACTGGATAAGTACTGGAAAGAAAAAAAATTGCAGCGCTACGGGGAAAGGGTAGGGGAGTGGAACTAGCTGGATTGCTCTTGCATAGAGTGGCGTGGCCTAATCGGGTATGGTAGCATAGTGGTTATGTTCCTAGACTAGTAATCCTAGAGGCCTGGACTAAAATCCGGAGTTATGAGTTCAAATCCCGCCACAACAGCTGGCGAATTTAAATTCAATTAATTAATTAAATTCAATTAATTAAATTTTTAAAAATCTGGAATTAAAATACTAGTAATGGTGGCCATGAAACTACCGGATTGTCGTAAAAACCCATCTGGTTCACTAATGCCCTTTAGGGGAGGAAACCCGCCGTCCTTACCCGGTCTCACCTATATGTGACTCCAGACCCACAGCAATGTGGTTGATTCTTAATTGCCCTCTGAAATGGCCTAGCAAGCCACTCAGTTGTAAAATCTCGCTATGAAAAGTCATAATAAGAATAAAACCGGACGGGCCACCCGTCATCGGACCACTAGGCACCGGACACGACAACGGAACTCCCTTCCTAACAGCACTGTGGGAGAACCGTCACCACACGGACTGCAGAGGTTCACGAAGGCGGCTCACCACCACCTTCTCAAGGGCAATTAGGGATGGGCAATAAATGCCGGCCTCGCCAGCGACGCCCACATCCCATGAACGAATAAAAAAAACTCGATGGGCCGAATGGCCTCCTTCCGTGCTGTAACCTTTCTATGATTCTAGGTGCAGTGCAGATTCACCAGAATGATACCAGGGCTAAAAGGATTAAATTATCAGGACGGGTTGCATCGACTAGGCTTGTATTCCCTTGAGTAGAAGGAGTGATCTAATTGAAGTGTTCAAGATGATTGAAGGATTTGAAAGGACAGATAGAGAGAAACTATTTCCTCTGGTGGGAGAGTCCAGACCAAGGGGGTATAACCTTAAAATTAGACGTTAGGCCGTTTGGGGGTGATGTCAGAAAGCACTTCTTCACACAAAAGTTAGTGGAAATCTGGAACTCTCCCCCCCCCCCCCAAAAAAAGCTGTTGAGGCTGGGGGTCAATTAAAAATTTCAAAACTGAGATTGATAGATTTTTGTTAGGCAACGGTATTAAGGGCTATGGAACCAAGGCGGGTAGGTGGAGTTAAGATATAGATCAGCCATGATCTAATTGAATGGAAGAACTGGCTCGAGGGGCTGAATGGTCTACCCCTGTTCCTATGTTCCTATTACTATCTTGGTTGTGCAAATTTGCTGCAATCAATTTAATGTAAAATAATACTTGCACAAAGATCCTAATACCCTAAAGTTGCAGGTATGATTTTCCCAATAAATTACAAAGGAATTATATCAAATAAAATACAGTATAATTAAATCTAGGCTACTCATCTTTAATTTAAAAAAATCTATAGGGCCAATTTTCAAACATTATCTGTGAAGTGTCCATTATGAGAGTAAACTAGCAAGGAACATAAAAACTGACTGTAAAAGCTTCTATAAATATGTCAAAAGAAAAAGATTAGTGAGGACAAATGTAGGTCCCTTACAGTCAGAAATGGGGGAAATTGTAATGGGGAACAAAAAAATGGCAGAACAATTAAACACATACTTTGGTTCTGTCTTCACAAAGGAGAACAAAAATAACCTCCCAGAAATATTAGGGAACCAAGGGTCTAGTGAAAGGGAGGAACTGAAGGAAACCAGTATTAGTAAGAAAATAGTGCTAGGGAAATTAATGGGGCTAAAGGCTGACAAATCCCCAGGGCCTGATAATCTACATCCCAGAGTACTAAAGGAAGTGGCCCTGGAAATAGTGGATGTATTGGTGATCATCTTCCAAAATTCTATAGACTCTGGAACAGTTCCTACAGATTGGAGGGTGGCAAATGTAACCCCACTATTTAAAAAAGGAGGGAGAGAAAAAACAGGGAATTACAGACCAGTTAGCCTAACATCAGTCGTGCAGAAAATTCTAGAGTCTATTATAAAAGATAACAGATCACTTGGAAGACATTAACGGGATTGGACAAAGTCAGCATGGGTTTATGAAAGGGAAATCATGCTTAACAAATCTACTGGAGTTTTTTGAGGAGGTAACTAGTAGAATAGATAGGGGAGAACCAGTGGATGTGGTGTATTTGGATTTGCAGAAGGCTTTTGATAAGGTCCCACACAAGAGGTTAGTGTGCAAAATCAAAGCACATGGGATTGGGGGGAATATACTGGCATGGATTGAGAATTGGTTGACAGACAGGAAACAGAGAGTAGGAATAAACGGGTCTTTTTCCAGGTGGCAGGCAGTGACTAGTGGGGTACCGCAGGGATCAGTGCTTGGGCCTCAGCTAGTCACAAAATATATCAATGATTTGGATGAGGGAACTGAATGTAACATTTCCAAGTTTGCAGACGACACAAAGCTGGGGTGGAATGTGAGCTGTGAGGAGGATGCAAAGAGGTTCCAATGTGATTTAGACAAGTTGGTTGAGTGGGCAGGAACATGGCAGATGTAGTATAATGTGGATAAATGTGAGGTTATCCACTTTGGTTGTAAAAACAGAAAGGTAGATTATTATCTGAATGGTGATAGATTGGGAAAAGGGGAGGTGCAACGAGACTTGGGCATCCTTGTACACCAGTCACTGAAAGCGAGCATTCAGGTGCAGCAATCAGTTAGGAAGGCAAATGGTATGTTGGCCTTCATTGCAAGAGGATTTGAGTACAGGAGCAGGGATGTCTTACTGCAGTTATACAGGGCCTTGGTGAGACCACATCTGGAGTATTGTGTGCAGTTTTGGTCTCCTTATCTGAGGAAGGATGTCCTTGCCATGGAGAGACTGCAACGAAGGTTTACCAGACTGATTCCTGGGATGGCAGGACTGATATATGAGGAGAGATTGGGTCGACTAGGCCTATATTCACTAGAGTTTAGAAGAATGAGAGGTGATATCATCGAAACATATCAAATTCTAACAGGACGAGACAGACTAGATGCAGGGAGGATGTTTCCGATGGCTGGGAGTCCAGAACTAGGGGTCACAGTCTCAGGATACGGGGTATGCCATTTAGAACCGAGATGAGGAGAAATTTCTTCACTTAGAGGTTGGTGAGCCTGTGGAATTCTCTACCACAGAAGGCAGTGGAGGCCAAGTCATAAGATGTATTCAAGAAGGAGATAGATATATTTCTTAATGCTAACGGGATCAAGGGATATGGGGAAAAAGCGGAACAGGGTACTGAGTTAGACGATCAGCCATGATCATTTTGAATGGCAGAGCAGGCCCGAAGGTTTCTATGAAGACACATAGGTTTTCCCAATCTTTAACATTGATTCCTTAAATGACAGTACCACAGGATTACTGTTTAACTGGTCAAGTAGAAGATTTCCAAAAGTCGCTGCATCTTTAGGAATTGAAAATCTGTTAAAACAAACAAAAACCATTCGTCGATTGATAACATCACTATTGTTAACTTTGATATTACTGTGGACCTGTGTAACTCAATCCTATTGGGGAAGACGGAATTTTAGTTTGTTCATCGCATTTAAAAATAAAAAGTGGTGTTTCCTAACCTTATTTCATGCACACAAGGATTTGAGACAGTGCAAAACCACCTTAAATCTCCAAAGAGTTTGGGGACACAATATTTAACATAACAACTCCAAGTCACCTTATTTAAGCTCAACAATTATACCTGATAAAGATTACATTATTGATTCCCTGTTATGGGTATGAACTCAGAAGTGCCAATTATTACATGACTATCCTATGTTGGGAACCAAATACTGTTCACATAATTACTTCACATTGTTTGTGGTGGCCACAGGAAACCAGTATTCATAATTTAATAATTTAATCAGACTCTCGGTCTGTAAACTCAGGTTACTTAGCATCAATTACTCTAATTCTACTCTGTGGAATTTTATACCACAAGGAGTAGTTGAGGCGAATAACATAGATGCATTTAAGGAGAAGGTAGATAAACACGAGGGTGAAAGAAATGAAGAAATATGCTGATAGGCTTAGATGAAAGAGGTGGGAGGAGGCTCATGTGAAGTATAAACATCAAATGGCCTGTTTCTATACTGTAAATTCTATGGGGGGGAGAAATTGGATAGGGCCTATTATTGGGCATGGATACTGCGATCCAATATTACCCCGGGCCCAATGGCCCCTGCACAGGCAGGATGAGATTTTCGTCAGGCCTGAGGACATACCTTCAAGCAACGTTCCGAATCGGCGTTGACACGAGGATTCAATGCCATTCGTACTTCCCACCAGCAGGGGGAGCCCCAATCTCTTAAAGACTCTTAATCGCTGAAAAATAGCTGGTACCTGTTATTTGCTGAAAATAACAGTCTGCTGTCTGCACGAAGTCTGAACGGAGATCAGACATCGCACATGTAAAACACAGATGCAGCTCCTGTTCCTATGTTTACAAACTGATGAGTTATATTAAAGCATTGAATAAAGGTTGCGCACTATTAAATCCCACATCCTCCAATCTGCATGCCACACCTCACCAATCTGCCGATCTGAGTTGTGCCAGGCCTGTGAGACAGCATGCACCAAGGTTTTCTGCTGATGCCCTAGAGGCCTTGGTGCAAGAGGTGGACAGAAGGAGGGACATCCTATATCCACTGGGGGGGGGGGGGGCAAGAGGCCCTCCAGACATATACCCAAAAGACTGACCTCACATCCCCCCATCCATGACTGACTACCCCCATGACCTTGGTGCCCCTTGCCCACTCATGCACCCGTGACCACCATGCCCCCCGGTGCCTCTTGCCCCCAATGCTTCATGCCCCCAGTGCCATGTGCCCACCCATGCACCCCCCCATGACCACCCATGCCCCTCCCCCCATCCATACAATCTAAGACTTACCTGAATACTTGTCTTTTTGCGGTGCAGGTAACAAGGAGGGTTGATGAGGGTAACACCTCTGATATAGTGTACATGGATTGTAGCAAGGCTTTTGACAAGGTCCCACATGGCAGACTGGTCCAAGGGAAAGTAGCTAGTTGGATCCAAAATTGGCTCAGTGGTAGGAAGCAAAGGGTAATGGTTAACAGGTATTTTTGCGACTGGAAGGCTGTTTGCGGTGGAGTCCCACAAGGCTCAGAACTAGGTCCCTTGCTTTTTGTGGTATATATTAATGATTTGGACTTGAATGTGGGGGGCTTGATCAAGAAGTTTGCAGATGATGCAAAAATTGGCCGTGTGGTTGATAGCGAGGAGGAAAGCTGCAGACTGCAGGAACATATCAATGGACTGGTCAGGTGGGCAGAAAAATACAAATGGAATTCAATCCAGAGAAATGTGAGGTAATGCATTAAGATTAGGGTTAGAGTTGTGGGCAGAGGGGGGAACAGGCCCTCCCTGTATTGCCTGCCACTTGGAACTGCAGGCCCACACTTTGGATTGTTCCTGCTGTCCAAATGAATGTACCTTGACCTGTAGTTTTAGGCATCATCCATTGTTCCTTCTTGGAACTGCTCCGACCATTTTCGCCGCCCTTGTGGCTCGCCAGGGAGAGACAAAAACAAGCCGAATCCAAAGTGTGTCACTCTTAATGTTAGGGTTAGCATTTTGGGTTAGGGTTAATGCATTAGGGTTAGGGTTGTGCTGCATTAGGGTTAGGATGGCATTAGGGTTAGGTTGTTTAGTGCGGGCAGGAGGGTAATTATACCCTTGTGTTCATATTCTCACTCAACCCTTGAATTTCTTGTCACTTATACCTGCCACTTTTGGTTAGCCCACGCTTTACCTTACCACCTGGCTTATTTTTCTTGCCGATCTCTTCTTAGTAGCTTCTTAATCAATAATCCTTTGATCCCTGTCTGGGGTTATAATAATTTCCTGGGTTTTGCCAACTTGCGGCCTCTATGTGGTAGTTATTTGCTTACTTGCATATTTTGTGTTTTGTTATTGGTGTTGGAATCATACCCTTTAGTTTATTTAGAGTAGTGTGAGCTTGAAGGTACATCCAATAATTAAAGGGCTGGACAGTGTGGTGAAGCTAAACCACTCTTGGCTGGGGCAGAGATTGAGCACATGGTCAATCTGATCTCCCAGGCTAGTTTTAATTGCCTGAGGGGGTCGGAGAGGAACCCTCCAGGGTATTTTTTCTTGATTTTTCTTGGAAGATTACATAACTGTGGGTGACCAGGATCCAATTGGATGGCCAGGGTCTGAGTGGGTTGGGGTTAGAGTATTAAGGTTAGGTCTGTTTGCTGTGGGCAGGGTGGGGTGCATTAGGTTTGGGGGTAGGGGTTAGGTTTGTTTGTTATGGGCCGGGTGTGGTAGGGTACTAGGGTTTTGGTTAGGGGTTAGGTTTTTGTTATGGGCAGGGTGGGCTGCATTAGAGTTAGGGTTATGGTTAGGGTTTAGGGTTAGGGTAAGGTTCAGGGTTAGGGTTTAGGCATTAGGGTTCGGGTACATTAGGGTTAAGGTTAAGTTTTAGGGGCAGGGTGGGGTCCATTAGAGTTAGGCTTAGGGATATGGGTTCGGTCTGTTTGTTGCGGGCCGGCCTGTATGTGGTAGGGTATTAGGGTTATATTTGTTGTGGGCTGGGTGTAGTTGGGTACTAGAGTTTTGGTTAGGGGTTAGGTTTTTGTTGTAGGCAGGGCGGGATGCATTAGGGTTAGGGATTACAGTTAAGGTTAGGGTTTAGGTCAGGGTCAGGGGTCAGGGTTGCAGTTAGGCTTCAGGGTTAGGATTTAGGGGTTAGGGTTTAGGGGTGCATTAGGGTTAGGGTTAGGCTTTAGGGGTAGAGTGGCGTGGATTAATGTTAGGTTTAGGGATATGGGTTGGATCTGTTTGTTGTGGGCTGTGGTAGGGTATTAGGGTTCGGTTTGTTGTGGGCAGGGTGGGATGTGGTTGTGGTTTGGGACTATGGATGGATTCGGGTTAGGTCTGTTTGTTGTGGGCCGATGGGGTGCATTAAAGTTAGGGTTAGGGGTAGGGCTTAAGTCTGTTTGTTGTGGCCATCGTAGGGTTTAATGGGTATTAGGGTTTGGGTTTTGTTAGGATTAGCGGTAGGGGTTAGGTCTGTATATTGTAGTTAGGGTATGGTGTAGTTGCAGTTTGAGAGATTTATCAGGATGGGGTTTGAATTTGTGGTAATTAAGGTCGGGGTAGTTTTGTGTATTAATTTTGGATTTTCCCTAATTTAGATCTGATTTAAGCCCTTTGGTAACTGAGTTTGTAGTGTTGTAATCCAATGTTTCTCCCTCCTTTTCCTTTGTGAGGTTGTCCAATTCATGTTGGTCTCCAACCCCATAAATTTCAGGGATGCAAGACCATGCTCCATGAAGTGTCGGGAGGTAGGTTTGTATACATCCTTTGTTCTAATAGCGCTGAGGTACCCTGTGAGCCTCATCCTTAGACTATTCCCTGTTTCTCCTACATACAAGATGTGGCATTGTTTGCATCGAATTGCATAAACAGCATTGCGCTGTTCACACATAATTCTCTGTTTTATTAGGGCTGCTTTTCCTGCGTGTCTATTTTGTATCATTTTGTGGATATTTAGGTATTTACATGTCCCATATTTTGGGTTTGTACAGTTCTGGGTTGCCTGTTTTCTTACTCCACTCCAGACCAGTAGATCCCGTAGATTTTTACCTCTTTTGTATGCTAATGTTATGTTGTATCGACTAAGTGTGTTGACATCCTCTTTTAGTTTTCCAAATTGGGTTTTAATTACTTTGTGTATTAGTTTGGTCGTTCTATGATATGTTGTTATCAGTGGTAGTCTTGCTGCTTCTCTGTTTGGCCATGGGCTATTCAGTCCCCTCAGGAAATCTGACCCAATGCGCCTGAAGAACCTTTTCGTGTAACCTCTCTGTCTCAGTGCAGTAAATAGGGTTGTGGTGGCTTCCCTAAAGTCCTCTCCATTTGTGCATATGCGGTGAAAACGTGTTAGTTGTGACTTCACCAGCCCCCGAAAGGTATGTTTTCGATGGTGGCTGTTTATGTGCAGAAGTCTATGGGCTCGATTTTAGCGTCGGGTTTCCTGTGCGTTATCGGCAGGGCGGGCTCCAAAATGTCAATTTCCACGTGCGGGAGCAGATCGCGCCGAGATCCCGGCCACTTCCGGGTGCCACGCTGATGTGCGGGGCTGCGTGTGCAGACCCCGCTGGTGGGAATCCCGCAGGCACTTAAAGCCAGCGGGGTTCCACTTGAGTGTACTTACCTTGCTTGTTGAGATCATTAAATGAGCTGAATCAGCTGTCAAAACAGGAAGTGTGGGATTTTAACTTCAAGGCAGAGTGTTTCACACACTGGGGGAAACAGTCTCCCTTCAACCGGTCGTGTTCCAGCCAGCAGCCTGTGGCAGCTGCCAAGGTGCACTTCACAGCGGGTGGGAGAGCCCTCACCCACGCAGGAGGCCACCGCGTCACATAGGGCAACCCCTGCCCTCCACCAACCCCCGCCAAGCCAGAGGACAGACCGACGTGAAACCACAGCCCCAGTGCGAGGAACCACCTACCTACCCTGCACAACTCCTCAGACCAACACCTGCCAGATGGGTGGTGCGTTGACATCCTCGGAGGACGAACAGCATGACCAGCCCCAGCAGCCTCGCAGTCCACGCCGTCCGCCTCGGAGACGTGGAGCCCCCCAACACGGTGCTGTGGCACACCCACCTGCACAGCAGGAGGGAGGGCAACCACAGAGAGAGATGTGTCGCAGGAGGCACTACCCTCCGCACAGGGTGTACAGACCGAGGCTCAGCTTCATGGACCTCTCCGAGGAGCAGTGCATACGTCGGCTCAGAGTCAATCGCCAGGTAGTCGCCGACATCTGCAGCCTCCTTAACGACGAGCTGCTCCCTGATGGACCAAGCAGCATCTTCTTACCTGTCGCCGTCAAAGTCACCACTGCCCTCAACTTCTTCGCATCCGGATCCTTCCAGGGTGCCACCGGGGACATCACCGGGGTCTGTCAGTCGTCTGCACACAAGTGCATAAGGCAGGTCACCGATGGGTTGTTCCGCAGGGCCTCGCACTACATCAACTTCGCCATGGACGAGCGCAGCCAGATGGAGAGGGCGGTTGGATTCCATGCCATGGCTGGCTTCCCATGGGTGCAGGGTGTAATCGACTGCACCCACATCGCAATACGGGCACCTCCGCATGAGCCAGGGCTGTTCATCAACAGGAAGGGGTATCACTCCATGAACGCCCAGCTCATCTGTGACCACCGCCAGAGATTCCTACACGTGTGCGCCAGATACCCCGGCAGCTGCCATGATGCTTTCATCCTCAGCGAGTCCACCGTCCCGCCCATCCTCCACGCACCCAACGCCGGCAACGGCTGGCTCCTCGGCGACAAGGGGTATCCCCTACACACGTGACTCATGACGCCTCTGAGGAACCCCATCACCGAGCCGGAGCGTCGGTACAATGACAGCCACACTGCTACCAGGTCTACAATTGAGCAGACCATAGGGCTGCTCAAGATGCGCTTCAGGTGCCTTGATCATTCTGGGGGAGCGCTCCAATACACACCATTCAGAGTGGGACGAATCATAGTTGTCTGCTGTGCCCTGCACAACATGGCCCAACAGAGAGGGGTGCCGCTGGAGGACGCCCCATCCACACCCACCACCCACATTGAGGACGGTGATGAGGAGGAGGAGGAGGACGAGGAGGATGAGGAGGAGGTGGAGGAGGTGGAGGAGGAGGAGGAGGAGGAGGACGTGCCAGAGGATGGTGGACGACCCATGCGCCGAACCACGACTCACCGGGATGCTCGCCGGGCCAGGGAGGCACTCATACGTTAACGGTTCTCCTAGAGTCAGACAGTGCGAGGCGCTCGCATCTCCTCACCTGCACATGCGAGGGGCCATACCAGCCCCCTCCACTGAAGAGTGTTGCCAGTACCCACGCATCCACAGCAGTGTGCCCAATGGGCGGCAGCAGGTGTTCGCCGTCATGATGGGCTGCACGGAACGCACCTATTGCACAGGCCGCGGAAGAATGGACGAGAGGTGGCAGGAGTGGTGAGAACGAGTGTTTAATATGTACAATGTGAAATACTATAAACAAAACGTGTACAAATTAACAAACACCCTGGTGCATTCCCTTTGTGCTTATAATGCCTTTGGATTTCTTTTCCGGGAACCCCTACGTGGTGCTACCCCTGTGGCTCCAGCAGAGGTAGCAGCAGGTTGCTCCTGTTCGTGCCCTGACCGGGTAGATGCTTTGGGCGGACGGCCCCTGGGTTTCGGTGCCCGTGAGGGCACCTCCACAGACTGCTCCTCCTGCACTGGAGCAGGGGCAGACTCGGCCACCTGGAGAGGAGGCACCATTGCGTGTACTGGTTGAGAGGGGGGCAACGGGTGGGATGTGGGGGCGCCTTGAGAAGCGTCCCCGCTTCCATGTCCCCGTTCACCATCATCCCTCTCGTGGCCTCGGCCCACATCACCCCTTCCACCCTGCTGGACGACAGTTTGGATGGCATGTGTGAGGCCTTGCAAGGCCACCCCTAGTGTATCCGTCAGCCTGTTTATGGCGGCGGAATGTTGCTCACCCTGAATCCGTACAGCCGTTGTCAGGGCCTGCACGGACTCAATGTGGAGCTGTGCGTGACGCTCGAGGTAGGCGAGCCTGTCTTCCACCGCAGACGCTCCCGCACCTACCCGCGACACTATGTCGCCGGTACCCTCCTGTGCCTGCGCCACCAATGCCCGCATGCAGGAGTTGGACTCCTCCATCGCCTGCGCAATTGTGGACAATGCACGCGGCACCTCTCCCAGTACCTCGGCAATTATCTGGTGCCCCTCGACGGCTCTCCTTTTCACTGGTGGCCCCCTGGGTTCAGCATCTGGATCCAGGTGAGCAGAGCCTGGAGATGAGTGCTCCCACCGACGCCGACCCTCCGTGGCTGCCCCTGCCACCAGGGTCTGCTCATGCTCACTCGTGCGCGGTGAATCACCAAGTGCTACCCCAACTAGTTGGCGAGGGGGACCCACCGAGGTGCGTGTCTCTGCGCTGGTGGATGGTTGGCTCAGATGTGATGATGCACTCTCAGAGACCGCTATGTCCTCTGAGGAATCGCCCTCCTCAATCACAGGACTCGCAGACGGCCCTGCAAGAGAACAGAGGGCACTATGAGGCATGTGCACCAACGTTACGGTGCGCCTGATGGCAGGTGATGATACGGTCACTCGCGATCATGGGTGTTGAGTGTCAGCTTTCCCTTACCGGCCGTTTCTGCAGCGACAGACTCGCCATCTGCGACAGACAGGCAATGTGGCGTGCGGGCGAGGTCGAGCGCCTCCACCTCTGCGTCTGTCGGGTCGACCACGTGCGGCGGGCCACCTCCGGTGCGTGCCCTTTCCTTGTTGTTTTTGCTTCTCTTCTCCTGTCAAGGCAAAACACAGATGCGTGAGTGGGTGCGTATTGCATAGTGACACGCATCGAGCATTGGTGTGGGTGGGTTGAGCGTGGGGCAGATGGATGGGAGGATGCGTGTGCCACGTGCCCATCCCATTGCATGGGGATTGGGGTGTGTGGTAGTGTTCGGGTGGGGACAGGGACAGTGGGTACTTGGGGGCACGGCGAGGATGGTGAGTGAGTGGCTGTGAGGATTGCTGCGGGAGCGCTGTGGTGGCTCTGCAGGAGGCGTTGTGATCTGTTTGGCGTGATGGTGGGGACAGGTTGTGGGAGAGTGCGTTGGTGTACTCACCTTGCCGGACCTAGTGAGGTCATTGAACCGCTTGTGGCACTGCTCCCATGTTCTGGGGGCGTTGGCCCTGCTGCTGACCTCCGCCGCCACCTCTGCCCATGCCTTCCTGGTGGCAGCGGCAGGGCACTTGCGTCCGTCCGCAGGGAACAGAGTGTCCCTCCTCCTCCTCACACCCTCCAGCATCAGCTGCAGCGCAAGGTCCGAAAAACATGGCGCAGCCTTTCCCCTGGGTTGAGCCATCATGTCTTGCCTACTGATTGCAGCAGGAGGGGCTTTGGGAGACTGCCCCTTTAAGTGGAGCTCCTACATCGCATCGACGGTAGTGCGCATGCGCAGCCCGCCGGCATGCAGCTGGGGAGCGGAGAACCCGGAAGCAGGGCTTAATCAGTTCAATTATCCGGCGATCGTGCGGGGGGCGTACGCAATTAGCCGTCCGCGTTTTCCACGCTCCCGGAGGACCACCCGCTGGGAACCCGCAGGCCTGCTAAAATCCAGCCCTATGTGTCTGTTTCTTTAAAGAATACCTTTGTTGCTAACTTGTGGCTGTTATTTTCCTGTGCTAGTTTAAATACTGTGGTGTCCAGGAAATCCACACTTTCTCTATATGTTGTAACTTTAAGTTTAATGGATGGGTGGTGATTGTAGAGTGTATTTACAAATTCTTCCAATTCTGTTTCCATCTTAATCCAGACTCCCCATATGTCATCCAGGTAACTGGAATAATACATCGGCAGCCTGGGACACTTTTCAAAGACCAGTCTGCCATGTATAGATTTGCGTAGGCCAGGGCAAATTTTTTGCCCACAGCCGTGCACTTAATCTGGAGGTAAAATTCCTCTTGAAATTCAAAGTCATTTTTTGTTAGTCCCAGGTGTAATAGCTGGATTGTGGCTGCATCTGGTCTGTGGGGTTGGGGGAACTTTCGAAGGATATTTTCCACTGCCTGTTTCCATGTTTGTGTGTAGGCTTTCAATGTCCATGGTAAAGAGAATTGCGTTCGGGGGTATGGTCAGTGAGTTTACTATTTCTATAAAATGGTAAGTGTCTTTAATGTAGCCAGGGTGCTTCTGTGATAAGGGGTTTAGGAATGAGTCAATGTATTCTGCTATCCTGTAGGATTCACTACCACAGTCTGTCACAATGGGTCTTTCTCGTGGTATTTCTCCTGGTACTGTCCATGTGTCAGGGTGCTTATGTATTTTGGGTAGTATATAGAATTTTCAGGGTTGTGGTTAGGTTTAGCATTTTGGGCAGAGGGGGGAACAGGCCCGCCCTGTGTTGTCTGCCGCTTGGGACTGCTGGCCCACACTTTGGATTGGTCCTGCTGTCCAAATGAATGTACCTTGACCTGTAGTTTTAGGCATCATCCATTGTTCCTTCTTGGAAATACTCCGACCGTTTTCGCGGCCTTTGCGGCTTGTCAGAGAGGGACAAAAACAAGCCGAATCCAAAGTGTGTCGCTCTTAGTGTTAGGTTTAGCATTTTGGGCAGAGGGGGGAACAGATCTGCCCTATGTTGTCTGCCGCTTGGGACTGCTGGCCCAAACTTTGGATTGTTCCTGCATTAGGGTTAGGGTTAGAGTTAGGTTATTAGGGTTAGGCTTAGGGTTAGTGTATTACGGTTTGGGTTAGGGTTAGTGCATTAGGGTTAGGGTTACGCTGCAATAGGGTTAGGGTTAGTGTGAGGTTTAGCATTAGAGTTAGGTTTATCATGGTGGGCAGAGGAGGGAAAAGCCCTCACTACGTTGTCTGCGTTCGGGTTAGGGTTAGGGTTAGGGTTACGCTGCATTAGGGTTATGGTTAGGGTTAGTGCATTAGGGATAGGGTTAGTGTTAGGGTTCGTGCATTAGGGTTAGTGTTACCGTTCGGGTTAGTGCATCAGGGTGAGGGTTAGCGTTAGGGTTAGGGTTAGTGCATTAGTGTCAGGGTTGGGGTTAGGGTTAGGGCATTAGGATTAGGGATAGGGTTACGCTGCATTAGGGTTAGGGTCAGGGTTAGGGTTAGGGTCAGGGTCAGGGTTAGTGTCAGGGTCAGGCTTGGGGTAGTGTCAGGATCAGGGTTACGCTGCATTTGGTTTAGGGTTAGGGTTAGGATTACGCTGCGTTAGGGTTAGGGTTAGATTTAGGGTTAGGGTTAGGGTTAGGGTACGCTGCATTAGGGATTAGGGTTAGGGTGAGGGTTAGGGTTAATGTTAGGTTTTAAAATGGTGGACAGAGGGGGGAAACGCCCTCCCCATGTTGTCTGCCTCTGCATTAGGGTTAGGGTTAGGGTTAGGGTTACGCTGCATTAGGGTTAGGGTTAGGCCGCATTAGGGTTAGGGTTAGGGTTAGGGTTAGGGTTAGGGTTACGCTGCATTAGGGTTAGGGTTAGGGTTAGGGTTAGGGTTAGGTTTTAAAATGGTGGACAGAGGGGGGAAAACGCCCTCCCTATGTTGTCTGCCTCTTGGTTCTGGCCCGCACCTCAGACTGTTGCTGTTGTCCAAATGAATGCACCTTGTGGTTTAGCTTTAGGCACCATCCAGAGTTCCTGCTTGGCTACTACTGCATTAGGGTTAGGGTTAGGGTTAGGGTTAGGTTTTAAAATGGTGGGCAGAGGGGGGAAACGCCCTCCCTATGTTGTCTGCCTCTTGGTTCTGGCCCGCACCTCAGACTGTCGCTGTTGTCCAAATGAATGCACCTTGTGCTTTAGCTTTAGGCACCATCCAGAGTTCCTGCTTGGCTACTATTGAATGTGTCCCGTCCTCCAGCCTTAAGTACCATCCATCGTTCCTTCTTGGAACACTCCGACCGGTTTCGCCATCTTGCGGCTCATCAGGGAGCTACAAACAAACAGACCAAGTCCTTAGTGCGTCACTTGCAAAGGTTAGGTTTTAAAATGGTGGGCAGAGGGGGGAAACGCCCTCCCTATGTTGTCTGCCTCTTGGTTCTGGCCCGCACCTCAGACTGTTGCTGTTGTCCAAATGAATGCACCTTGTGCTTTAGCTTTAGGCGCCATCCAGAGTTCCTGCTTGGCTACTATTGAATGTGTCCCGTCCTCCAGCCTTAAGTACCATCCATCGTTCCTTCTTGGAACACTCCGACCGGTTTCGCCATCTTGCGGCTCATCAGGGAGCTACAAACAAACAGACCAAGTCCTTAGTGCGTCACTTGCAAAGGTTAGGTTTTAAAATGGTGGGCAGATGGGGGAAACGCCCTCCCTATGTTGTCTGCCTCTTGGTTCTGGCCCGCACCTCAGACTGTTGCTGTTGTCCAAATGAATGCACCTTGTGCTTTAGCTTTAGGCACCATCCAGAGTTCCTGCTTGGCTACTATTGAATGTGTCCCGTCCTCCAGCCTTAAGTACCATCCATCGTTCCTTCTTGGAACACTCCGACCGGTTTCGCCATCTTGCGGCTCATCAGGGAGCTACAAACAAACAGACCAAGTCCTTAGTGCGTCACTTGCATTAGGGTTAGGGTTAGGGTTAGGGTTAGGGTTACGCTGCATTAGGGTTAGGGTTAGGGTTAGTGCATTAGGGTTAGGGTTAGGGTTAGGGTTAGGTTGTATGGTGTGGGCAGGAGGGTAGTTACACCCTCTTGTGTTCGTATTCTCACTCAACTCTTGAGCTTCTTGTCACTTATACCTGCCACTTTTGGTTGGCCCACGCTTTACCTTACCACCTGGCTTCTTTTTCTTGCCGATCGCTTCTTAGTAATTTCTTGATCCGTAATCCTTTGATCCCCCTCTGGGGTTATAATCAGTTCCTGGGTTTTGCCAATTTATGGTCTCTATGTCGTATTTAGTTATTATTATTGGTGTTGGAACTCTACCCTTTAATTTACGTAGTGTTAGGGTTATGTTGTATTGAGGTTGGGGGGTTCAGGTTAGGGTTAGGGTTGCTGCACTGGGGTTAGTGTTGGGGTTAGGTGAGGGTCAGGGTCGCAGTTAGGTTCAGGGCTATATTGGGGTTAGGTTGGGGTGCATCAGGGTTAGGGTTAGGTGTTTAGGGGTGGGGTGGGGTTAGGGTTATGTTTTAGGGTTAGGGTTAGGGTTAGGGTTAGTGCATTAGGGTTAGGGTTAGGGTTAGGGTTAGGGTTAGGTTTTAAAATGGTGGGCAGAGGGGGGAAAACGCCCTCCCTATGTTGTCTGCCTCTTGGTTCTGGCCCGCACCTCAGACTTTTGCTGTTGTCCAAATGAATGCACCTTGTGCTTTAGCTTTAGGCACCATCCAGAGTTCCTGCTTGGCTACTACTGAATGTGTCCCGTCCTCCAGCCTTAAGTACCATCCATCGTTCCTTCTTGGAACACTCCGACCGGTGCTGCATTAGGGTTAGGGTTAGGTTTAGGGTTAGGGTTAGGGTTACGCTGCATTAGGGTTAGGGTTAGGGTTAGGGTTAGGTTGTATGGTGTGGGCAGGAGGGTAGTTACACCCTCTTGTGTTCGTATTCTCATTCAACGCTTGAGCTTCTTGTCACTTATACCTGCCACTTTTGGTTGGCCCACGCTTTACCTTACCACCTGGCTTCTTTTTCTTGCCGATCGCTTCTTAGTAATTTCTTGATCCGTAATCCTTTGATCCCCCTCTGGGGTTATAATCAGTTCCTGGGTTTTGCCAATTTATGGTCTCTATGTCGTATTTAGTTATTATTATTGGTGTTGGAACTCTACCCTTTATTTTACGTAGTGTTAGGGTTATGTTGTATTGAGGTTGGGGGGTTCAGGTTAGGGTTAGGGTTGCTGCACTGGGGTTAGTGTTGGGGTTAGGTGAGGGTCAGGGTCGCAGT
The DNA here is from genome assembly GCF_035084215.1 of Heptranchias perlo. NCBI lineage: Eukaryota > Metazoa > Chordata > Chondrichthyes > Hexanchiformes > Hexanchidae > Heptranchias > Heptranchias perlo. The sequence goes on along the minus strand of NC_090358.1, from coordinate 60,189 downwards.
TAGGTTCAGGGCTATATTGGGGTTAGGTTGGGGTGCATCAGGGTTAGGGTTAGGTGTTTAGGGGTGGGGTGGGGTTAGGGTTATGTTTTAGGGGTAGGGTTGGGTGCATCAGGGTTAGGGTTAGGTGTTTGGGGGTAGGGTAGGGTGCATCAGGGTTAGGGTTAGGTGTTTAGGGGTAGGGTAGGGTGCATCAGGGTTAGGGTCCAGGGTCAGAGTTGTGATTAGATTCAGGGCTGGGGGGTTGGAGTTATGGGTTAGGGTTGCATTAGGGGTAGGGTTAAGTGAGGGTCAGGGTTTAGGAGTAGGGTTAGGGTTAGGGTTAGGGTTAGGGTTAGGGTTAGGGTTAGGGTTAGGGTGAGGTTGTATGGTGTGGGCAGGAGGGGAGTTACACCCTCTTGTGTTCGTATTCTCACTCAACCCTTGAGCTTCTTGTCACTTATACCTGCCACTTTTGGTTGGCCCACGCTTTACCTTACCACCTGGCTTCTTTTTCTTGCCGATCGCTTCTTAGTAATTTCTTGATCCGCATTAGGGTTAGGGTTAGGGTTAGGGTTAGGGTTAGGGTTAGGGTTAGGTTGTATGGTGTGGGCAGGAGGGTAGTTACACCCTCTTGTGTTCGTATTCTCACTCAACGCTTGAGCTTCTTGTCACTTATACCTGCCACTTTTGGTTGGCCCACGCTTTACCTTACCACCTGGCTTCTTTTTCTTGCCGATCGCTTCTTAGTAATTTCTTGATCCGCATTAGGGTTAGGGTTAGGGTTAGGGTTAGGGTTAGGGTTAGGTTGTATGGTGTGGGCAGGAGGGTAGTTACACCCTCTTGTGTTCGTATTCTCACTCAACGCTTGAGCTTCTTGTCACTTATACCTGCCACTTTTGGTTGGCCCACGCTTTACCTTACCACCTGGCTTCTTTTTCTTGCCGATCGCTTCTTAGTAATTTCTTGATCCGCATTAGGGTTAGGGTTAGGGTTAGGGTTAGGGTTAGGGTTACGCTGCATTAGGGTTAGGGTTAGGGTTAGGGTTCGGGTTAGGGTTAGGGTTAGGGTTAGGATTAGGGTTAGGGTTAGGGTTAGGGTTAGGGTTAGGGTTAGGGTTAGGGTTAGGGTTAGGGTTAGGTTGTATGGTGTGGGCAGGAGGGTAGTTACACCCTCTTGTGTTCGTATTCTCACTCATCCCTTGAGCTTCTTGTCACTTATACCTGCCACTTTTGGTTGGCCCACGCTTTACCTTACCACCTGGCTTCTTTTTCTTGCCGATCGCTTCTTAGTAATTTCTTGATCCGTAATCCTTTGATCCCCCTCTGGGGTTATAATCAGTTCCTGGGTTTTGCCAATTTATGGCCTCTATGTCGTATTTAGTTATTATTATTGGTGTTGGAACTCTACCCTTTATTTTACGTAGTGTTAGGGTTATGTTGTATTGAGGTTGGGGGGTTCAGGTTAGGGTTAGGGTTGCTGCACTGGGGTTAGTGTTGGGGTTAGGTGAGGGTCAGGGTCGCAGTTAGGTTCAGGGCTATATTGGGGTTAGGTTGGGGTGCATCAGGGTTAGGGTTAGGTGTTTAGGGGTGGGGTGGGGTTAGGGTTATGTTTTAGGGGTAGGGTTGGGTGCATCAGGGTTAGGGTTAGGTGTTTAGGGGTAGGGTAGGGTGCATCAGGGTTAGGGTTAGGTGTTTAGGGGTAGGGTAGGGTGCATCAGGGTAGGGGATTAGATTCAGGGCTGGGGGGTTGGAGTTATGGGTTAGGGTTGCATTAGGGGTAGGGTTAAGTGAGGGTCAGGGTTTAGGAGTAGGGTGGGGTGTGTTAGGCTTAGATTTTAGGGGTGGGGTGGGAGATTAGGTTTGCTGTATTAGAGTTACGGTTAGGCTTTAGGGGTAGAGTGGGGTGCATTTGGAGAGTTGTGATTAGATTCAGGGCTGGGGGGTTGGAGTTATGGGTTAGGGTTGCATTAGGGGTAGGGTTAAGTGAGGGTCAGGGTTTAGGAGTAGGGTGGGGTGTGTTAGGCTTAGATTTTAGGGGTGGGGTGGGAGATTAGGTTTGCTGTATTAGAGTTACGGTTAGGCTTTAGGGGTAGAGTGGGGTGCATTTGGAGAGTTGTGATTAGATTCAGGGCTGGGGGGTTGGAGTTATGGGTTAGGGTTGCATTAGGGGTAGGGTTAAGTGAGGGTCAGGGTTTAGGAGTAGGGTGGGGTGTGTTAGGCTTAGATTTTAGGGGTGGGGTGGGAGATTAGGTTTGCTGTATTAGAGTTACGGTTAGGCTTTAGGGGTAGAGTGGGGTGCATTTGGAGAGTTGTGATTAGATTCAGGGCTGGGGGGTTGGAGTTATGGGTTAGGGTTGCATTAGGGGTAGGGTTAAGTGAGGGTCAGGGTTTAGGAGTAGGGTGGGGTGTGTTAGGCTTAGATTTTAGGGGTGGGGTGGGAGATTAGGTTTGCTGTATTAGAGTTATGGTTAGGCTTTAGGGGTAGAGTGGGGTGCATTTGGAGTTAGGATTTGGGATATGGATGTGGTCTGTTTGTAGTTAGGGTTGGGGCTTTGGTCTGTTTGTTGTGGGCAGTGTGGGGTTTAGTGGTTTTGGTTAGCTTAAACAGTAGGGGTTAGCTCTGTTTATTGTGATTAGGGTAGGGTGTGGTGTGGTTGCGGTTTGGGAGGTTTATCAAGTTGGGGTTGGGATTTGTGGTAATTAAGGTCGGGGCAGTTTTGTTTTTTGATGTTGGATTTCCCCCATTTTAGATCTGATTTAAGCCCTTTGGTAACTGAGTTTGTAGGGTTGTTATCCAGTGTTTTTCCCTCCTCTTCCTTTGTGAGGTTGTCCAGTTCATGTTGGTCTCCAACCCCATAAATTCCAGGGATTCAAGACCATGCTCCATGAAGTGTCGGGAGGTAGGTTTGTATACATCCTTTGTTCTAATAGCACTGAGGTGCCCTGTGAGCCTCATCCTTAGACTATTCCCTGTTTCTCCTACATACAAGATGTGGCATTGTTTGCATCGAATTGCATAAACAGCATTGTGCTGTTCACATGTAATTCTTTGTTTAATTAGGGCTGCTTTTCCTGTGTGTCTATTTTGTATCATTTTGCGGATTATTAGGTATTTACACGTCCCACATTTTGGGTTTGTGCAGTTCTGGGTTGTCTGTTTTCTTATCCTACTCCGAACCAGCATGTCGCGAAGGTTCCGAGTTCTTTTGTATGCCGACGTTATGTGGTATCGACTAAGTGTGTCAACATCCTCTTTTAGTTTCCCAAATCGGGTTTTAATCACTCCGTGTATTAGTTTGGTCATTGTATCGTATGTCGTTATCAGTGGTAGTCTTGCTACTTCTCTGTTTGGCCGTGGGCTATTCAGTCCCCTCAGGAAATCAGACTTAAGGTGCCTGAGGAACCTTTTTGTGTAACCTCTCTGTCTCAGTGCAGTAAATAGGGTTGTGGTGGCTTCCCTAAAGTCCTCTCCGTTTGTGCATATGCGGTGAAAACGTGTCAGTTGTGACTTCACCAGCCCCCGAAAGGTATGTTTTGGATGGTGGCTGTTTATGTGCAGGAGTGTGTGTGTGTCTGTTTCTTTAAAGAATACCTTTGTTGCTAGCTTGTGGCTGTTATTCTCCTGTTGTAATTTAAATACTGTGGTGTCCAGGAAATCCACACTTTCTCTATGTGTTGTAACTTTAAGTTTAATAGATTGGTGGTGACTGTTGAGAATACCTACAAATTCTTGCAATTCTGTTTCTGTGTGAGTCCAGACTCCCCATATGTCATCCAGGTATCTGTAATAACACATCGGGAGCTTGGAACACTTTTCAAAGACTGTGTTTTCCCAGTCTGCCATGTATATGTTTGCGTAGGCCGGGGCAAATTTCTTGCCCATAGCCGTGCCCTTAATCTGTAGGTAGAATTGCTCCTGGAATTCAAAGTCATTTTTTGTTAGTCCTAGGTGTAATAGCTGGATTATGGCTGCATCTGGTCTGTGGGGTTGGGGGAACTTTCTAAGGATATTTTCCACTGCCTGTATGCCTCTGTCTGTTTCTATGTTTGTGTATAGGCTTTCAATGTCCATGGTAAAGAGTATTGCGTTCGGGGGTACGGTCAGTGAGTTCACTATTTCTATGAAGTGGTAAGTGTCTTTAATGTAGCTAGGGTGCTTCTGTGATAAGGGGTTTAGGAATGAGTCAATGTATTCTGCTATCCTGTAGGATTCACTACCACAGTCTGACACAATGGGTCTTCCTGGTGGTATTTCTCCTGGTACAGTCCATGTGTCAGGGTGCTTGTGTATTTTGGGTAGTATGTAGAATTTTCTGGGTTGTGGTTGTTCCCCCCTTAGGTATTCCACTTGTTTCTGATTCAAGTGTTTAGATTTCTTTAGTTCTGTTAAAATGTTTCCAATCTCTTTTCGTGTGTCCTGGTAAATTGGTCCTGCTAATTTCGTGTAGTGGGCTGTATTATTAAGCTGTCTGTGAGCTTCAAGTAGATACTGTTGCCTATCCATGATCACTATACTACTGCCCTTATCTGCTGGTTTTATGATTATATCTAGATTGTTTCTAAGTTCTATGATTGCCCGTCTCTCTCTTCCAGTGAGGTTTTGCTTGTCTGTCTGTTTAGGGATTTTTTCAATTTGTGATTGAGTCTGTTTAATAAAGTTTAGGATTTCTGGCTCTATTTTATTGTTTGGTGGGGTCCATTCTGATGGTGGTGTAAAAGGTTGCTTGTCTGTTTCTGAATCGCTAAAGTAATCGGTCAGTTTTACTCTCCTGTAAAACCTTTTCAGATCTTCCTGAATTTGTACTTTACAATGTTTTGGGGTTGGAACAAATGTAAGGCCCTTGTTTAAAACCCTCTCCTGTACCTCTGTGGGGTTAAAGAGTTGGGAAATATTAATAACAGTTTTTCCCAGGTGTAATCTACCCTTCTCTTGGGTTAATGTCCTTTTTAGTTTAAAGACTTCATCCACTGGTTTATTATGTTATGGGCAGTGCTATCTGTCCAATGGATGTGGTCAGCCCCCACTTTAAAGGATCTAGCATTAATTGCTGGTATGTAATTCTGTTTTTTTATATGCTGGTTAATTCCTCTGATTGTATCCCTCTCTGTTTCTGGAAGTAAGTTACTGAAGTTAATTTCCGGCACCCAGATCTGAGCATTTGGGAATGTGCTCTTAGCCAATTTAAGTAATGACTGCAGTTGCTTGGTTGCAGTCAGTGGTCTCTGCGTTCGATTATTAATGCCAACTGAGAGCACCACCTTTTTGGTCTCCGGACAGGGTTCCAATTTGTCCAGAATTGCTGTGACATGAATGAATTTAGCTCCTGGAAAGCTATCAATTTGGGTGGTGGGATTTGGGCATCTTTTTATCTTGGAGAGGTTGGAATCTCCTATTATTAAAATTGATTTTCTGGGTTCCAATTTCCAGGTAATGTTTTTTCGGCTGGTGTTGGGGTGCCTCGTCACTCTCTGTGCATCTTCCCCTTCAGAGTCAGGTTCTGCCCCTGTTGGTGTGTTTTCTGTTTCTATGTCTGCTACCCCTGCCTCCCCTATTGTGTTCCCTACCTCGGCTTCAGCTATTTCTGCCTCTCCTACTGTGTTGTCTGTCTGGGCTCTCATTGTTCCTGTCCTCATTTCTGTGTCTATTGGGTTTACCTGTCCGGTCTGGTCGCTCCTTTGTTTCTGTGGAAGGGGTTGTTTTGTGACACTGATCTCGGGCTCTAGAACTGCTGTATTTCTTGGGATGGTTGGTTTGGTACAGTCTTTCTTTTGTCTCTGTGGGAGCGGTTGGTACATGACCCTGGTTTTGGGGTACAGGAATGTTGTGCATGGATTTGTCCCTGGTGTAGGAGGGGTTCTCCCTTCTGTTTGTTTTGGGTCTGAGGAATCCCTAGTGATTTGGTTTAATACGGTCTGATGTTGGTTCCCCATGTAGTGCTGGGGTCTACGTGGCTCAGGCTCTTGAGAGCCAAGTGTGATGTCCAGGTCCCTAATGATGGCCACATTGGAAATCCTGGTCCTTGGCCTGTGGGGTGGGGTAGGGCTAGTCGCCGCCCTGGATGGCGGGGAAGGGGGGGTCACTGCCCTGGACCGCAAGGAAGGGGGGGTTTCAGTGGTCTGCTGGTGGTGTGATGAAGTCGGGGTCGTTGGCCCACGGGGTGGGGGGGTCTGTCGGTGGCGTGACGAAGTCATGGCAGCTGGCTCAAAGGGTGGGGGTGTGTGTTGGTGGTGTGACGAAGTCGTGGCAACTGGTGCAAGGGGTGGGGGGGTCCATCGGTGGCATGACGAAGTCATGGCAGCTGGCTCCAAGGGTGGGGGGGTGTGTTGGTGGTGTGACGAAGTCGTGGCAACTGGTGCAAGGGGTGGGGGGGTCTGCCGGTGGCGTGCTGAAGTCATGGCAGCTGGCTCAAAGGGTGGGGGGGTGTGTCGGTGGCTTGACGAGGTTGTGGCAGTTGGCTCACGGGGTGGGGGTGTCCGTCGGTGGCGTGACAAAGTCGTGGCAGCTGGCCCACGGGGTGGGGGGGGGTTTTCAGTCCGTCTGCGGCATGAGGGGGCTGTGATCGCAGGCTGGTGGAACAAGGCTGCCCAGGTATTTGGCCTATGGCGTGGGGGCGTCCTAGTCCGTATGCCGGTCCGCTGTTCTGTCCTCAATTGTGTGCTGGTCCCTTGCTCTGTCAACCGTGATGCTAATCCCACCACATGTCTCTTTGCCTCATCAATTGATTGAATTTTGAATTTATGTCTAAGACTCTTTTTAATCCAATTAGTGGCTTTCGCCATCATTTCTTCCAGGCGCTCTGTCACTGCAGCCTGAGCAAATTCATTTTCTAATTCTTCCAGGTTTGTTGTATAGTGCTCAATTAGAATCTGTCTGGTCTGTTTTGCCCAATTTTCTGAATTCAAAGCCAATTTGGTTAGGGTTTCCTGTGACGGTTTTGCCGGTTTTATAAAGCATGTTAGTTTATCAGCTTGTTTTAAGATGCCCTTAGGGGGCTGATTCTGGCCCTTTAAGAATATTAGATGGTGGATTGTCTGGAAAATTCTATAAATTATTCTCACTGTTGTAGCAAATTCATCCCTGGCTACGGGGAGACACCTATGTGTACCAGGGTCCGACCTCATATGCGTACGGTTGTCAGACAACCTGCATGTGTTCCGCATAGTGTTAGCCATTCCCTGGGTGTAGAAAGGTGCAAAAGGTTTTAAAAGATGTTACTAGCTTCTATTTGGTAATAGAGGTCCCCGCTAGTAACTGTAATCTCACCCCACGGTGGCTCCCTGGCTCAGATGGTCTCCTGCCTGGGACTGCGTCCTCCAAACACTCCCCAGCTCAGCCGGCTGTCCCGCCTGGAAAGGCTCTTTTTCCACCGGTCTCACCTCCCCTCCGGTGGCTCTCTGGCTTCGATGGTTCTCTGCCTGCAACAGTACTATCCAAAAACTCTTTCGTTCAGTAAGTTCTCCGGCCTGGAATCTTTTTTTCTCCGACGTTTCGCTTATCCTTAAGCTTCATCAGGGAGAAAGGATTTTAACTTTGTTTACAGTTGTTTATAAGTACGGAGCCTTGGACTGGCCCCTCCCCTGTGTGCTACTGTTGGCTGAAGTTTTGTTCCCGCCCACAAGCAGGCTAGCCTTGACCTGGGATTGGTTAGAATTTCTGTCCTGTATGTAATGAGTCCTGTCTCATGCAGGGCTGGCCCCGCCCCCTTCGCTCCACGTGTTCGTTATTTTTAAATTATATTTTTTTAACCTAATGTTTTAATGTTCCTTTAGTTTATCTTAGATGTTTGGGGTTATTTTTTTTGAGGTAATGTTTTTAAAAATATTGCTTTTTAACCTTTGAATCTGTTTTAATGCTCCAGGTCATTCTGGCGCCACGGAGTCTGACTGTCTGCTGACCCCGGGGCTTGATTACCTGTCCGCCTCACCTCATTTTTTAAATAAAAACATGAAGCTACTTCTCCAAACCCCCACCTCCGGCTATGCCTTTTAATTATGAGGGTATTTTAAACAATTAATTAAACTTCCCACCGATTTCCTCCTTTTTAAACCCGGTCGCTCGTTAAACGAAACTCAATCTCCCAGAATGCCTCACGCGTCGCTCGCTTTTCAGCGGCCGCGCAGAAAAAAAACCGATTTCCAAGGTCCGATTCCCAAAAAAAACTCCCGAATCCGCCGCCACCCACCCCCCCCCCCCCGGGGGGGAGAGGAGGGGGAAAGAAAGGTCCCCCAGCCCCAAAAAACCAAAGTAAACCCTTTTATTTAAGAGCGTTGCCCTCGTGTTTGACCCGAGAGAACTCCATATCCCAGAATGCCTCACGCGGCGCTCGCTTTTCAGCGGCCGCGTGGAACAAAATTTTGATTTCCAAGGTCCGATTCCCCATAAAAACTCCCGTAACCGCTGCCACCCGCCCCCCGGGGGGAGAGGAGGGGGAAAGAAAGGTCCCCCAGCCCCAGAGAGACCAAGTAAACCCTTTTATTTACGGGTCTTGCCCTCGTGTTTGACCCGAGAGAACTCCATATCCCAGAATGCCTCACGCGGCGCTCGCTTTTCAGTCGCTGAGAAAAAAACCCGATTTCAAAGATAAAAATCACCCGGTGAACGCTCAAAATCTAAAGACTAGATAAAGTTATCGGATTCTCACCCGTGTCCCCAACTCCTCCAGATCCCCGGGGAAAGGGTTTCTTTTAAAAAAACCGAGGTCGATATCCAGCAGCTCCCTGCTGTCGCGTTCCCCGCAGCACCAGGCATCTCTTAAAGGGGCCGTCCCCGCAGCACCAGGCATCTCTTAAAGGGGCCGTCCCCGCATCCATGTCCAGAGACCGTGTCTATGGGAACTACAACTTTTTTTAAAAATATGTAATCTTTTGTGCCCTTATTGCTGTCCCAAACCTCGTGGGGGGGGGGGGGGGGTTTGGGAAGATGAGTTCCACGTCTGTCAGACCCACATTTCCAGCCATGCTTTATTTTAAGTGCACCTTTTAAATATTTTAGATTTTAAAATTAAAAAAAACCTCCTTGGTGCTCCCTATTTTTATAAGTTGCTTGCTGCTTTTTTTGTGGGGGGGGCAAAAGGGGAACAAAAAGTTATTTAACCATCTACCTCACTGATCAAGTTTAGATTTAAGGTATTTGCAAGATATATTCTCTGGGTTTTCTTTTCTTGGCATTTATATCTTTTTTTGTCTGTGGTAATGTAAAGCGTGTCACTCCTGAATGTTAGGTTGTATGGTGTGGGCAGGAGGGTAGTTACACCCTCTTGTGTTCGTATTCTCACTCATCCCTTGAGCTTCTTGTCACTTATACCTGCCACTTTTGGTTGGCCCACGCTTTACCTTACCACCTGGCTTCTTTTTCTTGCCGATCGCTTCTTAGTAATTTCTTGATCCGTAATCCTTTGATCCCCCTCTGGGGTTATAATCAGTTCCTGGGTTTTGCCAATTTATGGCCTCTATGTCGTATTTAGTTATTATTATTGGTGTTGGAACTCTACCCTTTATTTTACGTAGTGTTAGGGTTATGTTGTATTGAGGTTGGGGGGTTCAGGTTAGGGTTAGGGTTGCTGCACTGGGGTTAGTGTTGGGGTTAGGTGAGGGTCAGGGTCGCAGTTAGGTTCAGGGCTATATTGGGGTTAGGTTGGGGTGCATCAGGGTTAGGGTTAGGTGTTTAGGGGTGGGGTGGGGTTAGGGTTATGTTTTAGGGGTAGGGTTGGGTGCATCAGGGTTAGGGTTAGGTGTTTAGGGGTAGGGTAGGGTGCATCAGGGTTAGGGTTAGGTGTTTAGGGGTAGGGTAGGGTGCATCAGGGTAGGGGATTAGATTCAGGGCTGGGGGGTTGGAGTTATGGGTTAGGGTTGCATTAGGGGTAGGGTTAAGTGAGGGTCAGGGTTTAGGAGTAGGGTGGGGTGTGTTAGGCTTAGATTTTAGGGGTGGGGTGGGAGATTAGGTTTGCTGTATTAGAGTTACGGTTAGGCTTTAGGGGTAGAGTGGGGTGCATTTGGAGAGTTGTGATTAGATTCAGGGCTGGGGGGTTGGAGTTATGGGTTAGGGTTGCATTAGGGGTAGGGTTAAGTGAGGGTCAGGGTTTAGGAGTAGGGTGGGGTGTGTTAGGCTTAGATTTTAGGGGTGGGGTGGGAGATTAGGTTTGCTGTATTAGAGTTACGGTTAGGCTTTAGGGGTAGAGTGGGGTGCATTTGGAGAGTTGTGATTAGATTCAGGGCTGGGGGGTTGGAGTTATGGGTTAGGGTTGCATTAGGGGTAGGGTTAAGTGAGGGTCAGGGTTTAGGAGTAGGGTGGGGTGTGTTAGGCTTAGATTTTAGGGGTGGGGTGGGAGATTAGGTTTGCTGTATTAGAGTTACGGTTAGGCTTTAGGGGTAGAGTGGGGTGCATTTGGAGAGTTGTGATTAGATTCAGGGCTGGGGGGTTGGAGTTATGGGTTAGGGTTGCATTAGGGGTAGGGTTAAGTGAGGGTCAGGGTTTAGGAGTAGGGTGGGGTGTGTTAGGCTTAGATTTTAGGGGTGGGGTGGGAGATTAGGTTTGCTGTATTAGAGTTATGGTTAGGCTTTAGGGGTAGAGTGGGGTGCATTTGGAGTTAGGATTTGGGATATGGATGTGGTCTGTTTGTAGTTAGGGTTGGGGCTTTGGTCTGTTTGTTGTGGGCAGTGTGGGGTTTAGTGGTTTTGGTTAGCTTAAACAGTAGGGGTTAGCTCTGTTTATTGTGATTAGGGTAGGGTGTGGTGTGGTTGCGGTTTGGGAGGTTTATCAAGTTGGGGTTGGGATTTGTGGTAATTAAGGTCGGGGCAGTTTTGTTTTTTGATGTTGGATTTCCCCCATTTTAGATCTGATTTAAGCCCTTTGGTAACTGAGTTTGTAGGGTTGTTATCCAGTGTTTTTCCCTCCTCTTCCTTTGTGAGGTTGTCCAGTTCATGTTGGTCTCCAACCCCATAAATTCCAGGGATTCAAGACCATGCTCCATGAAGTGTCGGGAGGTAGGTTTGTATACATCCTTTGTTCTAATAGCACTGAGGTGCCCTGTGAGCCTCATCCTTAGACTATTCCCTGTTTCTCCTACATACAAGATGTGGCATTGTTTGCATCGAATTGCATAAACAGCATTGTGCTGTTCACATGTAATTCTTTGTTTAATTAGGGCTGCTTTTCCTGTGTGTCTATTTTGTATCATTTTGCGGATTATTAGGTATTTACACGTCCCACATTTTGGGTTTGTGCAGTTCTGGGTTGTCTGTTTTCTTATCCTACTCCGAACCAGCATGTCGCGAAGGTTCCGAGTTCTTTTGTATGCCGACGTTATGTGGTATCGACTAAGTGTGTCAACATCCTCTTTTAGTTTCCCAAATCGGGTTTTAATCACTCCGTGTATTAGTTTGGTCATTGTATCGTATGTCGTTATCAGTGGTAGTCTTGCTACTTCTCTGTTTGGCCGTGGGCTATTCAGTCCCCTCAGGAAATCAGACTTAAGGTGCCTGAGGAACCTTTTTGTGTAACCTCTCTGTCTCAGTGCAGTAAATAGGGTTGTGGTGGCTTCCCTAAAGTCCTCTCCGTTTGTGCATATGCGGTGAAAACGTGTCAGTTGTGACTTCACCAGCCCCCGAAAGGTATGTTTTGGATGGTGGCTGTTTATGTGCAGGAGTGTGTGTGTGTCTGTTTCTTTAAAGAATACCTTTGTTGCTAGCTTGTGGCTGTTATTCTCCTGTTGTAATTTAAATACTGTGGTGTCCAGGAAATCCACACTTTCTCTATGTGTTGTAACTTTAAGTTTAATAGATTGGTGGTGACTGTTGAGAATACCTACAAATTCTTGCAATTCTGTTTCTGTGTGAGTCCAGACTCCCCATATGTCATCCAGGTATCTGTAATAACACATCGGGAGCTTGGAACACTTTTCAAAGACTGTGTTTTCCCAGTCTGCCATGTATATGTTTGCGTAGGCCGGGGCAAATTTCTTGCCCATAGCCGTGCCCTTAATCTGTAGGTAGAATTGCTCCTGGAATTCAAAGTCATTTTTTGTTAGTCCTAGGTGTAATAGCTGGATTATGGCTGCATCTGGTCTGTGGGGTTGGGGGAACTTTCTAAGGATATTTTCCACTGCCTGTATGCCTCTGTCTGTTTCTATGTTTGTGTATAGGCTTTCAATGTCCATGGTAAAGAGTATTGCGTTCGGGGGTACGGTCAGTGAGTTCACTATTTCTATGAAGTGGTAAGTGTCTTTAATGTAGCTAGGGTGCTTCTGTGATAAGGGGTTTAGGAATGAGTCAATGTATTCTGCTATCCTGTAGGATTCACTACCACAGTCTGACACAATGGGTCTTCCTGGTGGTATTTCTCCTGGTACAGTCCATGTGTCAGGGTGCTTGTGTATTTTGGGTAGTATGTAGAATTTTCTGGGTTGTGGTTGTTCCCCCCTTAGGTATTCCACTTGTTTCTGATTCAAGTGTTTAGATTTCTTTAGTTCTGTTAAAATGTTTCCAATCTCTTTTCGTGTGTCCTGGTAAATTGGTCCTGCTAATTTCGTGTAGTGGGCTGTATTATTAAGCTGTCTGTGAGCTTCAAGTAGATACTGTTGCCTATCCATGATCACTATACTACTGCCCTTATCTGCTGGTTTTATGATTATATCTAGATTGTTTCTAAGTTCTATGATTGCCCGTCTCTCTCTTCCAGTGAGGTTTTGCTTGTCTGTCTGTTTAGGGATTTTTTCAATTTGTGATTGAGTCTGTTTAATAAAGTTTAGGATTTCTGGCTCTATTTTATTGTTTGGTGGGGTCCATTCTGATGGTGGTGTAAAAGGTTGCTTGTCTGTTTCTGAATCGCTAAAGTAATCGGTCAGTTTTACTCTCCTGTAAAACCTTTTCAGATCTTCCTGAATTTGTACTTTACAATGTTTTGGGGTTGGAACAAATGTAAGGCCCTTGTTTAAAACCCTCTCCTGTACCTCTGTGGGGTTAAAGAGTTGGGAAATATTAATAACAGTTTTTCCCAGGTGTAATCTACCCTTCTCTTGGGTTAATGTCCTTTTTAGTTTAAAGACTTCATCCACTGGTTTATTATGTTATGGGCAGTGCTATCTGTCCAATGGATGTGGTCAGCCCCCACTTTAAAGGATCTAGCATTAATTGCTGGTATGTAATTCTGTTTTTTTATATGCTGGTTAATTCCTCTGATTGTATCCCTCTCTGTTTCTGGAAGTAAGTTACTGAAGTTAATTTCCGGCACCCAGATCTGAGCATTTGGGAATGTGCTCTTAGCCAATTTAAGTAATGACTGCAGTTGCTTGGTTGCAGTCAGTGGTCTCTGCGTTCGATTATTAATGCCAACTGAGAGCACCACCTTTTTGGTCTCCGGACAGGGTTCCAATTTGTCCAGAATTGCTGTGACATGAATGAATTTAGCTCCTGGAAAGCTATCAATTTGGGTGGTGGGATTTGGGCATCTTTTTATCTTGGAGAGGTTGGAATCTCCTATTATTAAAATTGATTTTCTGGGTTCCAATTTCCAGGTAATGTTTTTTCGGCTGGTGTTGGGGTGCCTCGTCACTCTCTGTGCATCTTCCCCTTCAGAGTCAGGTTCTGCCCCTGTTGGTGTGTTTTCTGTTTCTATGTCTGCTACCCCTGCCTCCCCTATTGTGTTCCCTACCTCGGCTTCAGCTATTTCTGCCTCTCCTACTGTGTTGTCTGTCTGGGCTCTCATTGTTCCTGTCCTCATTTCTGTGTCTATTGGGTTTACCTGTCCGGTCTGGTCGCTCCTTTGTTTCTGTGGAAGGGGTTGTTTTGTGACACTGATCTCGGGCTCTAGAACTGCTGTATTTCTTGGGATGGTTGGTTTGGTACAGTCTTTCTTTTGTCTCTGTGGGAGCGGTTGGTACATGACCCTGGTTTTGGGGTACAGGAATGTTGTGCATGGATTTGTCCCTGGTGTAGGAGGGGTTCTCCCTTCTGTTTGTTTTGGGTCTGAGGAATCCCTAGTGATTTGGTTTAATACGGTCTGATGTTGGTTCCCCATGTAGTGCTGGGGTCTACGTGGCTCAGGCTCTTGAGAGCCAAGTGTGATGTCCAGGTCCCTAATGATGGCCACATTGGAAATCCTGGTCCTTGGCCTGTGGGGTGGGGTAGGGCTAGTCGCCGCCCTGGATGGCGGGGAAGGGGGGGTCACTGCCCTGGACCGCAAGGAAGGGGGGGTTTCAGTGGTCTGCTGGTGGTGTGATGAAGTCGGGGTCGTTGGCCCACGGGGTGGGGGGGTCTGTCGGTGGCGTGACGAAGTCATGGCAGCTGGCTCAAAGGGTGGGGGTGTGTGTTGGTGGTGTGACGAAGTCGTGGCAACTGGTGCAAGGGGTGGGGGGGTCCATCGGTGGCATGACGAAGTCATGGCAGCTGGCTCCAAGGGTGGGGGGGTGTGTTGGTGGTGTGACGAAGTCGTGGCAACTGGTGCAAGGGGTGGGGGGGTCTGCCGGTGGCGTGCTGAAGTCATGGCAGCTGGCTCAAAGGGTGGGGGGGTGTGTCGGTGGCTTGACGAGGTTGTGGCAGTTGGCTCACGGGGTGGGGGTGTCCGTCGGTGGCGTGACAAAGTCGTGGCAGCTGGCCCACGGGGTGGGGGGGGGTTTTCAGTCCGTCTGCGGCATGAGGGGGCTGTGATCGCAGGCTGGTGGAACAAGGCTGCCCAGGTATTTGGCCTATGGCGTGGGGGCGTCCTAGTCCGTATGCCGGTCCGCTGTTCTGTCCTCAATTGTGTGCTGGTCCCTTGCTCTGTCAACCGTGATGCTAATCCCACCACATGTCTCTTTGCCTCATCAATTGATTGAATTTTGAATTTATGTCTAAGACTCTTTTTAATCCAATTAGTGGCTTTCGCCATCATTTCTTCCAGGCGCTCTGTCACTGCAGCCTGAGCAAATTCATTTTCTAATTCTTCCAGGTTTGTTGTATAGTGCTCAATTAGAATCTGTCTGGTCTGTTTTGCCCAATTTTCTGAATTCAAAGCCAATTTGGTTAGGGTTTCCTGTGACGGTTTTGCCGGTTTTATAAAGCATGTTAGTTTATCAGCTTGTTTTAAGATGCCCTTAGGGGGCTGATTCTGGCCCTTTAAGAATATTAGATGGTGGATTGTCTGGAAAATTCTATAAATTATTCTCACTGTTGTAGCAAATTCATCCCTGGCTACGGGGAGACACCTATGTGTACCAGGGTCCGACCTCATATGCGTACGGTTGTCAGACAACCTGCATGTGTTCCGCATAGTGTTAGCCATTCCCTGGGTGTAGAAAGGTGCAAAAGGTTTTAAAAGATGTTACTAGCTTCTATTTGGTAATAGAGGTCCCCGCTAGTAACTGTAATCTCACCCCACGGTGGCTCCCTGGCTCAGATGGTCTCCTGCCTGGGACTGCGTCCTCCAAACACTCCCCAGCTCAGCCGGCTGTCCCGCCTGGAAAGGCTCTTTTTCCACCGGTCTCACCTCCCCTCCGGTGGCTCTCTGGCTTCGATGGTTCTCTGCCTGCAACAGTACTATCCAAAAACTCTTTCGTTCAGTAAGTTCTCCGGCCTGGAATCTTTTTTTCTCCGACGTTTCGCTTATCCTTAAGCTTCATCAGGGAGAAAGGATTTTAACTTTGTTTACAGTTGTTTATAAGTACGGAGCCTTGGACTGGCCCCTCCCCTGTGTGCTACTGTTGGCTGAAGTTTTGTTCCCGCCCACAAGCAGGCTAGCCTTGACCTGGGATTGGTTAGAATTTCTGTCCTGTATGTAATGAGTCCTGTCTCATGCAGGGCTGGCCCCGCCCCCTTCGCTCCACGTGTTCGTTATTTTTAAATTATATTTTTTTAACCTAATGTTTTAATGTTCCTTTAGTTTATCTTAGATGTTTGGGGTTATTTTTTTTGAGGTAATGTTTTTAAAAATATTGCTTTTTAACCTTTGAATCTGTTTTAATGCTCCAGGTCATTCTGGCGCCACGGAGTCTGACTGTCTGCTGACCCCGGGGCTTGATTACCTGTCCGCCTCACCTCATTTTTTAAATAAAAACATGAAGCTACTTCTCCAAACCCCCACCTCCGGCTATGCCTTTTAATTATGAGGGTATTTTAAACAATTAATTAAACTTCCCACCGATTTCCTCCTTTTTAAACCCGGTCGCTCGTTAAACGAAACTCAATCTCCCAGAATGCCTCACGCGTCGCTCGCTTTTCAGCGGCCGCGCAGAAAAAAAACCGATTTCCAAGGTCCGATTCCCAAAAAAAACTCCCGAATCCGCCGCCACCCACCCCCCCCCCCCGGGGGGGAGAGGAGGGGGAAAGAAAGGTCCCCCAGCCCCAAAAAACCAAAGTAAACCCTTTTATTTAAGAGCGTTGCCCTCGTGTTTGACCCGAGAGAACTCCATATCCCAGAATGCCTCACGCGGCGCTCGCTTTTCAGCGGCCGCGTGGAACAAAATTTTGATTTCCAAGGTCCGATTCCCCATAAAAACTCCCGTAACCGCTGCCACCCGCCCCCCGGGGGGAGAGGAGGGGGAAAGAAAGGTCCCCCAGCCCCAGAGAGACCAAGTAAACCCTTTTATTTACGGGTCTTGCCCTCGTGTTTGACCCGAGAGAACTCCATATCCCAGAATGCCTCACGCGGCGCTCGCTTTTCAGTCGCTGAGAAAAAAACCCGATTTCAAAGATAAAAATCACCCGGTGAACGCTCAAAATCTAAAGACTAGATAAAGTTATCGGATTCTCACCCGTGTCCCCAACTCCTCCAGATCCCCGGGGAAAGGGTTTCTTTTAAAAAAACCGAGGTCGATATCCAGCAGCTCCCTGCTGTCGCGTTCCCCGCAGCACCAGGCATCTCTTAAAGGGGCCGTCCCCGCAGCACCAGGCATCTCTTAAAGGGGCCGTCCCCGCATCCATGTCCAGAGACCGTGTCTATGGGAACTACAACTTTTTTTAAAAATATGTAATCTTTTGTGCCCTTATTGCTGTCCCAAACCTCGTGGGGGGGGGGGGGGGGGGGTTTGGGAAGATGAGTTCCACGTCTGTCAGACCCACATTTCCAGCCATGCTTTATTTTAAGTGCACCTTTTAAATATTTTAGATTTTAAAATTAAAAAAAACCTCCTTGGTGCTCCCTATTTTTATAAGTTGCTTGCTGCTTTTTTTGTGGGGGGGGCAAAAGGGGAACAAAAAGTTATTTAACCATCTACCTCACTGATCAAGTTTAGATTTAAGGTATTTGCAAGATATATTCTCTGGGTTTTCTTTTCTTGGCATTTATATCTTTTTTTGTCTGTGGTAATGTAAAGCGTGTCACTCCTGAATGTTAGGTTGTATGGTGTGGGCAGGAGGGTAGTTACACCCTCTTGTGTTCGTATTCTCATTCAACGCTTGAGCTTCTTGTCACTTATACCTGCCACTTTTGGTTGGCCCACGCTTTACCTTACCACCTGGCTTCTTTTTCTTGCCGATCGCTTCTTAGTAATTTCTTGATCCGTAATCCTTTGATCCCCCTCTGGGGTTATAATCAGTTCCTGGGTTTTGCCAATTTATGGTCTCTATGTCGTATTTAGTTATTATTATTGGTGTTGGAACTCTACCCTTTATTTTACGTAGTGTTAGGGTTATGTTGTATTGAGGTTGGGGGGTTCAGGTTAGGGTTAGGGTTGCTGCACTGGGGTTAGTGTTGGGGTTAGGTGAGGGTCAGGGTCGCAGTTAGGTTCAGGGCTATATTGGGGTTAGGTTGGGGTGCATCAGGGTTAGGGTTAGGTGTTTAGGGGTGGGGTGGGGTTAGGGTTATGTTTTAGGGGTAGGGTTGGGTGCATCAGGGTTAGGGTTAGGTGTTTGGGGGTAGGGTAGGGTGCATCAGGGTTAGGGTTAGGTGTTTAGGGGTAGGGTAGGGTGCATCAGGGTTAGGGTCCAGGGTCAGAGTTGTGATTAGATTCAGGGCTGGGGGGTTGGAGTTATGGGTTAGGGTTGCATTAGGGGTAGGGTTAAGTGAGGGTCAGGGTTTAGGGTTAGGGTTAGGGTTAGGGTTAGGGTTAGGGTTAGGGTTAGGGTTAGGGTTAGGGTTAGGGTTAGGGTTAGGGTTAGGGTTAGGGTTAGGGTTAGGGTAACGCTGCATTAGGGTTAGGGTTAGGGTTAGGGTTAGGGTTAGGGTTAGGGTTAGGGTTAGGGTTAGGGTTAGGGTTAGGGTTAGGGTTAGGGTTAGGGTTAGGGTTAGGGTTAGGGTTAGGGTTAGGTTTCAAAATGGTGGGCAGAGGGGGGAAACGCCCTCCCTATGTTGTCTGCCTCTTGGTTCTGGCCCGCACCTCAGACTGTTGCTGTTGTCCAAATGAATGCACCTTATGCTTTAGCTTTAGGCACCATCCAGAGTTCCTGCTTGGCTACTACTGAATGTGTCCCGTCCTCCAGCCTTAAGTACCATCCATCGTTCCTTCTTGGAACACTCCGACCGGTTTCGCCATCTTACGGCTCATCAGGGAGCTACAAACAAACAGACCAAGTCCTTAGTGCGTCACTTGCAAAAGTTAGGTTTCAAAATGGTGGGCAGAGGGGGGAAACGCCCTCCCTATGTTGTCTGCCTCTTGGTTCTGGCCCGCACCTCAGACTGTTGCTGTTGTCCAAATGAATGCACCTTATGCTTTAGCTTTAGGCACCATCCAGAGTTCCTGCTTGGCTACTACTGAATGTGTCCCGTCCTCCAGCCTTAAGTACCATCCATCGTTCCTTCTTGGAACACTCCGACCGGTTTCGCCATCTTACGGCTCATCAGGGAGCTACAAACAAACAGACCAAGTCCTTAGTGCGTCACTTGCAAAAGTTAGGTTTCAAAATGGTGGGCAGAGGGGGGAAACGCCCTCCCTATGTTGTCTGCCTCTTGGTTCTGGCCCGCACCTCAGACTGTTGCTGTTGTCCAAATGAATGCACCTTATGCTTTAGCTTTAGGCACCATCCAGAGTTCCTGCTTGGCTACTACTGAATGTGTCCCGTCCTCCAGCCTTAAGTACCATCCATCGTTCCTTCTTGGAACACTCCGACCGGTTTCGCCATCTTACGGCTCATCAGGGAGCTACAAACAAACAGACCAAGTCCTTAGTGCGTCACTTGCAAAAGTTAGGTTTCAAAATGGTGGGCAGAGGGGGGAAACGCCCTCCCTATGTTGTCTGCCTCTTGGTTCTGGCCCGCACCTCAGACTGTTGCTGTTGTCCAAATGAATGCACCTTATGCTTTAGCTTTAGGCACCATCCAGAGTTCCTGCTTGGCTACTACTGAATGTGTCCCGTCCTCCAGCCTTAAGTACCATCCATCGTTCCTTCTTGGAACACTCCGACCGGTTTCGCCATCTTACGGCTCATCAGGGAGCTACAAACAAACAGACCAAGTCCTTAGTGCGTCACTTGCAAAAGTTAGGTTTCAAAATGGTGGGCAGAGGGGGGAAACGCCCTCCCTATGTTGTCTGCCTCTTGGTTCTGGCCCGCACCTCAGACTGTTGCTGTTGTCCAAATGAATGCACCTTATGCTTTAGCTTTAGGCACCATCCAGAGTTCCTGCTTGGCTACTACTGAATGTGTCCCGTCCTCCAGCCTTAAGTACCATCCATCGTTCCTTCTTGGAACACTCCGACCGGTTTCGCCATCTTACGGCTCATCAGGGAGCTACAAACAAACAGACCAAGTCCTTAGTGCGTCACTTGCAAAAGTTAGGTTTCAAAATGGTGGGCAGAGGGGGGAAACGCCCTCCCTATGTTGTCTGCCTCTTGGTTCTGGCCCGCACCTCAGACTGTTGCTGTTGTCCAAATGAATGCACCTTATGCTTTAGCTTTAGGCACCATCCAGAGTTCCTGCTTGGCTACTACTGAATGTGTCCCGTCCTCCAGCCTTAAGTACCATCCATCGTTCCTTCTTGGAACACTCCGACCGGTTTCGCCATCTTACGGCTCATCAGGGAGCTACAAACAAACAGACCAAGTCCTTAGTGCGTCACTTGCAAAAGTTAGGTTTCAAAATGGTGGGCAGAGGGGGGAAACGCCCTCCCTATGTTGTCTGCCTCTTGGTTCTGGCCCGCACCTCAGACTGTTGCTGTTGTCCAAATGAATGCACCTTATGCTTTAGCTTTAGGCACCAT
This sequence comes from Heptranchias perlo, assembly GCF_035084215.1. Lineage (NCBI taxonomy): Eukaryota > Metazoa > Chordata > Chondrichthyes > Hexanchiformes > Hexanchidae > Heptranchias > Heptranchias perlo. Next base: position 40,108 of record NC_090358.1, on the reverse strand, counting down.
CCAGAGTTCCTGCTTGGCTACTACTGAATGTGTCCCGTCCTCCAGCCTTAAGTACCATCCATCGTTCCTTCTTGGAACACTCCGACCGGTTTCGCCATCTTACGGCTCATCAGGGAGCTACAAACAAACAGACCAAGTCCTTAGTGCGTCACTTGCAAAAGTTAGGTTTCAAAATGGTGGGCAGAGGGGGGAAACGCCCTCCCTATGTTGTCTGCCTCTTGGTTCTGGCCCGCACCTCAGACTGTTGCTGTTGTCCAAATGAATGCACCTTATGCTTTAGCTTTAGGCACCATCCAGAGTTCCTGCTTGGCTACTACTGAATGTGTCCCGTCCTCCAGCCTTAAGTACCATCCATCGTTCCTTCTTGGAACACTCCGACCGGTTTCGCCATCTTACGGCTCATCAGGGAGCTACAAACAAACAGACCAAGTCCTTAGTGCGTCACTTGCAAAAGTTAGGTTTCAAAATGGTGGGCAGAGGGGGGAAACGCCCTCCCTATGTTGTCTGCCTCTTGGTTCTGGCCCGCACCTCAGACTGTTGCTGTTGTCCAAATGAATGCACCTTATGCTTTAGCTTTAGGCACCATCCAGAGTTCCTGCTTGGCTACTACTGAATGTGTCCCGTCCTCCAGCCTTAAGTACCATCCATCGTTCCTTCTTGGAACACTCCGACCGGTTTCGCCATCTTACGGCTCATCAGGGAGCTACAAACAAACAGACCAAGTCCTTAGTGCGTCACTTGCAAAAGTTAGGTTTCAAAATGGTGGGCAGAGGGGGGAAACGCCCTCCCTATGTTGTCTGCCTCTTGGTTCTGGCCCGCACCTCAGACTGTTGCTGTTGTCCAAATGAATGCACCTTATGCTTTAGCTTTAGGCACCATCCAGAGTTCCTGCTTGGCTACTACTGAATGTGTCCCGTCCTCCAGCCTTAAGTACCATCCATCGTTCCTTCTTGGAACACTCCGACCGGTTTCGCCATCTTACGGCTCATCAGGGAGCTACAAACAAACAGACCAAGTCCTTAGTGCGTCACTTGCAAAAGTTAGGTTTCAAAATGGTGGGCAGAGGGGGGAAACGCCCTCCCTATGTTGTCTGCCTCTTGGTTCTGGCCCGCACCTCAGACTGTTGCTGTTGTCCAAATGAATGCACCTTATGCTTTAGCTTTAGGCACCATCCAGAGTTCCTGCTTGGCTACTACTGAATGTGTCCCGTCCTCCAGCCTTAAGTACCATCCATCGTTCCTTCTTGGAACACTCCGACCGGTTTCGCCATCTTACGGCTCATCAGGGAGCTACAAACAAACAGACCAAGTCCTTAGTGCGTCACTTGCAAAAGTTAGGTTTCAAAATGGTGGGCAGAGGGGGGAAACGCCCTCCCTATGTTGTCTGCCTCTTGGTTCTGGCCCGCACCTCAGACTGTTGCTGTTGTCCAAATGAATGCACCTTATGCTTTAGCTTTAGGCACCATCCAGAGTTCCTGCTTGGCTACTACTGAATGTGTCCCGTCCTCCAGCCTTAAGTACCATCCATCGTTCCTTCTTGGAACACTCCGACCGGTTTCGCCATCTTACGGCTCATCAGGGAGCTACAAACAAACAGACCAAGTCCTTAGTGCGTCACTTGCAAAAGTTAGGTTTCAAAATGGTGGGCAGAGGGTTAGGGTTAGGGTTAGGGTTAGGGTTAGGGTTAGGGTTAGGGTTAGGGTTAGGGTTAGGGTTAGGGTTAGGGTTAGGGTTAGGGTTAGGGTTAGGGTTAGGGTTAGGGTTAGGGTTAGGGTTAGGTTTTAAAATGGTGGGCAGAGGGGGGAAACGCCCTCCCTATGTTGTCTGCCTCTTGGTTCTGGCCCGCACCTCAGACTGTTGCTGTTGTCCAAATGAATGCACCTTGTGCTTTAGCTTTAGGCACCATCCAGAGTTCCTGCTTGGCTACTACTGAATGTGTCCCGTCCTCCAGCCTTAAGTACCATCCATCGTTCCTTCTTGGAACACTCCGACCGGTTTCGCCATCTTGCGGCTCATCAGGGAGCTATAAACAAACAGACCAAGTCCTTAGTGCGTCACTTGCAAAAGTTAGGTTTTAAAATGGTGGGCAGAGGGGGGAAACGCCCTCCCTATGTTGTCTGCCTCTTGGTTCTGGCCCGCACCTCAGACTGTTGCTGTTGTCCAAATGAATGCACCTTGTGCTTTAGCTTTAGGCACCATCCAGAGTTCCTGCTTGGCTACTACTGAATGTGTCCCGTCCTCCAGCCTTAAGTACCATCCATCGTTCCTTCTTGGAACACTCCGACCGGTTTCGCCATCTTGCGGCTCATCAGGGAGCTATAAACAAACAGACCAAGTCCTTAGTGCGTCACTTGCAAAAGTTAGGTTTTAAAATGGTGGGCAGAGGGGGGAAACGCCCTCCCTATGTTGTCTGCCTCTTGGTTCTGGCCCGCACCTCAGACTGTTGCTGTTGTCCAAATGAATGCACCTTGTGCTTTAGCTTTAGGCACCATCCAGAGTTCCTGCTTGGCTACTACTGAATGTGTCCCGTCCTCCAGCCTTAAGTACCATCCATCGTTCCTTCTTGGAACACTCCGACCGGTTTCGCCATCTTGCGGCTCATCAGGGAGCTATAAACAAACAGACCAAGTCCTTAGTGCGTCACTTGCAAAAGTTAGGTTTTAAAATGGTGGGCAGAGGGGGGAAACGCCCTCCCTATGTTGTCTGCCTCTTGGTTCTGGCCCGCACCTCAGACTGTTGCTGTTGTCCAAATGAATGCACCTTGTGCTTTAGCTTTAGGCACCATCCAGAGTTCCTGCTTGGCTACTACTGAATGTGTCCCGTCCTCCAGCCTTAAGTACCATCCATCGTTCCTTCTTGGAACACTCCGACCGGTTTCGCCATCTTGCGGCTCATCAGGGAGCTATAAACAAACAGACCAAGTCCTTAGTGCGTCACTTGCAAAAGTTAGGTTTTAAAATGGTGGGCAGAGGGGGGAAACGCCCTCCCTATGTTGTCTGCCTCTTGGTTCTGGCCCGCACCTCAGACTGTTGCTGTTGTCCAAATGAATGCACCTTGTGCTTTAGCTTTAGGCACCATCCAGAGTTCCTGCTTGGCTACTACTGAATGTGTCCCGTCCTCCAGCCTTAAGTACCATCCATCGTTCCTTCTTGGAACACTCCGACCGGTTTCGCCATCTTGCGGCTCATCAGGGAGCTATAAACAAACAGACCAAGTCCTTAGTGCGTCACTTGCAAAAGTTAGGTTTTAAAATGGTGGGCAGAGGGGGGAAACGCCCTCCCTATGTTGTCTGCCTCTTGGTTCTGGCCCGCACCTCAGACTGTTGCTGTTGTCCAAATGAATGCACCTTGTGCTTTAGCTTTAGGCACCATCCAGAGTTCCTGCTTGGCTACTACTGAATGTGTCCCGTCCTCCAGCCTTAAGTACCATCCATCGTTCCTTCTTGGAACACTCCGACCGGTTTCGCCATCTTGCGGCTCATCAGGGAGCTATAAACAAACAGACCAAGTCCTTAGTGCGTCACTTGCAAAAGTTAGGTTTTAAAATGGTGGGCAGAGGGGGGAAACGCCCTCCCTATGTTGTCTGCCTCTTGGTTCTGGCCCGCACCTCAGACTGTTGCTGTTGTCCAAATGAATGCACCTTGTGCTTTAGCTTTAGGCACCATCCAGAGTTCCTGCTTGGCTACTACTGAATGTGTCCCGTCCTCCAGCCTTAAGTACCATCCATCGTTCCTTCTTGGAACACTCCGACCGGTTTCGCCATCTTGCGGCTCATCAGGGAGCTATAAACAAACAGACCAAGTCCTTAGTGCGTCACTTGCAAAAGTTAGGTTTTAAAATGGTGGGCAGAGGGGGGAAACGCCCTCCCTATGTTGTCTGCCTCTTGGTTCTGGCCCGCACCTCAGACTGTTGCTGTTGTCCAAATGAATGCACCTTGTGCTTTAGCTTTAGGCACCATCCAGAGTTCCTGCTTGGCTACTACTGAATGTGTCCCGTCCTCCAGCCTTAAGTACCATCCATCGTTCCTTCTTGGAACACTCCGACCGGTTTCGCCATCTTGCGGCTCATCAGGGAGCTATAAACAAACAGACCAAGTCCTTAGTGCGTCACTTGCAAAAGTTAGGTTTTAAAATGGTGGGCAGAGGGGGGAAACGCCCTCCCTATGTTGTCTGCCTCTTGGTTCTGGCCCGCACCTCAGACTGTTGCTGTTGTCCAAATGAATGCACCTTGTGCTTTAGCTTTAGGCACCATCCAGAGTTCCTGCTTGGCTACTACTGAATGTGTCCCGTCCTCCAGCCTTAAGTACCATCCATCGTTCCTTCTTGGAACACTCCGACCGGTTTCGCCATCTTGCGGCTCATCAGGGAGCTATAAACAAACAGACCAAGTCCTTAGTGCGTCACTTGCAAAAGTTAGGTTTTAAAATGGTGGGCAGAGGGGGGAAACGCCCTCCCTATGTTGTCTGCCTCTTGGTTCTGGCCCGCACCTCAGACTGTTGCTGTTGTCCAAATGAATGCACCTTGTGCTTTAGCTTTAGGCACCATCCAGAGTTCCTGCTTGGCTACTACTGAATGTGTCCCGTCCTCCAGCCTTAAGTACCATCCATCGTTCCTTCTTGGAACACTCCGACCGGTTTCGCCATCTTGCGGCTCATCAGGGAGCTATAAACAAACAGACCAAGTCCTTAGTGCGTCACTTGCAAAAGTTAGGTTTTAAAATGGTGGGCAGAGGGGGGAAACGCCCTCCCTATGTTGTCTGCCTCTTGGTTCTGGCCCGCACCTCAGACTGTTGCTGTTGTCCAAATGAATGCACCTTGTGCTTTAGCTTTAGGCACCATCCAGAGTTCCTGCTTGGCTACTACTGAATGTGTCCCGTCCTCCAGCCTTAAGTACCATCCATCGTTCCTTCTTGGAACACTCCGACCGGTTTCGCCATCTTGCGGCTCATCAGGGAGCTATAAACAAACAGACCAAGTCCTTAGTGCGTCACTTGCAAAAGTTAGGTTTTAAAATGGTGGGCAGAGGGGGGAAACGCCCTCCCTATGTTGTCTGCCTCTTGGTTCTGGCCCGCACCTCAGACTGTTGCTGTTGTCCAAATGAATGCACCTTGTGCTTTAGCTTTAGGCACCATCCAGAGTTCCTGCTTGGCTACTACTGAATGTGTCCCGTCCTCCAGCCTTAAGTACCATCCATCGTTCCTTCTTGGAACACTCCGACCGGTTTCGCCATCTTGCGGCTCATCAGGGAGCTATAAACAAACAGACCAAGTCCTTAGTGCGTCACTTGCAAAAGTTAGGTTTTAAAATGGTGGGCAGAGGGGGGAAACGCCCTCCCTATGTTGTCTGCCTCTTGGTTCTGGCCCGCACCTCAGACTGTTGCTGTTGTCCAAATGAATGCACCTTGTGCTTTAGCTTTAGGCACCATCCAGAGTTCCTGCTTGGCTACTACTGAATGTGTCCCGTCCTCCAGCCTTAAGTACCATCCATCGTTCCTTCTTGGAACACTCCGACCGGTTTCGCCATCTTGCGGCTCATCAGGGAGCTATAAACAAACAGACCAAGTCCTTAGTGCGTCACTTGCAAAAGTTAGGTTTTAAAATGGTGGGCAGAGGGGGGAAACGCCCTCCCTATGTTGTCTGCCTCTTGGTTCTGGCCCGCACCTCAGACTGTTGCTGTTGTCCAAATGAATGCACCTTGTGCTTTAGCTTTAGGCACCATCCAGAGTTCCTGCTTGGCTACTACTGAATGTGTCCCGTCCTCCAGCCTTAAGTACCATCCATCGTTCCTTCTTGGAACACTCCGACCGGTTTCGCCATCTTGCGGCTCATCAGGGAGCTATAAACAAACAGACCAAGTCCTTAGTGCGTCACTTGCAAAAGTTAGGTTTTAAAATGGTGGGCAGAGGGGGGAAACGCCCTCCCTATGTTGTCTGCCTCTTGGTTCTGGCCCGCACCTCAGACTGTTGCTGTTGTCCAAATGAATGCACCTTGTGCTTTAGCTTTAGGCACCATCCAGAGTTCCTGCTTGGCTACTACTGAATGTGTCCCGTCCTCCAGCCTTAAGTACCATCCATCGTTCCTTCTTGGAACACTCCGACCGGTTTCGCCATCTTGCGGCTCATCAGGGAGCTATAAACAAACAGACCAAGTCCTTAGTGCGTCACTTGCAAAAGTTAGGTTTTAAAATGGTGGGCAGAGGGGGGAAACGCCCTCCCTATGTTGTCTGCCTCTTGGTTCTGGCCCGCACCTCAGACTGTTGCTGTTGTCCAAATGAATGCACCTTGTGCTTTAGCTTTAGGCACCATCCAGAGTTCCTGCTTGGCTACTACTGAATGTGTCCCGTCCTCCAGCCTTAAGTACCATCCATCGTTCCTTCTTGGAACACTCCGACCGGTTTCGCCATCTTGCGGCTCATCAGGGAGCTATAAACAAACAGACCAAGTCCTTAGTGCGTCACTTGCAAAAGTTAGGTTTTAAAATGGTGGGCAGAGGGGGGAAACGCCCTCCCTATGTTGTCTGCCTCTTGGTTCTGGCCCGCACCTCAGACTGTTGCTGTTGTCCAAATGAATGCACCTTGTGCTTTAGCTTTAGGCACCATCCAGAGTTCCTGCTTGGCTACTACTGAATGTGTCCCGTCCTCCAGCCTTAAGTACCATCCATCGTTCCTTCTTGGAACACTCCGACCGGTTTCGCCATCTTGCGGCTCATCAGGGAGCTATAAACAAACAGACCAAGTCCTTAGTGCGTCACTTGCAAAAGTTAGGTTTTAAAATGGTGGGCAGAGGGGGGAAACGCCCTCCCTATGTTGTCTGCCTCTTGGTTCTGGCCCGCACCTCAGACTGTTGCTGTTGTCCAAATGAATGCACCTTGTGCTTTAGCTTTAGGCACCATCCAGAGTTCCTGCTTGGCTACTACTGAATGTGTCCCGTCCTCCAGCCTTAAGTACCATCCATCGTTCCTTCTTGGAACACTCCGACCGGTTTCGCCATCTTGCGGCTCATCAGGGAGCTATAAACAAACAGACCAAGTCCTTAGTGCGTCACTTGCAAAAGTTAGGTTTTAAAATGGTGGGCAGAGGGGGGAAACGCCCTCCCTATGTTGTCTGCCTCTTGGTTCTGGCCCGCACCTCAGACTGTTGCTGTTGTCCAAATGAATGCACCTTGTGCTTTAGCTTTAGGCACCATCCAGAGTTCCTGCTTGGCTACTACTGAATGTGTCCCGTCCTCCAGCCTTAAGTACCATCCATCGTTCCTTCTTGGAACACTCCGACCGGTTTCGCCATCTTGCGGCTCATCAGGGAGCTATAAACAAACAGACCAAGTCCTTAGTGCGTCACTTGCAAAAGTTAGGTTTTAAAATGGTGGGCAGAGGGGGGAAACGCCCTCCCTATGTTGTCTGCCTCTTGGTTCTGGCCCGCACCTCAGACTGTTGCTGTTGTCCAAATGAATGCACCTTGTGCTTTAGCTTTAGGCACCATCCAGAGTTCCTGCTTGGCTACTACTGAATGTGTCCCGTCCTCCAGCCTTAAGTACCATCCATCGTTCCTTCTTGGAACACTCCGACCGGTTTCGCCATCTTGCGGCTCATCAGGGAGCTATAAACAAACAGACCAAGTCCTTAGTGCGTCACTTGCAAAAGTTAGGTTTTAAAATGGTGGGCAGAGGGGGGAAACGCCCTCCCTATGTTGTCTGCCTCTTGGTTCTGGCCCGCACCTCAGACTGTTGCTGTTGTCCAAATGAATGCACCTTGTGCTTTAGCTTTAGGCACCATCCAGAGTTCCTGCTTGGCTACTACTGAATGTGTCCCGTCCTCCAGCCTTAAGTACCATCCATCGTTCCTTCTTGGAACACTCCGACCGGTTTCGCCATCTTGCGGCTCATCAGGGAGCTATAAACAAACAGACCAAGTCCTTAGTGCGTCACTTGCAAAAGTTAGGTTTTAAAATGGTGGGCAGAGGGGGGAAACGCCCTCCCTATGTTGTCTGCCTCTTGGTTCTGGCCCGCACCTCAGACTGTTGCTGTTGTCCAAATGAATGCACCTTGTGCTTTAGCTTTAGGCACCATCCAGAGTTCCTGCTTGGCTACTACTGAATGTGTCCCGTCCTCCAGCCTTAAGTACCATCCATCGTTCCTTCTTGGAACACTCCGACCGGTTTCGCCATCTTGCGGCTCATCAGGGAGCTATAAACAAACAGACCAAGTCCTTAGTGCGTCACTTGCAAAAGTTAGGTTTTAAAATGGTGGGCAGAGGGGGGAAACGCCCTCCCTATGTTGTCTGCCTCTTGGTTCTGGCCCGCACCTCAGACTGTTGCTGTTGTCCAAATGAATGCACCTTGTGCTTTAGCTTTAGGCACCATCCAGAGTTCCTGCTTGGCTACTACTGAATGTGTCCCGTCCTCCAGCCTTAAGTACCATCCATCGTTCCTTCTTGGAACACTCCGACCGGTTTCGCCATCTTGCGGCTCATCAGGGAGCTATAAACAAACAGACCAAGTCCTTAGTGCGTCACTTGCAAAAGTTAGGTTTTAAAATGGTGGGCAGAGGGGGGAAAACGCCCTCCCTATGTTGTCTGCCTCTTGGTTCTGGCCCGCACCTCAGACTGTTGCTGTTGTCCAAATGAATGCACCTTGTGCTTTAGCTTTAGGCACCATCCAGAGTTCCTGCTTGGCTACTACTGAATGTGTCCCGTCCTCCAGCCTTAAGTACCATCCATCGTTCCTTCTTGGAACACTCCGACCGGTTTCGCCATCTTGCGGCTCATCAGGGAGCTATAAACAAACAGACCAAGTCCTTAGTGCGTCACTTGCAAAAGTTAGGTTTTAAAATGGTGGGCAGAGGGGGGAAACGCCCTCCCTATGTTGTCTGCCTCTTGGTTCTGGCCCGCACCTCAGACTGTTGCTGTTGTCCAAATGAATGCACCTTGTGCTTTAGCTTTAGGCACCATCCAGAGTTCCTGCTTGGCTACTACTGAATGTGTCCCGTCCTCCAGCCTTAAGTACCATCCATCGTTCCTTCTTGGAACACTCCGACCGGTTTCGCCATCTTGCGGCTCATCAGGGAGCTATAAACAAACAGACCAAGTCCTTAGTGCGTCACTTGCAAAAGTTAGGTTTTAAAATGGTGGGCAGAGGGGGGAAACGCCCTCCCTATGTTGTCTGCCTCTTGGTTCTGGCCCGCACCTCAGACTGTTGCTGTTGTCCAAATGAATGCACCTTGTGCTTTAGCTTTAGGCACCATCCAGAGTTCCTGCTTGGCTACTACTGAATGTGTCCCGTCCTCCAGCCTTAAGTACCATCCATCGTTCCTTCTTGGAACACTCCGACCGGTTTCGCCATCTTGCGGCTCATCAGGGAGCTATAAACAAACAGACCAAGTCCTTAGTGCGTCACTTGCAAAAGTTAGGTTTTAAAATGGTGGGCAGAGGGGGGAAAACGCCCTCCCTATGTTGTCTGCCTCTTGGTTCTGGCCCGCACCTCAGACTGTTGCTGTTGTCCAAATGAATGCACCTTGTGCTTTAGCTTTAGGCACCATCCAGAGTTCCTGCTTGGCTACTACTGAATGTGTCCCGTCCTCCAGCCTTAAGTACCATCCATCGTTCCTTCTTGGAACACTCCGACCGGTTTCGCCATCTTGCGGCTCATCAGGGAGCTATAAACAAACAGACCAAGTCCTTAGTGCGTCACTTGCAAAAGTTAGGTTTTAAAATGGTGGGCAGAGGGGGGAAACGCCCTCCCTATGTTGTCTGCCTCTTGGTTCTGGCCCGCACCTCAGACTGTTGCTGTTGTCCAAATGAATGCACCTTGTGCTTTAGCTTTAGGCACCATCCAGAGTTCCTGCTTGGCTACTACTGAATGTGTCCCGTCCTCCAGCCTTAAGTACCATCCATCGTTCCTTCTTGGAACACTCCGACCGGTTTCGCCATCTTGCGGCTCATCAGGGAGCTATAAACAAACAGACCAAGTCCTTAGTGCGTCACTTGCAAAAGTTAGGTTTTAAAATGGTGGGCAGAGGGGGGAAACGCCCTCCCTATGTTGTCTGCCTCTTGGTTCTGGCCCGCACCTCAGACTGTTGCTGTTGTCCAAATGAATGCACCTTGTGGTTTAGCTTTAGGCACCATCCAGAGTTCCTGCTTGGCTACTACTGAATGTGTCCCGTCCTCCAGCCTTAAGTACCATCCATCGTTCCTTCTTGGAACACTCCGACCGGTTTCGCCATCTTGCGGCTCATCAGGGAGCTATAAACAAACAGACCAAGTCCTTAGTGCGTCACTTGCAAAAGTTAGGTTTTAAAATGGTGGGCAGAGGGGGGAAACGCCCTCCCTATGTTGTCTGCCTCTTGGTTCTGGCCCGCACCTCAGACTGTTGCTGTTGTCCAAATGAATGCACCTTGTGCTTTAGCTTTAGGCACCATCCAGAGTTCCTGCTTGGCTACTACTGAATGTGTCCCGTCCTCCAGCCTTAAGTACCATCCATCGTTCCTTCTTGGAACACTCCGACCGGTTTCGCCATCTTGCGGCTCATCAGGGAGCTATAAACAAACAGACCAAGTCCTTAGTGCGTCACTTGCAAAAGTTAGGTTTTAAAATGGTGGGCAGAGGGGGGAAACGCCCTCCCTATGTTGTCTGCCTCTTGGTTCTGGCCCGCACCTCAGACTGTTGCTGTTGTCCAAATGAATGCACCTTGTGCTTTAGCTTTAGGCACCATCCAGAGTTCCTGCTTGGCTACTACTGAATGTGTCCCGTCCTCCAGCCTTAAGTACCGATCCATCGTTCCTTCTTGGAACACTCCGACCGGTTTCGCCATCTTGCGGCTCATCAGGGAGCTATAAACAAACAGACCAAGTCCTTAGTGCGTCACTTGCAAAAGTTAGGTTTTAAAATGGTGGGCAGAGGGGGGGAAACGCCCTCCCTATGTTGTCTGCCTCTTGGTTCTGGCCCGCACCTCAGACTGTTGCTGTTGTCCAAATGAATGCACCTTGTGCTTTAGCTTTAGGCACCATCCAGAGTTCCTGCTTGGCTACTACTGAATGTGTCCCGTCCTCCAGCCTTAAGTACCATCCATCGTTCCTTCTTGGAACACTCCGACCGGTTTCGCCATCTTGCGGCTCATCAGGGAGCTATAAACAAACAGACCAAGTCCTTAGTGCGTCACTTGCAAAAGTTAGGTTTTAAAATGGTGGGCAGAGGGGGGGAAACGCCCTCCCTATGTTGTCTGCCTCTTGGTTCTGGCCCGCACCTCAGACTGTTGCTGTTGTCCAAATGAATGCACCTTGTGCTTTAGCTTTAGGCACCATCCAGAGTTCCTGCTTGGCTACTACTGAATGTGTCCCGTCCTCCAGCCTTAAGTACCATCCATCGTTCCTTCTTGGAACACTCCGACCGGTTTCGCCATCTTGCGGCTCATCAGGGAGCTATAAACAAACAGACCAAGTCCTTAGTGCGTCACTTGCAAAAGTTAGGTTTTAAAATGGTGGGCAGAGGGGGGAAAACGCCCTCCCTATGTTGTCTGCCTCTTGGTTCTGGCCCCGCACCTCAGACTGTTGCTGTTGTCCAAATGAATGCACCTTGTGCTTTAGCTTTAGGCACCATCCAGAGTTCCTGCTTGGCTACTACTGAATGTGTCCCGTCCTCCAGCCTTAAGTACCATCCATCGTTCCTTCTTGGAACACTCCGACCGGTTTCGCCATCTTGCGGCTCATCAGGGAGCTTATAAACAAACAGACCAAGTCCTTAGTGCGTCACTTGCAAAAGTTAGGTTTTAAATGGTGGGCAGAGGGGGGAAACGCCCTCCCTATGTTGTCTGCCTCTTGGTTCTGGCCCGCACCTCAGACTGTTGCTGTTGTCCAAATGAATGCACCTTGTGCTTTAGCTTTAGGCACCATCCAGAGTTCCTGCTTGGCTACTACTGAATGTGTCCCGTCCTCCAGCCTTAAGTACCATCCATCGTTCCTTCTTGGAACACTTCCGACCGGTTTTCGCCATCTTGCGGCTCATCAGGGAGCTATAAACAAACAGACCAAGTCCTTAGTGCGTCACTTGCAAAGTTAGGTTTTAAAATGGTGGGCAGAGGGGGGGAAACGCCCTCCCTATGTTGTCTGCCTCTTGGTTCTGGCCCGCACCTCAGACTGTTGCTGTTGTCCAAATGAATGCACCTTGTGCTTTAGCTTTAGGCACCATCCAGAGTTCCTGCTTGGCTACTACTGAATGTGTCCCGTCCTCCAGCCTTAAGTACCATCCATCGTTCCTTCTTGGAACACTTCCCGACCGGTTTCGCCATCTTGCGGCTCATCAGGGAGCTATAAACAAACAGGACCAAGTCCTTAGTGCGTCACTTGCAAAAGTTAGGTTTTAAAATGGTGGGCAGAGGGGGGAAACGCCCTCCCTATGTTGTCTGCCTCTTGGTTCTGGCCCGCACCTCAGACTGTTGCTGTTGTCCAAATGAATGCACCTTGTGCTTTAGCTTTAGGCACCATCCAGAGTTCCTGCTTGGCTACACTGCATTAGGGTTAGGGTTAGGGTTAGGGTTAGGGTTAGGGTTAGGGTTAGGGTTAGGGTTAGGGTGTAGGGTTAGGGTTAGGGTTAGGGTTAGGGTTAGGGTTAGGGTTAGGGTTAGGGTTAGGGTTAGGGTTAGGGTTAGGGTTAGGGTTAGGGTTAGGGTTAGGGTTAGGGTTAGGGTTAGGGTTAGGTTAGGGTTAGGGTTAGGGTTAGGGTTAGGGTTAGGGTTAGGGTTAGGGTTAGGGGTTAGGGTTAGGGTTAGGGTTAGGGTTAGGGTTTAGGGTTAGGGTTAGGGTTAGGGTTAGGGTTAGGGTTAGGGTTAGGGTTAGGGTTAGGGTTAGGGTTAGGGTTAGGGTTAGGGTTAGGGTTAGGGTTAGGGTTAGGGTTAGGGTTAGGGTTAGGGTTAGGGTTAGGGTTAGGGTTAGGGTTAGGGTTAGGGTTAGGGTTAGGTTAGGGGTTAGGGTTAGGGTTAGGTTTTAAAATGGTGGGCAGAGGGGGGAAACGCCCTCCCTATGTTGTCTGCCTCTTGGTTCTGGCCCCGCACCTCAGACTGTTGCTGTTGTCCAAATGAATGCACCTTGTGCTTTAGCTTTAGGCACCATCCAGAGTTCCTGCTTGGCTACTACTGAATGTGTCCCGTCCTGCAGCCTTAAGTACCATCCATCGTTCCTTCTTGGAACACTCCGACCGGTTTCGCCATCTTGCGGCTCATCAGGGAGCTACAAACAAACAGACCAAGTCCTTAGTGCGTCACTTGCAAAAGTTAGGTTTTAAAATGGTGGGCAGAGGGGGGAAACGCCCTCCCTATGTTGTCTGCCTCTTGGTTCTGGCCCGCACCTCAGACTGTTGCTGTTGTCCAAATGAATGCACCTTGTGCTTTAGCTTTAGGCACCATCCAGAGTTCCTGCTTGGCTACTACTGAATGTGTCCCGTCCTGCAGCCTTAAGTACCATCCATCGTTCCTTCTTGGAACACTCCGACCGGTTTCGCCATCTTGCGGCTCATCAGGGAGCTACAAACAAACAGACCAAGTCCTTAGTGCGTCACTTGCAAAAGTTAGGTTTTAAAATGGTGGGCAGAGGGGGGGAAACGCCCTCCCTATGTTGTCTGCCTCTTGGTTCTGGCCCGCACCTCAGACTGTTGCTGTTGTCCAAATGAATGCACCTTGTGCTTTAGCTTTAGGCACCATCCAGAGTTCCTGCTTGGCTACTACTGAATGTGTCCCCGTCCTGCAGCCTTAAGTACCATCCATCGTTCCTTCTTGGAACACTCCGACCGGTTTCGCCATCTTGCGGCTCATCAGGGAGCTACAAACAAACAGACCAAGTCCTTAGTGCGTCACTTGCAAAAGTTAGGTTTTAAAATGGTGGGCAGAGGGGGGGAAACGCCCTCCCTATGTTGTCTGCCTCTTGGTTCTGGCCCGCACCTCAGACTGTTGCTGTTGTCCAAATGAATGCACCTTGTGCTTTAGCTTTAGGCACCATCCAGAGTTCCTGCTTGGCTACTACTGAATGTGTCCCGTCCTGCAGCCTTAAGTACCATCCATCGTTCCTTCTTGGAACACTCCGACCGGTTTCGCCATCTTGCGGCTCATCAGGGAGCTACAAACAAACAGACCAAGTCCTTAGTGCGTCACTTGCAAAAGTTAGGTTTTAAAATGGTGGGCAGAGGGGGGAAACGCCCTCCCTATGTTGTCTGCCTCTTGGTTCTGGCCCCGCACCTCAGACTGTTGCTGTTGTCCAAATGAATGCACCTTGTGCTTTAGCTTTAGGCACCATCCAGAGTTCCTGCTTGGCTACTACTGAATGTGTCCCGTCCTGCAGCCTTAAGTACCATCCATCGTTCCTTCTTGGAACACTCCGACCGGTTTCGCCATCTTGCGGCTCATCAGGGAGCTACAAACAAACAGACCAAGTCCTTAGTGCGTCACTTGCAAAAGTTAGGTTTTAAAATGGTGGGCAGAGGGGGGAAACGCCCTCCCTATGTTGTCTGCCTCTTGGTTCTGGCCCGCACCTCAGACTGTTGCTGTTGTCCAAATGAATGCACCTTGTGCTTTAGCTTTAGGCACCATCCAGAGTTCCTGCTTGGCTACTACTGAATGTGTCCCGTCCTGCAGCCTTAAGTACCATCCATCGTTCCTTCTTGGAACACTCCGACCGGTTTCGCCATCTTGCGGCTCATCAGGGAGCTACAAACAAACAGACCAAGTCCTTAGTGCGTCACTTGCAAAAGTTAGGTTTTAAAATGGTGGGCAGAGGGGGGAAACGCCCTCCCTATGTTGTCTGCCTCTTGGTTCTGGCCCGCACCTCAGACTGTTGCTGTTGTCCAAATGAATGCACCTTGTGCTTTAGCTTTAGGCACCATCCAGAGTTCCTGCTTGGCTACTACTGAATGTGTCCCGTCCTGCAGCCTTAAGTACCATCCATCGTTCCTTCTTGGAACACTCCGACCGGTTTCGCCATCTTGCGGCTCATCAGGGAGCTACAAACAAACAGACCAAGTCCTTAGTGCGTCACTTGCAAAAGTTAGGTTTTAAAATGGTGGGCAGAGGGGGGAAACGCCCTCCCTATGTTGTCTGCCTCTTGGTTCTGGCCCGCACCTCAGACTGTTGCTGTTGTCCAAATGAATGCACCTTGTGCTTTAGCTTTAGGCACCATCCAGAGTTCCTGCTTGGCTACTACTGAATGTGTCCCGTCCTGCAGCCTTAAGTACCATCCATCGTTCCTTCTTGGAACACTCCGACCGGTTTCGCCATCTTGCGGCTCATCAGGGAGCTACAAACAAACAGACCAAGTCCTTAGTGCGTCACTTGCAAAAGTTAGGTTTTAAAATGGTGGGCAGAGGGGGGAAACGCCCTCCCTATGTTGTCTGCCTCTTGGTTCTGGCCCGCACCTCAGACTGTTGCTGTTGTCCAAATGAATGCACCTTGTGCTTTAGCTTTAGGCACCATCCAGAGTTCCTGCTTGGCTATTACTGAATGTGTCCCGTCCTGCAGCCTTAAGTACGCTGCATTAGGGTTAGGGTTAGGGTTAGGGTTAGGGTTAGGGTTAGGGTTAGGGTTAGGGTTAGGGTTAGGGTTAGGGTTAGGGTTAGGGTTAGGGTTAGGGTTAGGGTTAGGGTTAGGGTTAGGGTTAGGGTTAGGGTTAGGGTTAGGGTTAGGGTTAGGGTTAGGGTTAGGGTTAGGGTTAGGGTTAGGGTTAGGGTTAGGGTTAGGGTTAGGGTTAGGGTTAGGGTTAGGGTTAGGGTTAGGGTTAGGGTTAGGGTTAGGGTTAGGGTTAGGGTTAGGGTTAGGGTTAGGGTTAGGGTTAGGGTTAGGGTTAGGGTTAGGGTTAGGGTTAGGGTTAGGGTTAGGGTTAGGGTTAGGGTTAGGGTTAGGGTTAGGGTTAGGGTTAGGGTTAGGGTTAGGGTTAGGGTTAGGGTTAGGGTTAGGGTTAGGGTTAGGGTTAGGGTTAGGGTTAGGTTTTAAAATGGTGGGCAGAGGGGGGAAACGCCCTCCCTATGTTGTCTGCCTCTTGGTTCTGGCCCGCACCTCAGACTGTTGCTGTTGTCCAAATGAATGCACCTTGTGCTTTAGCTTTAGGCACCATCCAGAGTTCCTGCTTGGCTACTACTGAATGTGTCCCGTCCTGCAGCCTTAAGTACCATCCATCGTTCCTTCTTGGAACACTCCGACCGGTTTCGCCATCTTGCGGCTCATCAGGGAGCTACAAACAAACAGACCCAGTCCTTAGTGCGTCACTTGCAAAAGTTAGGTTTTAAAATGGTGGGCAGAGGGGGGAAACGCCCTCCCTATGTTGTCTGCCTCTTGGTTCTGGCCCGCACCTCAGACTGTTGCTGTTGTCCAAATGAATGCACCTTGTGCTTTAGCTTTAGGCACCATCCAGAGTTCCTGCTTGGCTACTACTGAATGTGTCCCGTCCTGCAGCCTTAAGTACCATCCATCGTTCCTTCTTGGAACACTCCGACCGGTTTCGCCATCTTGCGGCTCATCAGGGAGCTACAAACAAACAGACCCAGTCCTTAGTGCGTCACTTGCAAAAGTTAGGTTTTAAAATGGTGGGCAGAGGGGGGAAACGCCCTCCCTATGTTGTCTGCCTCTTGGTTCTGGCCCGCACCTCAGACTGTTGCTGTTGTCCAAATGAATGCACCTTGTGCTTTAGCTTTAGGCACCATCCAGAGTTCCTGCTTGGCTACTACTGAATGTGTCCCGTCCTGCAGCCTTAAGTACCATCCATCGTTCCTTCTTGGAACACTCCGACCGGTTTCGCCATCTTGCGGCTCATCAGGGAGCTACAAACAAACAGACCCAGTCCTTAGTGCGTCACTTGCAAAAGTTAGGTTTTAAAATGGTGGGCAGAGGGGGGAAACGCCCTCCCTATGTTGTCTGCCTCTTGGTTCTGGCCCGCACCTCAGACTGTTGCTGTTGTCCAAATGAATGCACCTTGTGCTTTAGCTTTAGGCACCATCCAGAGTTCCTGCTTGGCTACTACTGAATGTGTCCCGTCCTGCAGCCTTAAGTACCATCCATCGTTCCTTCTTGGAACACTCCGACCGGTTTCGCCATCTTGCGGCTCATCAGGGAGCTACAAACAAACAGACCCAGTCCTTAGTGCGTCACTTGCAAAAGTTAGGTTTTAAAATGGTGGGCAGAGGGGGGAAACGCCCTCCCTATGTTGTCTGCCTCTTGGTTCTGGCCCGCACCTCAGACTGTTGCTGTTGTCCAAATGAATGCACCTTGTGCTTTAGCTTTAGGCACCATCCAGAGTTCCTGCTTGGCTACTACTGAATGTGTCCCGTCCTGCAGCCTTAAGTACCATCCATCGTTCCTTCTTGGAACACTCCGACCGGTTTCGCCATCTTGCGGCTCATCAGGGAGCTACAAACAAACAGACCCAGTCCTTAGTGCGTCACTTGCAAAAGTTAGGTTTTAAAATGGTGGGCAGAGGGGGGAAACGCCCTCCCTATGTTGTCTGCCTCTTGGTTCTGGCCCGCACCTCAGACTGTTGCTGTTGTCCAAATGAATGCACCTTGTGCTTTAGCTTTAGGCACCATCCAGAGTTCCTGCTTGGCTACTACTGAATGTGTCCCGTCCTGCAGCCTTAAGTACCATCCATCGTTCCTTCTTGGAACACTCCGACCGGTTTCGCCATCTTGCGGCTCATCAGGGAGCTACAAACAAACAGACCCAGTCCTTAGTGCGTCACTTGCAAAAGTTAGGTTTTAAAATGGTGGGCAGAGGGGGGAAACGCCCTCCCTATGTTGTCTGCCTCTTGGTTCTGGCCCGCACCTCAGACTGTTGCTGTTGTCCAAATGAATGCACCTTGTGCTTTAGCTTTAGGCACCATCCAGAGTTCCTGCTTGGCTACTACTGAATGTGTCCCGTCCTGCAGCCTTAAGTACCATCCATCGTTCCTTCTTGGAACACTCCGACCGGTTTCGCCATCTTGCGGCTCATCAGGGAGCTACAAACAAACAGACCCAGTCCTTAGTGCGTCACTTGCAAAAGTTAGGTTTTAAAATGGTGGGCAGAGGGGGGAAACGCCCTCCCTATGTTGTCTGCCTCTTGGTTCTGGCCCGCACCTCAGACTGTTGCTGTTGTCCAAATGAATGCACCTTGTGCTTTAGCTTTAGGCACCATCCAGAGTTCCTGCTTGGCTACTACTGAATGTGTCCCGTCCTGCAGCCTTAAGTACCATCCATCGTTCCTTCTTGGAACACTCCGACCGGTTTCGCCATCTTGCGGCTCATCAGGGAGCTACAAACAAACAGACCCAGTCCTTAGTGCGTCACTTGCAAAAGTTAGGTTTTAAAATGGTGGGCAGAGGGGGGAAACGCCCTCCCTATGTTGTCTGCCTCTTGGTTCTGGCCCGCACCTCAGACTGTTGCTGTTGTCCAAATGAATGCACCTTGTGCTTTAGCTTTAGGCACCATCCAGAGTTCCTGCTTGGCTACACTGCATTAGGGTTAGGGTTAGGGTTAGGGTTAGGGTTAGGGTTAGGGTTAGGGTTAGGGTTAGGGTTAGGGTTAGGGTTAGGGTTAGGGTTAGGGTTAGGGTTAGGGTTAGGGTTAGGGTTAGGGTTAGGGTTAGGGTTAGGGTTAGGGTTAGGGTTAGGGTTAGGGTTAGGGTTAGGGTTAGGGTTAGGGTTAGGGTTAGGGTTAGGGTTAGGGTTAGGGTTAGGGTTAGGGTTAGGGTTAGGGTTAGGGTTAGGGTTAGGGTTAGGGTTAGGGTTAGGGTTAGGGTTAGGGTTAGGGTTAGGGTTAGGGTTAGGGTTAGGGTTAGGGTTAGGGTTAGGGTTAGGGTTAGGGTTAGGGTTAGGGTTAGGGTTAGGGTTAGGGTTAGGGTTAGGGTTAGGGTTAGGGTTAGGGTTAGGGTTAGGGTTAGGGTTAGGGTTAGGGTTAGGGTTAGGGTTAGGGTTAGGGTTAGGGTTAGGGTTAGGGTTAGGGTTAGGGTTAGGGTTAGGGTTAGGGTTAGGGTTAGGGTTAGGGTTAGGGTTAGGGTTAGGGTTAGGGTTAGGGTTAGGGTTAGGGTTAGGGTTAGGGTTAGGGTTAGGGTTAGGGTTAGGGTTAGGGTTAGGGTTAGGGTTAGGGTTAGGGTTTAGGGTTAGGGTTAGGGTTAGGGTTAGGGTTAGGTTAGGGTTAGGGTTAGGGTTAGGGTTAGGGTTAGGGTTAGGGTTAGGGTTAGGGTTAGGGTTAGGGTTAGGGTTAGGGTTAGGGTTAGGGTTAGGGTTAGGGTTAGGGTTAGGGTTAGGGTTAGGGTTAGGGTTAGGGTTAGGGTTAGGGTTAGGGTTAGGGTTAGGGTTAGGGTTAGGGTTAGGGTTAGGGTTAGGGTTAGGGTTAGGGTTAGGGTTAGGGTTAGGGTTAGGGTTAGGGTTAGGGTTAGGGTTAGGGTTAGGGTTAGGGTTAGGGTTAGGGTTAGGGTTAGGGTTAGGGTTAGGGTTAGGGTTAGGGGTTAGGGTTAGGGTTAGGGTTAGGGTTAGGGTTAGGGTTAGGGTTAGGGTTAGGGTTAGGGTTAGGGTTAGGGTTAGGGTTAGGGTTAGGGTTAGGGTTAGGGTTAGGGTTAGGGTTAGGGTTAGGGTTAGGGTTAGGGTTAGGGTTAGGGTTAGGGTTAGGGTTAGGGTTAGGGTTAGGGTTAGGGTTAGGGTTAGGGTTAGGGTTAGGGTTAGGGTTAGGGTTAGGGTTAGGGTTAGGGTTAGGGTTAGGGTTAGGGTTAGGGTTAGGGTTAGGGTTAGGGTTAGGGTTAGGGTTAGGGTTAGGGTTAGGGTTAGGGGTTAGGGTTAGGGTTAGGGTTAGGGTTAGGGTTAGGGGTTAGGGTTAGGGTTAGGGTTAGGGTTAGGGTTAGGGTTAGGGTTAGGGTTAGGGTTAGGGTTAGGGTTAGGGTTAGGGTTAGGGTTAGGGTTAGGGTTAGGGTTAGGGTTAGGGTTAGGGTTAGGGTTAGGGTTAGGGTTAGGGTTAGGGTTAGGGTTAGGGTTAGGGTTAGGGTTAGGGTTAGGGTTAGGGTTAGGGTTAGGGTTAGGGTTAGGGTTAGGGTTAGGGTTAGGGTTAGGGTTAGGGTTAGGGTTAGGTTAGGGTTAGGGTTAGGGTTAGGGTTAGGGTTAGGGTTAGGGTTAGGGTTAGGGTTAGGGTTAGGGTTAGGGTTAGGGTTAGGGTTAGGGTTAGGGTTAGGGTTAGGGTTAGGGTTAGGGTTAGGGTTAGGGTTAGGGTTAGGGGTTAGGGTTAGGGTTAGGGTTAGGGTTAGGGTTAGGGTTAGGGTTAGGGTTAGGGTTAGGGTTAGGGTTAGGGTTAGGGTTAGGGTTAGGGTTAGGTTAGGGTTAGGGTTAGGGTTAGGGTTAGGGTTAGGGTTAGGGTTAGGGTTTAGGGTTAGGGTTAGGGTTAGGGTTAGGGTTAGGGTTAGGGTTAGGGTTAGGGTTAGGGTTAGGGTTAGGGTTAGGGTTAGGGTTAGGGTTAGGGTTAGGGTTAGGGTTAGGGTTAGGGTTAGGGTTAGGGTTAGGGTTAGGGTTAGGGTTAGGGTTAGGGTTAGGGTTAGGGTTAGGGTTAGGGTTAGGGTTAGGGTTAGGGTTAGGGTTAGGGTTAGGGGTTAGGGTTAGGGTTAGGGTTAGGGTTAGGGTTAGGGTTAGGGTTAGGGTTAGGGTTAGGGTTAGGGTTAGGGTTAGGGTTAGGGTTAGGGTTAGGGTTAGGGTTAGGGTTAGGGTTAGGGTTAGGGTTAGGGTTAGGGTTAGGGTTAGGGTTAGGGTTAGGGTTAGGGTTAGGGTTAGGGTTAGGGTTAGGGTTAGGGTTAGGGTTAGGGTTAGGGTTAGGGTTAGGGTTAGGGTTAGGGTTAGGGTTAGGGTTAGGGTTAGGGTTAGGGTTAGGGTTAGGGTTAGGGTTAGGGTTAGGGTTAGGTGGTTAGGGTTAGGGTTAGGGTTAGGGTTAGGGTTAGGGTTAGGGTTAGGGTTAGGGTTAGGGTTAGGGTTAGGGTTAGGGTTAGGGTTAGGGTTAGGGTTAGGGTTAGGGTTAGGGTTAGGGTTAGGGTTAGGGTAGGGTTAGGGTTAGGGTTAGGGTTAGGGTTAGCTGTTAGGGTTAGGGTTAGGGTTAGGGTTAGGGTTAGGGTTAGGGTTAGGGTTAGTTAGGGTTAGGGTTAGGGTTAGGGTTAGGGTTAGGGTTAGGGTTAGGGTTAGGGTTAGGGTTAGGGTTAGGGTTAGGGTTAGGGTTAGGGTTAGGGTTAGGGTTAGGGTTAGGGTTAGGGTTAGGGTTAGGGTTAGGGTTAGGGTTAGGGTTAGGGTTAGGGTTAGGGTTAGGGTTAGGGTTAGGGTTAGGGTTAGGGTTAGGGTTAGGGTTAGGGTTAGGGTTAGGGTTAGGGTTAGGGTTAGGGTTAGGGTTAGGGTTAGGGTTAGGGTTAGGTTAGGGTTAGGGTTAGGGTTAGGGTTAGGGTTAGGGTTAGGGTTAGGGTTAGGGTTAGGGTTAGGGTTAGGGTTAGGGTTAGGGTTAGGGTTAGGGTTAGGGTTAGGGTTAGGGTTAGGGTTAGGGTTAGGGTTAGGGTTAGGGTTAGGGTTAGGGTTAGGGTTAGGGTTAGGGTTAGGGTTAGGGTTAGGGTTAGGGTTAGGGTTAGGGTTAGGGTTAGGGTTAGGGTTAGGGTTAGGGTTAGGGTTAGGGTTAGGGTTAGGGTTAGGGTTAGGGTTAGGGTTAGGGTTAGGGTTAGGGTTAGGGTTAGGGTTAGGGTTAGGGTTAGGGTTAGGGTTAGGGTTAGGGTTAGGGTTAGGGTTAGGGTTAGGGTTAGGGTTAGGGTTAGGGTTAGGGTTAGGGTTAGGGTTAGGGTTAGGGTTAGGGTTAGGGTTAGGGTTAGGGTTAGGGTTAGGGTTAGGGTTAGGGTTAGGGTTAGGGTTAGGGTTAGGGTTAGGGTTAGGGTTAGGGTTAGGGTTAGGGTTAGGGTTAGGGTTAGGGTTAGGGTTAGGGTTAGGGTTAGGGTTAGGGTTAGGGTTAGGGTTAGGGTTAGGGTTAGGGTTAGGGTTAGGGTTAGGGTTAGGGTTAGGGTTAGGGTTAGGGTTAGGGTTAGGGTTAGGGTTAGGGTTAGGGTTAGGGTTAGGGTTAGGGTTAGGGTTAGGGTTAGGGTTAGGGTTAGGGTTAGGGTTAGGGTTAGGGTTAGGGTTAGGGTTAGGGTTAGGGTTAGGGTTAGGGTTAGGGTTAGGGTTAGGGTTAGGGTTAGGGTTAGGGTTAGGGTTAGGGTTAGGGTTAGGGTTAGGGTTAGGGTTAGGGTTAGGGTTAGGGTTAGGGTTAGGGTTAGGGTTAGGGTTAGGGTTAGGGTTAGGGTTAGGGTTAGGGTTAGGGTTAGGGTTAGGGTTAGGGTTAGGGTTAGGGTTAGGGTTAGGGTTAGGGTTAGGGTTAGGGTTAGGGTTAGGGTTAGGGTTAGGGTTAGGGTTAGGGTTAGGGTTAGGGTTAGGGTTAGGGTTAGGGTTAGGGTTAGGGTTAGGGTTAGGGTTAGGGTTAGGGTTAGGGTTAGGGTTAGGGTTAGGGTTAGGGTTAGGGTTAGGGTTAGGGTTAGGGTTAGGGTTAGGGTTAGGGTTAGGGTTAGGGTTAGGGTTAGGGTTAGGGTTAGGGTTAGGGTTAGGGTTAGGGTTAGGGTTAGGGTTAGGGTTAGGGTTAGGGTTAGGGTTAGGGTTAGGGTTAGGGTTAGGGTTAGGGTTAGGGTTAGGGTTAGGGTTAGGGTTAGGGTTAGGGTTAGGGTTAGGGTTAGGGTTAGGGTTAGGGTTAGGGTTAGGGTTAGGGTTAGGGTTAGGGTTAGGGTTAGGGTTAGGGTTAGGGTTAGGGTTAGGGTTAGGGTTAGGGTTAGGGTTAGGGTTAGGGTTAGGGTTAGGGTTAGGGTTAGGGTTAGGGTTAGGGTTAGGGTTAGGGTTAGGGTTAGGGTTAGGGTTAGGGTTAGGGTTAGGGTTAGGGTTAGGGTTAGGGTTAGGGTTAGGGTTAGGGTTAGGGTTAGGGTTAGGGTTAGGGTTAGGGTTAGGGTTAGGGTTAGGGTTAGGGTTAGGGTTAGGGTTAGGGTTAGGGTTAGGGTTAGGGTTAGGGTTAGGGTTAGGGTTAGGGTTAGGGTTAGGGTTAGGGTTAGGGTTAGGGTTAGGGTTAGGGTTAGGGTTAGGGTTAGGGTTAGGGTTAGGGTTAGGGTTAGGGTTAGGGTTAGGGTTAGGGTTAGGGTTAGGGTTAGGGTTAGGGTTAGGGTTAGGGTTAGGGTTAGGGTTAGGGTTAGGGTTAGGGTTAGGGTTAGGGTTAGGGTTAGGGTTAGGGTTAGGGTTAGGGTTAGGGTTAGGGTTAGGGTTAGGGTTAGGGTTAGGGTTAGGGTTAGGGTTAGGGTTAGGGTTAGGGTTAGGGTTAGGGTTAGGGTTAGGGTTAGGGTTAGGGTTAGGGTTAGGGTTAGGGTTAGGGTTAGGGTTAGGGTTAGGGTTAGGGTTAGGGTTAGGGTTAGGGTTAGGGTTAGGGTTAGGGTTAGGGTTAGGGTTAGGGTTAGGGTTAGGGTTAGGGTTAGGGTTAGGGTTAGGGTTAGGGTTAGGGTTAGGGTTAGGGTTAGGGTTAGGGTTAGGGTTAGGGTTAGGGTTAGGGTTAGGGTTAGGGTTAGGGTTAGGGTTAGGGTTAGGGTTAGGGTTAGGGTTAGGGTTAGGGTTAGGGTTAGGGTTAGGGTTAGGGTTAGGGTTAGGGTTAGGGTTAGGGTTAGGGTTAGGGTTAGGGTTAGGGTTAGGGTTAGGGTTAGGGTTAGGGTTAGGGTTAGGGTTAGGGTTAGGGTTAGGGTTAGGGTTAGGGTTAGGGTTAGGGTTAGGGTTAGGGTTAGGGTTAGGGTTAGGGTTAGGGTTAGGGTTAGGGTTAGGGTTAGGGTTAGGGTTAGGGTTAGGGTTAGGGTTAGGGTTAGGGTTAGGGTTAGGGTTAGGGTTAGGGTTAGGGTTAGGGTTAGGGTTAGGGTTAGGGTTAGGGTTAGGGTTAGGGTTAGGGTTAGGGTTAGGGTTAGGGTTAGGGTTAGGGTTAGGGTTAGGGTTAGGGTTAGGGTTAGGGTTAGGGTTAGGGTTAGGGTTAGGGTTAGGGTTAGGGTTAGGGTTAGGGTTAGGGTTAGGGTTAGGGTTAGGGTTAGGGTTAGGGTTAGGGTTAGGGTTAGGGTTAGGGTTAGGGTTAGGGTTAGGGTTAGGGTTAGGGTTAGGGTTAGGGTTAGGGTTAGGGTTAGGGTTAGGGTTAGGGTTAGGGTTAGGGTTAGGGTTAGGGTTAGGGTTAGGGTTAGGGTTAGGGTTAGGGTTAGGGTTAGGGTTAGGGTTAGGGTTAGGGTTAGGGTTAGGGTTAGGGTTAGGGTTAGGGTTAGGGTTAGGGTTAGGGTTAGGGTTAGGGTTAGGGTTAGGGTTAGGGTTAGGGTTAGGGTTAGGGTTAGGGTTAGGGTTAGGGTTAGGGTTAGGGTTAGGGTTAGGGTTAGGGTTAGGGTTAGGGTTAGGGTTAGGGTTAGGGTTAGGGTTAGGGTTAGGGTTAGGGTTAGGGTTAGGGTTAGGGTTAGGGTTAGGGTTAGGGTTAGGGTTAGGGTTAGGGTTAGGGTTAGGGTTAGGGTTAGGGTTAGGGTTAGGGTTAGGGTTAGGGTTAGGGTTAGGGTTAGGGTTAGGGTTAGGGTTAGGGTTAGGGTTAGGGTTAGGGTTAGGGTTAGGGTTAGGGTTAGGGTTAGGGTTAGGGTTAGGGTTAGGGTTAGGGTTAGGGTTAGGGTTAGGGTTAGGGTTAGGGTTAGGGTTAGGGTTAGGGTTAGGGTTAGGGTTAGGGTTAGGGTTAGGGTTAGGGTTAGGGTTAGGGTTAGGGTTAGGGTTAGGGTTAGGGTTAGGGTTAGGGTTAGGGTTAGGGTTAGGGTTAGGGTTAGGGTTAGGGTTAGGGTTAGGGTTAGGGTTAGGGTTAGGGTTAGGGTTAGGGTTAGGGTTAGGGTTAGGGTTAGGGTTAGGGTTAGGGTTAGGGTTAGGGTTAGGGTTAGGGTTAGGGTTAGGGTTAGGGTTAGGGTTAGGGTTAGGGTTAGGGTTAGGGTTAGGGTTAGGGTTAGGGTTAGGGTTAGGGTTAGGGTTAGGGTTAGGGTTAGGGTTAGGGTTAGGGTTAGGGTTAGGGTTAGGGTTAGGGTTAGGGTTAGGGTTAGGGTTAGGGTTAGGGTTAGGGTTAGGGTTAGGGTTAGGGTTAGGGTTAGGGTTAGGGTTAGGGTTAGGGTTAGGGTTAGGGTTAGGGTTAGGGTTAGGGTTAGGGTTAGGGTTAGGGTTAGGGTTAGGGTTAGGGTTAGGGTTAGGGTTAGGGTTAGGGTTAGGGTTAGGGTTAGGGTTAGGGTTAGGGTTAGGGTTAGGGTTAGGGTTAGGGTTAGGGTTAGGGTTAGGGTTAGGGTTAGGGTTAGGGTTAGGGTTAGGGTTAGGGTTAGGGTTAGGGTTAGGGTTAGGGTTAGGGTTAGGGTTAGGGTTAGGGTTAGGGTTAGGGTTAGGGTTAGGGTTAGGGTTAGGGTTAGGGTTAGGGTTAGGGTTAGGGTTAGGGTTAGGGTTAGGGTTAGGGTTAGGGTTAGGGTTAGGGTTAGGGTTAGGGTTAGGGTTAGGGTTAGGGTTAGGGTTAGGGTTAGGGTTAGGGTTAGGGTTAGGGTTAGGGTTAGGGTTAGGGTTAGGGTTAGGGTTAGGGTTAGGGTTAGGGTTAGGGTTAGGGTTAGGGTTAGGGTTAGGGTTAGGGTTAGGGTTAGGGTTAGGGTTAGGGTTAGGGTTAGGGTTAGGGTTAGGGTTAGGGTTAGGGTTAGGGTTAGGGTTAGGGTTAGGGTTAGGGTTAGGGTTAGGGTTAGGGTTAGGGTTAGGGTTAGGGTTAGGGTTAGGGTTAGGGTTAGGGTTAGGGTTAGGGTTAGGGTTAGGGTTAGGGTTAGGGTTAGGGTTAGGGTTAGGGTTAGGGTTAGGGTTAGGGTTAGGGTTAGGGTTAGGGTTAGGGTTAGGGTTAGGGTTAGGGTTAGGGTTAGGGTTAGGGTTAGGGTTAGGGTTAGGGTTAGGGTTAGGGTTAGGGTTAGGGTTAGGGTTAGGGTTAGGGTTAGGGTTAGGGTTAGGGTTAGGGTTAGGGTTAGGGTTAGGGTTAGGGTTAGGGTTAGGGTTAGGGTTAGGGTTAGGGTTAGGGTTAGGGTTAGGGTTAGGGTTAGGGTTAGGGTTAGGGTTAGGGTTAGGGTTAGGGTTAGGGTTAGGGTTAGGGTTAGGGTTAGGGTTAGGGTTAGGGTTAGGGTTAGGGTTAGGGTTAGGGTTAGGGTTAGGGTTAGGGTTAGGGTTAGGGTTAGGGTTAGGGTTAGGGTTAGGGTTAGGGTTAGGGTTAGGGTTAGGGTTAGGGTTAGGGTTAGGGTTAGGGTTAGGGTTAGGGTTAGGGTTAGGGTTAGGGTTAGGGTTAGGGTTAGGGTTAGGGTTAGGGTTAGGGTTAGGGTTAGGGTTAGGGTTAGGGTTAGGGTTAGGGTTAGGGTTAGGGTTAGGGTTAGGGTTAGGGTTAGGGTTAGGGTTAGGGTTAGGGTTAGGGTTAGGGTTAGGGTTAGGGTTAGGGTTAGGGTTAGGGTTAGGGTTAGGGTTAGGGTTAGGGTTAGGGTTAGGGTTAGGGTTAGGGTTAGGGTTAGGGTTAGGGTTAGGGTTAGGGTTAGGGTTAGGGTTAGGGTTAGGGTTAGGGTTAGGGTTAGGGTTAGGGTTAGGGTTAGGGTTAGGGTTAGGGTTAGGGTTAGGGTTAGGGTTAGGGTTAGGGTTAGGGTTAGGGTTAGGGTTAGGGTTAGGGTTAGGGTTAGGGTTAGGGTTAGGGTTAGGGTTAGGGTTAGGGTTAGGGTTAGGGTTAGGGTTAGGGTTAGGGTTAGGGTTAGGGTTAGGGTTAGGGTTAGGGTTAGGGTTAGGGTTAGGGTTAGGGTTAGGGTTAGGGTTAGGGTTAGGGTTAGGGTTAGGGTTAGGGTTAGGGTTAGGGTTAGGGTTAGGGTTAGGGTTAGGGTTAGGGTTAGGGTTAGGGTTAGGGTTAGGGTTAGGGTTAGGGTTAGGGTTAGGGTTAGGGTTAGGGTTAGGGTTAGGGTTAGGGTTAGGGTTAGGGTTAGGGTTAGGGTTAGGGTTAGGGTTAGGGTTAGGGTTAGGGTTAGGGTTAGGGTTAGGGTTAGGGTTAGGGTTAGGGTTAGGGTTAGGGTTAGGGTTAGGGTTAGGGTTAGGGTTAGGGTTAGGGTTAGGGTTAGGGTTAGGGTTAGGGTTAGGGTTAGGGTTAGGGTTAGGGTTAGGGTTAGGGTTAGGGTTAGGGTTAGGGTTAGGGTTAGGGTTAGGGTTAGGGTTAGGGTTAGGGTTAGGGTTAGGGTTAGGGTTAGGGTTAGGGTTAGGGTTAGGGTTAGGGTTAGGGTTAGGGTTAGGGTTAGGGTTAGGGTTAGGGTTAGGGTTAGGGTTAGGGTTAGGGTTAGGGTTAGGGTTAGGGTTAGGGTTAGGGTTAGGGTTAGGGTTAGGGTTAGGGTTAGGGTTAGGGTTAGGGTTAGGGTTAGGGTTAGGGTTAGGGTTAGGGTTAGGGTTAGGGTTAGGGTTAGGGTTAGGGTTAGGGTTAGGGTTAGGGTTAGGGTTAGGGTTAGGGTTAGGGTTAGGGTTAGGGTTAGGGTTAGGGTTAGGGTTAGGGTTAGGGTTAGGGTTAGGGTTAGGGTTAGGGTTAGGGTTAGGGTTAGGGTTAGGGTTAGGGTTAGGGTTAGGGTTAGGGTTAGGGTTAGGGTTAGGGTTAGGGTTAGGGTTAGGGTTAGGGTTAGGGTTAGGGTTAGGGTTAGGGTTAGGGTTAGGGTTAGGGTTAGGGTTAGGGTTAGGGTTAGGGTTAGGGTTAGGGTTAGGGTTAGGGTTAGGGTTAGGGTTAGGGTTAGGGTTAGGGTTAGGGTTAGGGTTAGGGTTAGGGTTAGGGTTAGGGTTAGGGTTAGGGTTAGGGTTAGGGTTAGGGTTAGGGTTAGGGTTAGGGTTAGGGTTAGGGTTAGGGTTAGGGTTAGGGTTAGGGTTAGGGTTAGGGTTAGGGTTAGGGTTAGGGTTAGGGTTAGGGTTAGGGTTAGGGTTAGGGTTAGGGTTAGGGTTAGGGTTAGGGTTAGGGTTAGGGTTAGGGTTAGGGTTAGGGTTAGGGTTAGGGTTAGGGTTAGGGTTAGGGTTAGGGTTAGGGTTAGGGTTAGGGTTAGGGTTAGGGTTAGGGTTAGGGTTAGGGTTAGGGTTAGGGTTAGGGTTAGGGTTAGGGTTAGGGTTAGGGTTAGGGTTAGGGTTAGGGTTAGGGTTAGGGTTAGGGTTAGGGTTAGGGTTAGGGTTAGGGTTAGGGTTAGGGTTAGGGTTAGGGTTAGGGTTAGGGTTAGGGTTAGGGTTAGGGTTAGGGTTAGGGTTAGGGTTAGGGTTAGGGTTAGGGTTAGGGTTAGGGTTAGGGTTAGGGTTAGGGTTAGGGTTAGGGTTAGGGTTAGGGTTAGGGTTAGGGTTAGGGTTAGGGTTAGGGTTAGGGTTAGGGTTAGGGTTAGGGTTAGGGTTAGGGTTAGGGTTAGGGTTAGGGTTAGGGTTAGGGTTAGGGTTAGGGTTAGGGTTAGGGTTAGGGTTAGGGTTAGGGTTAGGGTTAGGGTTAGGGTTAGGGTTAGGGTTAGGGTTAGGGTTAGGGTTAGGGTTAGGGTTAGGGTTAGGGTTAGGGTTAGGGTTAGGGTTAGGGTTAGGGTTAGGGTTAGGGTTAGGGTTAGGGTTAGGGTTAGGGTTAGGGTTAGGGTTAGGGTTAGGGTTAGGGTTAGGGTTAGGGTTAGGGTTAGGGTTAGGGTTAGGGTTAGGGTTAGGGTTAGGGTTAGGGTTAGGGTTAGGGTTAGGGTTAGGGTTAGGGTTAGGGTTAGGGTTAGGGTTAGGGTTAGGGTTAGGGTTAGGGTTAGGGTTAGGGTTAGGGTTAGGGTTAGGGTTAGGGTTAGGGTTAGGGTTAGGGTTAGGGTTAGGGTTAGGGTTAGGGTTAGGGTTAGGGTTAGGGTTAGGGTTAGGGTTAGGGTTAGGGTTAGGGTTAGGGTTAGGGTTAGGGTTAGGGTTAGGGTTAGGGTTAGGGTTAGGGTTAGGGTTAGGGTTAGGGTTAGGGTTAGGGTTAGGGTTAGGGTTAGGGTTAGGGTTAGGGTTAGGGTTAGGGTTAGGGTTAGGGTTAGGGTTAGGGTTAGGGTTAGGGTTAGGGTTAGGGTTAGGGTTAGGGTTAGGGTTAGGGTTAGGGTTAGGGTTAGGGTTAGGGTTAGGGTTAGGGTTAGGGTTAGGGTTAGGGTTAGGGTTAGGGTTAGGGTTAGGGTTAGGGTTAGGGTTAGGGTTAGGGTTAGGGTTAGGGTTAGGGTTAGGGTTAGGGTTAGGGTTAGGGTTAGGGTTAGGGTTAGGGTTAGGGTTAGGGTTAGGGTTAGGGTTAGGGTTAGGGTTAGGGTTAGGGTTAGGGTTAGGGTTAGGGTTAGGGTTAGGGTTAGGGTTAGGGTTAGGGTTAGGGTTAGGGTTAGGGTTAGGGTTAGGGTTAGGGTTAGGGTTAGGGTTAGGGTTAGGGTTAGGGTTAGGGTTAGGGTTAGGGTTAGGGTTAGGGTTAGGGTTAGGGTTAGGGTTAGGGTTAGGGTTAGGGTTAGGGTTAGGGTTAGGGTTAGGGTTAGGGTTAGGGTTAGGGTTAGGGTTAGGGTTAGGGTTAGGGTTAGGGTTAGGGTTAGGGTTAGGGTTAGGGTTAGGGTTAGGGTTAGGGTTAGGGTTAGGGTTAGGGTTAGGGTTAGGGTTAGGGTTAGGGTTAGGGTTAGGGTTAGGGTTAGGGTTAGGGTTAGGGTTAGGGTTAGGGTTAGGGTTAGGGTTAGGGTTAGGGTTAGGGTTAGGGTTAGGGTTAGGGTTAGGGTTAGGGTTAGGGTTAGGGTTAGGGTTAGGGTTAGGGTTAGGGTTAGGGTTAGGGTTAGGGTTAGGGTTAGGGTTAGGGTTAGGGTTAGGGTTAGGGTTAGGGTTAGGGTTAGGGTTAGGGTTAGGGTTAGGGTTAGGGTTAGGGTTAGGGTTAGGGTTAGGGTTAGGGTTAGGGTTAGGGTTAGGGTTAGGGTTAGGGTTAGGGTTAGGGTTAGGGTTAGGGTTAGGGTTAGGGTTAGGGTTAGGGTTAGGGTTAGGGTTAGGGTTAGGGTTAGGGTTAGGGTTAGGGTTAGGGTTAGGGTTAGGGTTAGGGTTAGGGTTAGGGTTAGGGTTAGGGTTAGGGTTAGGGTTAGGGTTAGGGTTAGGGTTAGGGTTAGGGTTAGGGTTAGGGTTAGGGTTAGGGTTAGGGTTAGGGTTAGGGTTAGGGTTAGGGTTAGGGTTAGGGTTAGGGTTAGGGTTAGGGTTAGGGTTAGGGTTAGGGTTAGGGTTAGGGTTAGGGTTAGGGTTAGGGTTAGGGTTAGGGTTAGGGTTAGGGTTAGGGTTAGGGTTAGGGTTAGGGTTAGGGTTAGGGTTAGGGTTAGGGTTAGGGTTAGGGTTAGGGTTAGGGTTAGGGTTAGGGTTAGGGTTAGGGTTAGGGTTAGGGTTAGGGTTAGGGTTAGGGTTAGGGTTAGGGTTAGGGTTAGGGTTAGGGTTAGGGTTAGGGTTAGGGTTAGGGTTAGGGTTAGGGTTAGGGTTAGGGTTAGGGTTAGGGTTAGGGTTAGGGTTAGGGTTAGGGTTAGGGTTAGGGTTAGGGTTAGGGTTAGGGTTAGGGTTAGGGTTAGGGTTAGGGTTAGGGTTAGGGTTAGGGTTAGGGTTAGGGTTAGGGTTAGGGTTAGGGTTAGGGTTAGGGTTAGGGTTAGGGTTAGGGTTAGGGTTAGGGTTAGGGTTAGGGTTAGGGTTAGGGTTAGGGTTAGGGTTAGGGTTAGGGTTAGGGTTAGGGTTAGGGTTAGGGTTAGGGTTAGGGTTAGGGTTAGGGTTAGGGTTAGGGTTAGGGTTAGGGTTAGGGTTAGGGTTAGGGTTAGGGTTAGGGTTAGGGTTAGGGTTAGGGTTAGGGTTAGGGTTAGGGTTAGGGTTAGGGTTAGGGTTAGGGTTAGGGTTAGGGTTAGGGTTAGGGTTAGGGTTAGGGTTAGGGTTAGGGTTAGGGTTAGGGTTAGGGTTAGGGTTAGGGTTAGGGTTAGGGTTAGGGTTAGGGTTAGGGTTAGGGTTAGGGTTAGGGTTAGGGTTAGGGTTAGGGTTAGGGTTAGGGTTAGGGTTAGGGTTAGGGTTAGGGTTAGGGTTAGGGTTAGGGTTAGGGTTAGGGTTAGGGTTAGGGTTAGGGTTAGGGTTAGGGTTAGGGTTAGGGTTAGGGTTAGGGTTAGGGTTAGGGTTAGGGTTAGGGTTAGGGTTAGGGTTAGGGTTAGGGTTAGGGTTAGGGTTAGGGTTAGGGTTAGGGTTAGGGTTAGGGTTAGGGTTAGGGTTAGGGTTAGGGTTAGGGTTAGGGTTAGGGTTAGGGTTAGGGTTAGGGTTAGGGTTAGGGTTAGGGTTAGGGTTAGGGTTAGGGTTAGGGTTAGGGTTAGGGTTAGGGTTAGGGTTAGGGTTAGGGTTAGGGTTAGGGTTAGGGTTAGGGTTAGGGTTAGGGTTAGGGTTAGGGTTAGGGTTAGGGTTAGGGTTAGGGTTAGGGTTAGGGTTAGGGTTAGGGTTAGGGTTAGGGTTAGGGTTAGGGTTAGGGTTAGGGTTAGGGTTAGGGTTAGGGTTAGGGTTAGGGTTAGGGTTAGGGTTAGGGTTAGGGTTAGGGTTAGGGTTAGGGTTAGGGTTAGGGTTAGGGTTAGGGTTAGGGTTAGGGTTAGGGTTAGGGTTAGGGTTAGGGTTAGGGTTAGGGTTAGGGTTAGGGTTAGGGTTAGGGTTAGGGTTAGGGTTAGGGTTAGGGTTAGGGTTAGGGTTAGGGTTAGGGTTAGGGTTAGGGTTAGGGTTAGGGTTAGGGTTAGGGTTAGGGTTAGGGTTAGGGTTAGGGTTAGGGTTAGGGTTAGGGTTAGGGTTAGGGTTAGGGTTAGGGTTAGGGTTAGGGTTAGGGTTAGGGTTAGGGTTAGGGTTAGGGTTAGGGTTAGGGTTAGGGTTAGGGTTAGGGTTAGGGTTAGGGTTAGGGTTAGGGTTAGGGTTAGGGTTAGGGTTAGGGTTAGGGTTAGGGTTAGGGTTAGGGTTAGGGTTAGGGTTAGGGTTAGGGTTAGGGTTAGGGTTAGGGTTAGGGTTAGGGTTAGGGTTAGGGTTAGGGTTAGGGTTAGGGTTAGGGTTAGGGTTAGGGTTAGGGTTAGGGTTAGGGTTAGGGTTAGGGTTAGGGTTAGGGTTAGGGTTAGGGTTAGGGTTAGGGTTAGGGTTAGGGTTAGGGTTAGGGTTAGGGTTAGGGTTAGGGTTAGGGTTAGGGTTAGGGTTAGGGTTAGGGTTAGGGTTAGGGTTAGGGTTAGGGTTAGGGTTAGGGTTAGGGTTAGGGTTAGGGTTAGGGTTAGGGTTAGGGTTAGGGTTAGGGTTAGGGTTAGGGTTAGGGTTAGGGTTAGGGTTAGGGTTAGGGTTAGGGTTAGGGTTAGGGTTAGGGTTAGGGTTAGGGTTAGGGTTAGGGTTAGGGTTAGGGTTAGGGTTAGGGTTAGGGTTAGGGTTAGGGTTAGGGTTAGGGTTAGGGTTAGGGTTAGGGTTAGGGTTAGGGTTAGGGTTAGGGTTAGGGTTAGGGTTAGGGTTAGGGTTAGGGTTAGGGTTAGGGTTAGGGTTAGGGTTAGGGTTAGGGTTAGGGTTAGGGTTAGGGTTAGGGTTAGGGTTAGGGTTAGGGTTAGGGTTAGGGTTAGGGTTAGGGTTAGGGTTAGGGTTAGGGTTAGGGTTAGGGTTAGGGTTAGGGTTAGGGTTAGGGTTAGGGTTAGGGTTAGGGTTAGGGTTAGGGTTAGGGTTAGGGTTAGGGTTAGGGTTAGGGTTAGGGTTAGGGTTAGGGTTAGGGTTAGGGTTAGGGTTAGGGTTAGGGTTAGGGTTAGGGTTAGGGTTAGGGTTAGGGTTAGGGTTAGGGTTAGGGTTAGGGTTAGGGTTAGGGTTAGGGTTAGGGTTAGGGTTAGGGTTAGGGTTAGGGTTAGGGTTAGGGTTAGGGT
Source organism: Heptranchias perlo (assembly GCF_035084215.1). NCBI lineage: Eukaryota > Metazoa > Chordata > Chondrichthyes > Hexanchiformes > Hexanchidae > Heptranchias > Heptranchias perlo. The sequence continues at coordinate 7,193 of NC_090358.1, read as the reverse complement.
TAGGGTTAGGGTTAGGGTTAGGGTTAGGGTTAGGGTTAGGGTTAGGGTTAGGGTTAGGGTTAGGGTTAGGGTTAGGGTTAGGGTTAGGGTTAGGGTTAGGGTTAGGGTTAGGGTTAGGGTTAGGGTTAGGAGGTTAGGGTTAGGGTTAGGGTTAGGGTTAGGGTTAGGGTTAGGGTTAGGGTTAGGGTTAGGGTTAGGGTTAGGGTTAGGGTTAGGGTTAGGGTTAGGGTTAGGGTTAGGGTTAGGGTTAGGGTTAGGGTTAGGGTTAGGGTTAGGGTTAGGGTTAGGGTTAGGGTTAGGGTTAGGGTTAGGGTTAGGGTTAGGGTTAGGGTTAGGGTTAGGGTTAGGGTTAGGGTTAGGGTTAGGGTTAGGGTTAGGGTTAGGGTTAGGGTTAGGGTTAGGGTTAGGGTTAGGGTTAGGGTTAGGGTTAGGGTTAGGGTTAGGGTTAGGGTTAGGGTTAGGGTTAGGGTTAGGGTTAGGGTTAGGGTTAGGGTTAGGGTTAGGGTTAGGGTTAGGGTTAGGGTTAGGGTTAGGGTTAGGGTTAGGGTTAGGGTTAGGGTTAGGGTTAGGGTTAGGGTTAGGGTTAGGGTTAGGGTTAGGGTTAGGGTTAGGGTTAGGGTTAGGGTTAGGGTTAGGGTTAGGGTTAGGGTTAGGGTTAGGGTTAGGGTTAGGGTTAGGGTTAGGGTTAGGGTTAGGGTTAGGGTTAGGGTTAGGGTTAGGGTTAGGGTTAGGGTTAGGGTTAGGGTTAGGGTTAGGGTTAGGGTTAGGGTTAGGGTTAGGGTTAGGGTTAGGGTTAGGGTTAGGGTTAGGGTTAGGGTTAGGGTTAGGGTTAGGGTTAGGGTTAGGGTTAGGGTTAGGGTTAGGGTTAGGGTTAGGGTTAGGGTTAGGGTTAGGGTTAGGGTTAGGGTTAGGGTTAGGGTTAGGGTTAGGGTTAGGGTTAGGGTTAGGGTTAGGGTTAGGGTTAGGGTTAGGGTTAGGGTTAGGGTTAGGGTTAGGGTTAGGGTTAGGGTTAGGGTTAGGGTTAGGGTTAGGGTTAGGGTTAGGGTTAGGGTTAGGGTTAGGGTTAGGGTTAGGGTTAGGGTTAGGGTTAGGGTTAGGGTTAGGGTTAGGGTTAGGGTTAGGGTTAGGGTTAGGGTTAGGGTTAGGGTTAGGGTTAGGGTTAGGGTTAGGGTTAGGGTTAGGGTTAGGGTTAGGGTTAGGGTTAGGGTTAGGGTTAGGGTTAGGGTTAGGGTTAGGGTTAGGGTTAGGGTTAGGGTTAGGGTTAGGGTTAGGGTTAGGGTTAGGGTTAGGGTTAGGGTTAGGGTTAGGGTTAGGGTTAGGGTTAGGGTTAGGGTTAGGGTTAGGGTTAGGGTTAGGGTTAGGGTTAGGGTTAGGGTTAGGGTTAGGGTTAGGGTTAGGGTTAGGGTTAGGGTTAGGGTTAGGGTTAGGGTTAGGGTTAGGGTTAGGGTTAGGGTTAGGGTTAGGGTTAGGGTTAGGGTTAGGGTTAGGGTTAGGGTTAGGGTTAGGGTTAGGGTTAGGGTTAGGGTTAGGGTTAGGGTTAGGGTTAGGGTTAGGGTTAGGGTTAGGGTTAGGGTTAGGGTTAGGGTTAGGGTTAGGGTTAGGGTTAGGGTTAGGGTTAGGGTTAGGGTTAGGGTTAGGGTTAGGGTTAGGGTTAGGGTTAGGGTTAGGGTTAGGGTTAGGGTTAGGGTTAGGGTTAGGGTTAGGGTTAGGGTTAGGGTTAGGGTTAGGGTTAGGGTTAGGGTTAGGGTTAGGGTTAGGGTTAGGGTTAGGGTTAGGGTTAGGGTTAGGGTTAGGGTTAGGGTTAGGGTTAGGGTTAGGGTTAGGGTTAGGGTTAGGGTTAGGGTTAGGGTTAGGGTTAGGGTTAGGGTTAGGGTTAGGGTTAGGGTTAGGGTTAGGGTTAGGGTTAGGGTTAGGGTTAGGGTTAGGGTTAGGGTTAGGGTTAGGGTTAGGGTTAGGGTTAGGGTTAGGGTTAGGGTTAGGGTTAGGGTTAGGGTTAGGGTTAGGGTTAGGGTTAGGGTTAGGGTTAGGGTTAGGGTTAGGGTTAGGGTTAGGGTTAGGGTTAGGGTTAGGGTTAGGGTTAGGGTTAGGGTTAGGGTTAGGGTTAGGGTTAGGGTTAGGGTTAGGGTTAGGGTTAGGGTTAGGGTTAGGGTTAGGGTTAGGGTTAGGGTTAGGGTTAGGGTTAGGGTTAGGGTTAGGGTTAGGGTTAGGGTTAGGGTTAGGGTTAGGGTTAGGGTTAGGGTTAGGGTTAGGGTTAGGGTTAGGGTTAGGGTTAGGGTTAGGGTTAGGGTTAGGGTTAGGGTTAGGGTTAGGGTTAGGGTTAGGGTTAGGGTTAGGGTTAGGGTTAGGGTTAGGGTTAGGGTTAGGGTTAGGGTTAGGGTTAGGGTTAGGGTTAGGGTTAGGGTTAGGGTTAGGGTTAGGGTTAGGGTTAGGGTTAGGGTTAGGGTTAGGGTTAGGGTTAGGGTTAGGGTTAGGGTTAGGGTTAGGGTTAGGGTTAGGGTTAGGGTTAGGGTTAGGGTTAGGGTTAGGGTTAGGGTTAGGGTTAGGGTTAGGGTTAGGGTTAGGGTTAGGGTTAGGGTTAGGGTTAGGGTTAGGGTTAGGGTTAGGGTTAGGGTTAGGGTTAGGGTTAGGGTTAGGGTTAGGGTTAGGGTTAGGGTTAGGGTTAGGGTTAGGGTTAGGGTTAGGGTTAGGGTTAGGGTTAGGGTTAGGGTTAGGGTTAGGGTTAGGGTTAGGGTTAGGGTTAGGGTTAGGGTTAGGGTTAGGGTTAGGGTTAGGGTTAGGGTTAGGGTTAGGGTTAGGGTTAGGGTTAGGGTTAGGGTTAGGGTTAGGGTTAGGGTTAGGGTTAGGGTTAGGGTTAGGGTTAGGGTTAGGGTTAGGGTTAGGGTTAGGGTTAGGGTTAGGGTTAGGGTTAGGGTTAGGGTTAGGGTTAGGGTTAGGGTTAGGGTTAGGGTTAGGGTTAGGGTTAGGGTTAGGGTTAGGGTTAGGGTTAGGGTTAGGGTTAGGGTTAGGGTTAGGGTTAGGGTTAGGGTTAGGGTTAGGGTTAGGGTTAGGGTTAGGGTTAGGGTTAGGGTTAGGGTTAGGGTTAGGGTTAGGGTTAGGGTTAGGGTTAGGGTTAGGGTTAGGGTTAGGGTTAGGGTTAGGGTTAGGGTTAGGGTTAGGGTTAGGGTTAGGGTTAGGGTTAGGGTTAGGGTTAGGGTTAGGGTTAGGGTTAGGGTTAGGGTTAGGGTTAGGGTTAGGGTTAGGGTTAGGGTTAGGGTTAGGGTTAGGGTTAGGGTTAGGGTTAGGGTTAGGGTTAGGGTTAGGGTTAGGGTTAGGGTTAGGGTTAGGGTTAGGGTTAGGGTTAGGGTTAGGGTTAGGGTTAGGGTTAGGGTTAGGGTTAGGGTTAGGGTTAGGGTTAGGGTTAGGGTTAGGGTTAGGGTTAGGGTTAGGGTTAGGGTTAGGGTTAGGGTTAGGGTTAGGGTTAGGGTTAGGGTTAGGGTTAGGGTTAGGGTTAGGGTTAGGGTTAGGGTTAGGGTTAGGGTTAGGGTTAGGGTTAGGGTTAGGGTTAGGGTTAGGGTTAGGGTTAGGGTTAGGGTTAGGGTTAGGGTTAGGGTTAGGGTTAGGGTTAGGGTTAGGGTTAGGGTTAGGGTTAGGGTTAGGGTTAGGGTTAGGGTTAGGGTTAGGGTTAGGGTTAGGGTTAGGGTTAGGGTTAGGGTTAGGGTTAGGGTTAGGGTTAGGGTTAGGGTTAGGGTTAGGGTTAGGGTTAGGGTTAGGGTTAGGGTTAGGGTTAGGGTTAGGGTTAGGGTTAGGGTTAGGGTTAGGGTTAGGGTTAGGGTTAGGGTTAGGGTTAGGGTTAGGGTTAGGGTTAGGGTTAGGGTTAGGGTTAGGGTTAGGGTTAGGGTTAGGGTTAGGGTTAGGGTTAGGGTTAGGGTTAGGGTTAGGGTTAGGGTTAGGGTTAGGGTTAGGGTTAGGGTTAGGGTTAGGGTTAGGGTTAGGGTTAGGGTTAGGGTTAGGGTTAGGGTTAGGGTTAGGGTTAGGGTTAGGGTTAGGGTTAGGGTTAGGGTTAGGGTTAGGGTTAGGGTTAGGGTTAGGGTTAGGGTTAGGGTTAGGGTTAGGGTTAGGGTTAGGGTTAGGGTTAGGGTTAGGGTTAGGGTTAGGGTTAGGGTTAGGGTTAGGGTTAGGGTTAGGGTTAGGGTTAGGGTTAGGGTTAGGGTTAGGGTTAGGGTTAGGGTTAGGGTTAGGGTTAGGGTTAGGGTTAGGGTTAGGGTTAGGGTTAGGGTTAGGGTTAGGGTTAGGGTTAGGGTTAGGGTTAGGGTTAGGGTTAGGGTTAGGGTTAGGGTTAGGGTTAGGGTTAGGGTTAGGGTTAGGGTTAGGGTTAGGGTTAGGGTTAGGGTTAGGGTTAGGGTTAGGGTTAGGGTTAGGGTTAGGGTTAGGGTTAGGGTTAGGGTTAGGGTTAGGGTTAGGGTTAGGGTTAGGGTTAGGGTTAGGGTTAGGGTTAGGGTTAGGGTTAGGGTTAGGGTTAGGGTTAGGGTTAGGGTTAGGGTTAGGGTTAGGGTTAGGGTTAGGGTTAGGGTTAGGGTTAGGGTTAGGGTTAGGGTTAGGGTTAGGGTTAGGGTTAGGGTTAGGGTTAGGGTTAGGGTTAGGGTTAGGGTTAGGGTTAGGGTTAGGGTTAGGGTTAGGGTTAGGGTTAGGGTTAGGGTTAGGGTTAGGGTTAGGGTTAGGGTTAGGGTTAGGGTTAGGGTTAGGGTTAGGGTTAGGGTTAGGGTTAGGGTTAGGGTTAGGGTTAGGGTTAGGGTTAGGGTTAGGGTTAGGGTTAGGGTTAGGGTTAGGGTTAGGGTTAGGGTTAGGGTTAGGGTTAGGGTTAGGGTTAGGGTTAGGGTTAGGGTTAGGGTTAGGGTTAGGGTTAGGGTTAGGGTTAGGGTTAGGGTTAGGGTTAGGGTTAGGGTTAGGGTTAGGGTTAGGGTTAGGGTTAGGGTTAGGGTTAGGGTTAGGGTTAGGGTTAGGGTTAGGGTTAGGGTTAGGGTTAGGGTTAGGGTTAGGGTTAGGGTTAGGGTTAGGGTTAGGGTTAGGGTTAGGGTTAGGGTTAGGGTTAGGGTTAGGGTTAGGGTTAGGGTTAGGGTTAGGGTTAGGGTTAGGGTTAGGGTTAGGGTTAGGGTTAGGGTTAGGGTTAGGGTTAGGGTTAGGGTTAGGGTTAGGGTTAGGGTTAGGGTTAGGGTTAGGGTTAGGGTTAGGGTTAGGGTTAGGGTTAGGGTTAGGGTTAGGGTTAGGGTTAGGGTTAGGGTTAGGGTTAGGGTTAGGGTTAGGGTTAGGGTTAGGGTTAGGGTTAGGGTTAGGGTTAGGGTTAGGGTTAGGGTTAGGGTTAGGGTTAGGGTTAGGGTTAGGGTTAGGGTTAGGGTTAGGGTTAGGGTTAGGGTTAGGGTTAGGGTTAGGGTTAGGGTTAGGGTTAGGGTTAGGGTTAGGGTTAGGGTTAGGGTTAGGGTTAGGGTTAGGGTTAGGGTTAGGGTTAGGGTTAGGGTTAGGGTTAGGGTTAGGGTTAGGGTTAGGGTTAGGGTTAGGGTTAGGGTTAGGGTTAGGGTTAGGGTTAGGGTTAGGGTTAGGGTTAGGGTTAGGGTTAGGGTTAGGGTTAGGGTTAGGGTTAGGGTTAGGGTTAGGGTTAGGGTTAGGGTTAGGGTTAGGGTTAGGGTTAGGGTTAGGGTTAGGGTTAGGGTTAGGGTTAGGGTTAGGGTTAGGGTTAGGGTTAGGGTTAGGGTTAGGGTTAGGGTTAGGGTTAGGGTTAGGGTTAGGGTTAGGGTTAGGGTTAGGGTTAGGGTTAGGGTTAGGGTTAGGGTTAGGGTTAGGGTTAGGGTTAGGGTTAGGGTTAGGGTTAGGGTTAGGGTTAGGGTTAGGGTTAGGGTTAGGGTTAGGGTTAGGGTTAGGGTTAGGGTTAGGGTTAGGGTTAGGGTTAGGGTTAGGGTTAGGGTTAGGGTTAGGGTTAGGGTTAGGGTTAGGGTTAGGGTTAGGGTTAGGGTTAGGGTTAGGGTTAGGGTTAGGGTTAGGGTTAGGGTTAGGGTTAGGGTTAGGGTTAGGGTTAGGGTTAGGGTTAGGGTTAGGGTTAGGGTTAGGGTTAGGGTTAGGGTTAGGGTTAGGGTTAGGGTTAGGGTTAGGGTTAGGGTTAGGGTTAGGGTTAGGGTTAGGGTTAGGGTTAGGGTTAGGGTTAGGGTTAGGGTTAGGGTTAGGGTTAGGGTTAGGGTTAGGGTTAGGGTTAGGGTTAGGGTTAGGGTTAGGGTTAGGGTTAGGGTTAGGGTTAGGGTTAGGGTTAGGGTTAGGGTTAGGGTTAGGGTTAGGGTTAGGGTTAGGGTTAGGGTTAGGGTTAGGGTTAGGGTTAGGGTTAGGGTTAGGGTTAGGGTTAGGGTTAGGGTTAGGGTTAGGGTTAGGGTTAGGGTTAGGGTTAGGGTTAGGGTTAGGGTTAGGGTTAGGGTTAGGGTTAGGGTTAGGGTTAGGGTTAGGGTTAGGGTTAGGGTTAGGGTTAGGGTTAGGGTTAGGGTTAGGGTTAGGGTTAGGGTTAGGGTTAGGGTTAGGGTTAGGGTTAGGGTTAGGGTTAGGGTTAGGGTTAGGGTTAGGGTTAGGGTTAGGGTTAGGGTTAGGGTTAGGGTTAGGGTTAGGGTTAGGGTTAGGGTTAGGGTTAGGGTTAGGGTTAGGGTTAGGGTTAGGGTTAGGGTTAGGGTTAGGGTTAGGGTTAGGGTTAGGGTTAGGGTTAGGGTTAGGGTTAGGGTTAGGGTTAGGGTTAGGGTTAGGGTTAGGGTTAGGGTTAGGGTTAGGGTTAGGGTTAGGGTTAGGGTTAGGGTTAGGGTTAGGGTTAGGGTTAGGGTTAGGGTTAGGGTTAGGGTTAGGGTTAGGGTTAGGGTTAGGGTTAGGGTTAGGGTTAGGGTTAGGGTTAGGGTTAGGGTTAGGGTTAGGGTTAGGGTTAGGGTTAGGGTTAGGGTTAGGGTTAGGGTTAGGGTTAGGGTTAGGGTTAGGGTTAGGGTTAGGGTTAGGGTTAGGGTTAGGGTTAGGGTTAGGGTTAGGGTTAGGGTTAGGGTTAGGGTTAGGGTTAGGGTTAGGGTTAGGGTTAGGGTTAGGGTTAGGGTTAGGGTTAGGGTTAGGGTTAGGGTTAGGGTTAGGGTTAGGGTTAGGGTTAGGGTTAGGGTTAGGGTTAGGTGGTTGTTAGGGTTAGGGTTAGGGTTAGGGTTAGGGTAGGG